>NW_005841994.1:244489-280720 GCF_000455745.1 Alligator sinensis
GTGAGCAAAACGCTGGCTTGCATCCATAGATGCTTCTCAAGCAAATCCCAGGACGTCATTCTCCCCTTGTACTTGGCCTTGGTGAGGCCGCAGCTGGAGTACTGCATCCAGTTTTGGTCTCTACAATTCAAAAAGGATGTGGAGAAGCTTGAGAGAGTCCTGAGGAGAGCCATGCACATGATCAGAGGTCAAGAAAACAGATCTTACAATGACAGGCTGAGAGCTATGGGACTCTTTAGCCTGGAAAAGTGCAGGCTCAGGGGTGATCTGATGGCCACCTATAAGTTTATCAGGGATGTTCACCAAGATGTGGGGGAACGATTGTTCACCAGAGCGCCCCGAGGGATGACAAGGTCGAATGATTATAAACTCCTGCAAGACCGTTTCAGGCTGGACATAAGGAAGAATTTCTTCACTGTCCGAGCCCCCAAGGTCTGGAACAGCCTGCCACCGGAGATGGTTCAAGCACCTACATTGAACACCTTCAAGAGAAATTTGGATGCTTATCTTGCTGGGATCCTATGACCCCAGCTGACTTCCTGCCCCTCAGGCAGGGGGCTGGACTCGATGATCTTCCGAGGTCCCTTCCAGCCCTAATGTCTATGAAATCTATTAAATTTGTCCCAAACTCACTAAATAGAAAAGGGCTGTCCAACTTTGGTTTGGCCAGGGACCACACATGGCACAGACCAGTCTGCAGATGCCTCCCACATGATCCCTCCCCACTGTGCAGGCTGTGCCAATAGCACATGGCCCTTCCCCCGCATGCGGCAATGGAAGAGGCATCTGCAGGTCTACATGTTAAACACTCCCAGGGAGCATGCACCCGCATGCTACGTGCTGGTTTCTCACAGGCTGCATGCACTGTTGGAGAGCTCTGAAATAGGGAAGAGTTGCCATAACAAATTCTTCATGAGGCCTCAATATAGCAGTTGACTAGCAGTAATACAGGCACAAATAATTCCTTTCCTGTTATGGTAAGCACATATAACTGTCCTGCTCAGGTTTTGTGCTGTGTCCGTCCTTTTTTGCTGTCCATAACTTTATGTTTCTAGGAATCGGAGGTGGAATCATTCATCAACATGAATTGATCCATGGAAGTTCCTTCTGTGCTGCAGAACTTGGACATATTGTGGTATCTTTAGATGGACCAGAGTGCCTATGTGGGGGTCATGGGTGTATAGAAGCATATGCCTCTGGAATAGCCTTGCAGAGAGAAGCTAAGAAACTGCACGATGGCATGTATTTTTTTACCTTTTTATTTAATATAAATGAATAAGTCAAAAGATTTATATTAGCACAGGGAAGGAGCTTTCAGTCTGATTGTTGGGCATGCCTTTCTTTTGATAAGCCTCCAGCTTTCACCATGATAAAAATGGGTCCTAGATTTAACATAAGCATGACAATTCAAACATAAAAAAGGACTGAGGTGGGATTTTCAAAAGTACTCAGTATTGGCCTAACTCTGCTATCCCTGAAGTCTCCTCAGACATGCTTTATTTGTTTGAAACTGCATAAACTTGACATCCTTTCCCTAGCTTCGGGATTGCTTTATTTTTCTCCCCAGACAGGTGCATACTATGAAATAATTTGCTGTGAAATTTTAAAAGTCCTAGTTACTTGTGAACTTTGGATAATGATATATCTCAGGAAAAATGTTTTTTAAGCATCTTAGATGTTGGTCTTTCTCGGGGGTATATCATTTCTACTCTTGCAAACACTAGCTCTGTTGCTAGCCACTGAACAATATGAAGTGATTGCTGTTTTCCTAAGTAGCTTAAAAGTGAGCTGCTTATCTACATATATACCCTCCCCCATCACATCATTATTTCAGCGTAGTTATTAATGCTTCCTATTTGTCTACCACCCCAAACAGAGGATCTGCTCTTAGTGGAAGGCATGACTGTGAAGAAAGAGGAGGTTGTTAGTGCTGTACATCTCATTCAGGCAGCTAAACTTGGGAATGCAAAGGCTGACAATATCCTCAGAACAGGTAAGAACGTAGACCTGGAGTGAGAAACCATTTGAGAGAGAGGTTTTGGGGGATATAGAAGTGATATTTGACTTAAATAGGGTTTGACTTATTTAATATATGTTGAGGATCTAGTCTTATCTGCTTGTTGGTAAAATACACACATGCATATGGACACACACACACCCATCTGGTAAAGATGAATGTTGGAAGAGTTGTGAAACATTATGAATTGAATTGCATTGTCATTGGACCATTCAATATGTCTTTTGGGATTCCCTTCTCCAGGGGACTAGAAAATTAAAACTTCTCATGATGATCAGAATAGTTCTGGCTTCATGAGGAAAAAAGGCATTTCAACAGTTTAGTATTGGTGTGGAAAATGATGGGAACTTAAGTGGACAAATGCTAGGTCACCAAAATTAACCAGTCTCTCTAGAATAATTATCCACTTTATACATGATATTACAAGGGAGAATTTTTCTGGGAGTTATAAATTAGTACTAAGTGTAATCAGCTTCCTTTTACATGGCTGATATTAGGAAGGGAGGTAGAATAGTAACTTTCTTTTTTCCCTGCTAGTAAGAATGAGATTACTTGTTGATTTTTTTTTTATTTTATTTTATTTTTTTTAACTAATAATGTAACTGCATTCTGCTATAAAATTGATTTTTTTCTTTTATGCTTGGAAGAAAAAATAATGGTTAACACAAGTCACCTCCTTAGTACTTTCACTATTAGGATAAAATTACACATTACAGTTATCACATGCTGTTGACACGTGCTGTGAGCAGTTGTATATTAAAAGTTAATACCATCCCAAACATACATATCTCAGATCTGCCACTGGAGCAGTGTTTTCTGACCTGTGGGTCGCAAGAATATATGAAAGGGTCATGAACAAACTTTAAAAATAGATTCTCCGTTAAAGAAGAAAAATGTGGGAAACCATGGTTTTTCCCTTGCAGGCTGTCAGAGTTCCAGCCTGCAAGGGGCTGCTTGGGGTCCCCCATGTCCCACACACACACCCCTTGCCCCACACATTAGGGGACTGGGGGCAGGGGGGGGAAGGACCCCCCCCTGCAGCCATGGTTTGTCCCCTCCTCCCCCCACCATTATTCCCAGATTGCTCCCCAATTAGCCCCTCCACTCCTAGATTGCCCCAGTCACCAACGCTGGCTCCCTATTGGCCTCCTCACTCACCCTCTTCAATCCCCAGATGCCTGCTGTGCCACCCAGTCAGCCCAAGAATGGTGGAAGCAGTAAGGGGGAGGGGGGAGGGCAGGGATTCCCCTCCCAGATGCCTTGCAGCCTGCACCACCCCTGTGCACCCAGATCCAGCCCTTGCCAGGCCCCAGGGGGAGAGAGCAGGGGTAAAGCAGGGATATGCTAGGCAGCTGTGGGACCTGGCTGGGGCTGCATCTGGGTATGGGGGGTGGTGTGGGCTTCTGGGAGCCCAGGGGCAGGCAGAGAGCAGGGTACCAGAGAGGGGATCATCTGCTCTCAGGCTGATCGAAGCAAAAGGACAGTGATCCAGGAGTGATCAGCGGGGGTGATTGGGGCAGCAGGGCCACAATCCAAGTGGCAGGGGAGTGATGGGGGGCATGTTATTTAGGGGCTAGAGACATCAGCAGCTCCCCACCCACCCACTCCCGTCACCTTCACCTCTTTCCTTTCCCTCCCCACTTACCTGCTGCCCAGCTGTCCGAGTGATCAATTCAAAGCTAAAGAGTCCTGGATAATAGCTAGTCCACCTGGGAGCAGTGCTTCCTGGGATACCGGAGGACTGCAGAGTGGTGGTTTTATCTCAGTTGAACAGTCAGAAGTTAACTTAACTTGAGCGGGTAACACAGCTCAAAGATAATCCTTTCCCCCAGTGGCATAACTTTAAGATGTCTAGAAAGCACTAAACACTTGTTAACAAGCCTTAATGTGCAATCATTCATGTTTTAAGTGCTGCCAACATGGTCTAATTGTAATGTGTAATCTCACTGTTATATATAGCCACTTTCCCTTGAGGAAAGGAATACGTTCCAAGGTGGTTCTACAGCCCTGACCAGCAAATCATGAATGTCTGCTGTATGGAATGTAGTTTTTGCACCCATGTTATTAAGAGTTTAGAGACATCAGTTCAACCACTTGGAATCGGGTTGTTGCATGACATTGTGTATGGCTAAGCAGCAGCTCTCCAGAAAAGGACCTGGGGGTTACAGTGGACAGTTAAGTTGAATATGAGCCAGCAGTGTTCCCTTGTTGCCAAGAAGGCTAACGGCATACTGGGCTGCATTAGTAGAAGTTGCCAGTAGAGCAAGGCAAATGATTATTCACCTCTATTCAGCACTGGTGAGACCACATCTGGAGTCCTGTGTCCAGTTTCCCCCCCCCCCCCCGAAAGGAGGTGGATAAATTGGAGAGAATCCAGCCAGAGGGCAACAAAAATGGCTAGGGGCTGGGGCAAGTGACTTCTGAGGAGAGGATGAGGGAACTGGGTTTATTTAGTCTGGAGAAGAGAAAACAGTTGGAGGATTTAATAGCAGCCTTCAACTACCTGAAGGGGGGTTCCAAAGAGGATGGAGCTGGACTGCTGTCAGTGGTGGCAGATGACAGAACAAGGAGCAATGGTCTCAAGTTGCAGCAAGGGAAGCTTAGGTTACATATTAGGAAAAACTTCCTCACTAGGAGGGTGGTAAAGCACTGGAACAGGTTAGCCAGAGAGGTTTTGGAATCTCGATGCTTAGAGGCTTTTAAGACCCGGATGAACTGAGCTTTGGCTGGGATGATATAATTGGGGTGGTTCTGCTTTGAGCAGGTAGTTGGACTAGATGACATCCTTAGGTCCTTTCCAGTCCTAATTTTCTATGTTGCTGTAATTTCTTTCCCTGTGTTGTTTTCTCAGCTGGAACAGCCCTAGGCCTGGGAGTTGTGAATATCCTGCACACCATGAACCCCTCCCTTGTGATCCTTTCAGGAGTGCTAGCCAGCCATTACATCAGTACCGTCAAAGATGTGATATGTCACCAGGCTTTGCCCTCTGCTCAGGCTGTGGATGTTGTTGTCTCAAATCTGGCAGATCCTGCTCTGCTGGGAGCTGCTAGCTTGGTACTAGATTACACAACACGGAGAACATACTAAGTACTGGAAAAATTGTAAAGATGGAGTGTCCGGCTTTCTGAGTTCTGGGATGACATACTGTGCTCAGTATATTTCATGCTGATGAAAACTTTATCTCCCACACTTAAACGGACTAGTATTCTAGTTTGTAGCTAGTACTTCTTGTAGTCAGTTTTTTTAGTATTTTTTTCTTAAATTTTAGGTGGATTCATATGAAGTAATGTGTATCTCTGTTCTTTTGTTCAACCCTGTAGCTCTGGGGCAATTTTACATGTGCTCTGGGGATGAAGTGGGAAGAGGGGGCAGTGCTTTTAATTGCAGCAGTTCTGAGAGCCGCTGTAATTAAAGTGTCTGTGCTTAAAAATGGTGACAGACGTGCTTGAACTAAAGCTTGTTCAATGAGCTTTGAAAATACAAGCCACCTCAGGCTTCTGGCATGATGGTGTAGCCCATGGTTGTATAGTTGGGACACAAACAGCTCTGTGACCATTCAAGAATTAGTCTTCTGCAGTGTGGTCCTTCTTGGATTGTGCCTACGAGGGTTTCTTGGCCAGGGAGGTCAAAGTCGGTCTTGTCATGGATGATTGGAGCAAGGGCAGCAGTGCCTACAGCTTTCATCTTAATGGGGTAAGAATTTCCCCACTGCATTTCTCCAACCATTTTATATACTATGACTATTAAAAATGTAAGGGGCAGGGCTCAGCTTCAAAAGGAAAGCTGGAGATGGGCCTAGATCAGTGGTCTCCAAAGTTTCTATGGTGAAGATTACTTTTTGGCACCTTAGAATCTACCGCCCCCTGCCCTGCCCCCCACCTCTCAGAAAAGCCGCCCAGGCTCTGACCCCACTCATCCAGCCTAGCCTGGGGGGCTAAGCCCAGCCACGTGCATCCTGCTGCTCCCGATCGTGGACACTTTGACAGACTGAGACCGACTGTCAGAGGCTCCACGATCAACCAGTCAATCGGAGTCAAGTGGTTGGTGACCACTGGCCTAGATCATGCCTAACCTATGGTGTGGTGATTAGAGTTCTGTACTAGAAAATAGAAGGTTTTTATAGATACAAATCCAACCTGAGTGAATGGGAGCCTAGAACCTGGGTCAGCTGCTTCCCAAGTAAGTGTCCTAACCGCTCAGCTCTTGGGGATAAAATATGGGAGGTCTGGATTTCCTGGACTTATGACCAGGTACATTCTAATATTATAAAAGCCTAAGTCTATCTGTCTGTCCGTAATGCTTTATTCGCACTCTGATTGGCTGACCAACAGCCAATCAGAGTGTGAACAAGCGTTCCAACAGGAGCCGGCGGCATGGTGGAATGTTGCCATGATGCCAGGGACACAGGAGATGGCTGCGCTGGCCTCGAGGACAGCAGGGAGGGAGCCCTGAGGCCACAGCAGGCAGCCTGCATCTGCCCCTGCTCTGTGCACAAATTTCGGGGCTATGTGCCCTCACATAGCCACAGCTCAGTGATCAGAGCGGGACCTAGGAGATTGCTCCCTGCCCCTGATCACAGAGTTGGGGCAGAGGGACATTGTTCCGGCTTGGGGTCCACGCTTGAAGCCCACCCTGGCAGCAGGCAGCCGTCAAGGGAAGGGATTGTTGTCCCAGCCCCTGCTGCCCAGGCTGACTGGGAGCAAATTTGCTCCTGGTTGGCCACCTACATGTGGGCTACTGCGCAGTCACTAGTATGCAGTTAATTTGCTACCTGCAATGGCAAAATTAACCCCACAGTTGTGCAATTGACCGCACAGTATGCATCAGCACATGTAGACACACCCTCTGTGGACCTTTTAAAATTCCTGACTCCAAGGTAGTCTAACATCCAGCCCAAGCCAGTCTCGGGCTACCTGGAAACCTTTTAAAGATCCTGGCTGGCAGGCAGTTTCACTGTGGTGGTGTTCACTGCTTGCAGTCTGCCTGCCCACCTGGAGCTCTGAAGGGCTTCCAGGCAGCCTAAGATGCAGAATGCTGCTATAGCGCAGCACTGTCTCCATCCACGCAAGGACCAGGGCTGTTCCTGGACTTCCATGGCTAGAGCACTCTAACAGCATTGTCGGGGTCCCTGGCTGCTGACCACACTGCCCTGGCAGAATTATAATACCCCCCCCACCACCACCACTATCGAGTCCATAGGATTGGGGAGGGGGCAGCCCAGAGGTCTGGGAGACAGCCACCTCCTGGCTGGTCCCACTGATCAGATGATTGGCCAGAAGTCCAGAAGGGGGGCAGCATGCCCTAACATCTTGCTTCTGGGAAAGCTATCAGAAAGCCAACTTGTTTCTCCTTGGAGGGGAGAGAGGGAGAAAAGGGGATTTTGGGATACTGGTGGATAGGAATACTTGTCTGTGCATTACATTTGTGGCCAAAAACCTTCCTGCAACAAAGAACTTGATGTTTTAAACAACTTGTGGGTTTAGCAGGTTGTTTTTTGCTGCATGAAACTCAAAGACAGACTGCAACAGATGTAACTGATGGGTATTACTCTCCTAGCAACAGCTGTAATTTATAGGTTTGGTATAAACTGTATTAAACTGGTAATGTCCTTTGTTGCTTATGAAGTACAGCCCACAGACTGTACTCCACTCTGACTAACCCAAGTTTAGTAAATTAGGTTACACTGCATTGCAGCTGGTCCTGCTCAGTAGTACCAAAGATCTGCCAAAAGAACACATTTCAGCCTTCTGATAGTCTTTAAGCACTTTCCAATGGCTTTTTGCTTTGGTATGCCTGAATTATGGGAAACTTAAATATAGTACCAAGAGAAGGGCATCATTGCATGTGAGTGACAAATACTGTGTAAGTGGTCTGGAACATGTCTTTATAATTCAGCGTGCATCATAATGAAAGTCACTGGTGTGTCATTTCAGTAGCGTGAGTTGCTTTTGAAAATTCTGTGCAATATCTAGGATAATGGCTTGTCTTAGACTATTTGAAACTGTTTAAAATTGTCCTTTATCAAAAATGTATTGGTTCTTAGTGCTGCTAATTGAAAAATGAACCTACTAAAGATAATATAATTGAAAGGTTATTTCTTAGATATGCACCACAATTAGATAGTTGCTTTGTTATGTACCACTGATTTTGATAATGCCTAAAATCTGTGAGGTGCTGCAGAGAAAGTATAGGAAGACATGGTTCCTGTCCATTCATACACTTGTTTAAATAAGCCAAATCTCAATGAATAATTTATAATAAGAAGAATTTGTGAATTGCACAAAAACATGATTGCTGTACAGAACACCCTAACACTGTTTCTACATCATAGTGTTGTTTCAAACTGGATTAGGAAAATGGTTGCTTGCTAATAATTTGCAAGATAATGAGAGATTTATAGGCCCGTTATCCTCTTCATAATACACCTTAGATTCTCAATGCTCTGTTTGTAAGAAGGGCACGTTTTAAATGTTAATGTTGCATGGACAGTACACTGGTATATCAGTGCTTTCTTAATAAAGACAGAATCATGGCAGTCGTATTTAAGATGAAGTTTTAAAGAAACTTTTTAAAGTTGTTTTATTTCAATTCAACAATCTTGCAATCTCAAAATGATGGTATTATTTAGCCTTTTTAAAGAAAATGCTTATTAAAGAAATGAAGCAATATTTTGTTTGGTATCTCATGTCATCTCTTTGAGCTCTGAGGCATCAACATTTCTGCTCTTGCAATGAAAGTCAAGTTCAGGAGTGGTCAAACAATAGTACAGTAGTTCATTCACAAAATAGTAGCTCATAGTCCACTTGTTGCAGGGGGTTGTATAGAATAGGTGTAATGTATTCCTCTCAAGAATGATTTGCTCACAAGACAACCGTGCGTGTGTCATTGGAGGATGTCTACAGCATGTGTGCAATTGGATTGTCTAAGGGACACTATTCCAGCTGTCGTGTAAAGGCAGCCAGTTCTCTGTCCAGACACAGGAAACTCTGAAGCACCATGATTTACAACAGGGAGTTGCTCTTCCGTCTGCGCCTACAATGACCTCTATCCCTTCTTCAGCTGCAGGTTTGCAGCATCTGCCACAGGTGCCTCTCCCCTCAAAGAGAACACAAAGAGTTAATAGTCCACCCCTGCTTTGACAAATGATTAATGGGGACAAAGGTTTTACACCTGACCTGTATATATTTCAGTGAGAAAAATAATTCTGCTCTTGTCCTTCAAATTGGAAATTCAGCGGAGGAAGAACGAAAACAGGAAGTCTCCTTTGTACAGAACTGAACTTAATGGGGCTTTAATTTCACTTGGATAGTCTATAAACTACTATTGCACACAGAGCACATCATCATGCTGGAGAGCTAAAGCTGAGGGTACCTGATGAATGTAGACCTTAACCAGTTTGGTCAGCCACCCAGTAGGTCTAAAACACCTCATCCACTACAAACATCAATTGCACAAGCAAATCAATTTTTTATTACTATCTCAGGATCATTTGCCTTGCTAGACTGAAAAAATGCTACAAGGGTGGGGCTGTTGGGGACCTATGCTTGCTTTTGGACAGTGAATTATTTCTGCCCCAGAAAGGTTTCCTGGAAAACAAGTTTTGAACTTGCTCTTCTTCCCAAAGGATCACAAAACTAGGCCTCTGCCATCATAGGAGAACAACACAGGAACAATTACAGGATTTTGTCTGATTGATAAGGCAATGATTCCCAACCAGAGTCCTGGAAATCCTTTGAATGACACTGCCAGCACTGTGAGGAGATGAGCAGTGTGAGAAGATAAGCAGATAGGGGTTCTCATTTGAAACACCTCTCTCATTTGGTCAATCCAGTGAGTGCTTCCACTGACTTTCAGGGAGACTACAGAGCCAACCTTCTCCCTCTGGAGTGAAGGTGTGTTGTTTTCTGACTGCTACCTCCATAGAAACAAGCTGACATCTAGGCTAAAATGGCACGTGGCTGGATGAACCTTGCTTCTTAGGAAAGCATTATATCTGCCATCATCTCTTGCAGACAGGTTGCTGGAGAAAGTTCCCTCCCAAAGGTAGGCGAGCCAAAGTGTCTAGTGCATGTTGTCACCAAAGGCTTATCACAGGGATAAGCTGAAGCTCCTCATGTGGTAAAGACATTGCTGTCTGCATTGTCCGTAATGAGGTAGAGAGCGAGAACCCTGACCAGATGTCCTTTCATAACCAGCATGCCCAGTGTACCTCCTGCATCAGCATCCCAACCTGCCCACCAGCTACCTCCTTTCAGTGGCGGGGTCCCTTTGGAATGACAGCTAGCTATGGAGGAGAGGGCTGTCAAGGAGGGAATTATACTGTTGTGAACCCCACTGGTTACCACATGCCTCTTAAAGCTGCCTTTGGTCCAGCCCCAGCCCTCACTGTGCACAGAGAGAGCTGGAAGAGGGGACAGGGCATGGCCTCTAGGGCTATGACTTCTTGGGGCCTTCTGTCCCTCAGTCTACACTCTTGCTCTCCCAACTCCCTTGCTCTAATTCCAAACCCCTAACCCCCCTGCTGCAACTCTACTCCCCTCTCACAGCTGGGGGCAGAACCCAGAAATCCTGGCACCTAGCCGTCCTACTCTAACCACTTCTCCCTCTCCAAGACCACCTTGCTTTAGCTCATTTGGCACTGGTGGCATCAGTGCAAAATGATGCCTATTAAGTCCACTTAACCCAGGTTGACCCTGGCATTTGTAGCCCAAGTAATCTGGTCTCCTGCCTCCTTGCCACAGCTGAGAGAAGACTGCCCCACTGCTGGCAACTGGCTGTATTCCACAACATGCAGGACTGCTGATGGCACCCCAGCTATGAAGGCGGCAAAGATGATGCCTAAATAGATTTGGGCATGGTCTACTTCAGAGGAGACAGAGGCAAGGGCAAACCTTGGCTGAGTCCTGGAGAAAAGATGGGACCAGGAATTGTGGGCTGGGAAGAAGAGCCATGAAATTAGGTTGTAATTTATGAAAGTGCTTCCAAATACTCTTTGAGATGAGGTCAGAACCAGAGAGCAGCCTCTGACCCATAAATTGATTGATCCTGGAGTGTGGCTGACCTCAACTTGTGTGAAAATCCCAACAGTTCAAGGTTGACTGTGGGGAAGTGACCCTGCGGAGCAAAGGGACATCCCCATAGTAGACTGGGGTCCCAGGGGCTGACTGACACAAGGAGGAGTGAAATGAATAGCTCATCCCATCCTGATTGCAGTACTGAGGAAGAGCTCTAGCTGGTGCAGGTTTTTTGAGGTATAAACATACGTGAGCATTAAGATGTGGGTTGCAGTGGTGCTATAGTTGGGATGACCCAAGGATTTACATGGCAAGAGCTTTTACTGGACTAGCTACAGAGTTAAAAGAGGCAGCAGACAAAGCTTCTGGGGCAAATGCTTTTTTTCCCCAAGCCCACACCTTGCTTGTCCACCATCTCTCCCAGCTCCCAGTCCTGCTCCTAGCAATATAATTCATGTTGAATAACACCAACAACTGGATGGTAAAGGAAATATACAATATAGTGATTGTTTAATGATAACACTTAAGCAATGACTGCTAATGTGATTGTTGTTATCTGTCAATATAGGTGGTATAAAGACATGCTAATGTAACAAATCTCAATGCATGAGGGTCCCATTGTAACAAAGCTCCTTTATGAAATACTGCCATTCTTGTTGTTTGTACCTTGCAAGTTTCTTGGCTGGCCCTGTGGAGAGAGTTCCAGGTTATTTCCTCTGATAGAGGGAGCCTGTAGGGCTGAAGTAAGGACTATTTCTTCTTGTGCAAAGATCTGCCATACCAGCCTCACAGCTCTGTTGTGAGCTGGCTAACATGGGGGCCCTGATGCCATTTGGGATTTAGAGGACCCAAGTGAGTGCAGCAGCCCTGGTGAGCTCCCAGGATCCTGATTTCTTTAGTTTGGCTCTTTTTAGGACCAATGGTCCATTTAGGCACATGGTGACCCACAGAGTCTGAATCTGTGGGGTAGCCTCTCTTTCCAATCACAGCCCACTGACAGCTCCCTCTGTAACCATGACCTCACCCCTCCCCTTCACTGCCAAAAAGCTGGAAATAGCTGGTCCATAGGGATCACCCTGGCTCTATTTTGTAGGGGAGGAGAACAGCAATACCAAGGAGGGTGGAAGAGATGCCTGAGAGGAGAATACGAAGGGGGGCAAGGAGTGGAGAGTGGGGCCGGGGCCTTTTACCTCAAGGGACACCAACTCTGATCTGCCTTAGGGCAGGAGTACTAGCTGGTTCTGGGAGCAAGAAATGGGTTGAGGGGCTTTTCTTCTCACAGTCTTCTTAGTAGGGCAGCTCACCCCTTCTGTAGCAGAAACTAGGCGGGGAAGGAGGAGGTGTTGCCCTACATACAAAGGAGATGTACATGTTCTGAGGTGCAGTATGATGTAGGAGGTAGGCTTGTTCATAGCATCATAGAGAAGTAGGGCTGGAAGTGATTTCCAGAGGTCATCTAATCCAGTGCCCTGCCTCCGGCAGGATCATCCCTATCCAAACCATCCCATACAATCCATAATCTAAACTCTATGTAAAACTACTTTCAACCCTGACACAACGTAGACCTAACACCCAAACCTTCCACAGGCAAAGCAGGGGAACCACAGCAGTCAATGTCCTGTTGAAAGCTTCTGGGTAAAGGTCAGAGGGGAGATCAGAAGGGTGCTCTGCTATAAGCCACCAAAAGAAGGGGAAGAGGTGGACAAGGCCTTCTTTAAACAACTAACAAAAATTTCCAAATCACAGGACCTGGTTCTCACTGGAGCGAGTTTTATATTTGTTAAATACCAAACCTTGTAAAGATTCTAATTTTAACATTTTCCCAATAAAGCTTTTAAATGCTATTGTAGAAAAGGCCTTTCTCTTCTCTAAAATGCCAGGTGTCATTGATAATATGGTTTCATTGTGTCTGTGCATGACTCGATCCAGCTTGCAAATTGTTGAGCTTTCTTCTACCTCTGGCTTTCATTGATGCAGACAAATTTAGTCCCAGGCCTATTTTCAAATTCAACAAACCTTGCTGCAGTTAGTGGCATCACGCCACTGCTGTTAGGCCCTCTAATTTTATTAGAGGAAAACTGACCTTTTTGGTTTAAAAACACTACAGAATGCAGCAAAAATTCAAGGAAGACCCTCAATCACCATTATCTCGTCTTCTCCATAGCAGCTGCAAAAAATCCTGCAATATTTCAGAGCAAAAATCATGCAATAAACCTGCACACTAATAACTGTAAGATGTTTGTATATAACAGTGCCACCTGGTGACTGCACTAGTACATTATTGCGCCTGAACAGTAGTTTGCTTTTTTCTATGGGGTGGAGAAAATGAATTATAGTAAATTATCAAAGCTTGTAAGGGCAGGGTTTTTATTCTAACATCCAGCATGTAACATGCTGGAACAATCCTGATGTTGTCCCCATTGCCTAGAGCCCAGCATTGACAACCACTTGGCACCCTGGGCTCAGTCCTGGCATCTTCCAACTCCTTGTGGGACCCAGTATACCACACAAAGGCACACACTTCTAGAAGTTTTTCCAGAGGCAGAATTCCTTCCAGAGCTCCACAGAACAAAACAGGAGTATATTTGGTGCTGCAACAAACTTCTGCTGGAAACAGCACTGCCTGACAATGTACGTTGGGAAGAGTCCTGTATTTTCATTACCCTTTGCTCAGCAAGTGAGCATAACAGTAATGGGAGAGTCATACTTGTGTAACCCTTCTGCCAGGCACCAGATAACAGCCACAAGGGCCAAATTCACCTTAGGTGTTTTACACAAATTGATTAGCTTGGCTCAAGCCCCAACCCAGAAACCTGGGAAAATAATTTCTACCTGGGTGTTCCAACGTGAACAAACTTCCCCACTTGCAAGCAATAGCAAACCATAATCTGGTTTATTAATTGGTGAAAAGGAAATGGGTGACAAACAGACTTAAGCACCACTTAATAATCAATTGCTAGCCGTCCTCAACCCAGTACTAACAGTTCAGCACAGCCAATAGTTTCAGCGGTCTCGCTTAGTCCCACACAGGGTGGACAATGTAGTTAGTAGACCTGGTAGAGCTCTTAGCTCTTTGGCCTTTTAGCTAAGAGTGAGCAAGGCTTGGGGACATCTGAGCCCCAGAACTTCTGGGCTTGGGGCTTGCACGTAGGATGCCTGCCATGGATTTGGGAGTATCTGAAGCACCAGGGTGAAGAGTCTGGGAGGTAAGGTACTTGCCAGTGGTAACACCACACAGACCTGTACAAATTCTCTGTCAATGAAATTTGGAATGAATTTAGCTAATTTGCCCTGAGACGTGAAATGTTAAAAAAAAAAACCTTGCAGGGGAGATGCCATGATGATGGTATTGCCCCAAGTGGTTCAGCTATACCTGGCAGGAGAGATCGCCTTCTTCCCAGCCTTGAATGGTATAGTTGAGGGTGGAGACCTGTTCATTGAACTGCAGGCAAGCACCCCTACCAGAGTCTACTATAGCCTCCCAATGAGAGGATCTCTGCTATACATTTTATGATAATTGGGGATTGCTCTTGGGCTCTCCCTCTTACTTGCTCCTATGTCCTTTAGGCTAGGAGAAAGTGAAACTAGGGGGCATCTGAATTCCAAGGCCTCTGGACTTGGGGCAGCCCTGCAGAAAAGGACCTGGGGGTTACAGTGGACAATAAGCTGAATATGAGCCAACAGTGTGCCCTTGTTGCCAAGAAGGCTAACAGCATACTGGGCTGTATTGGTAGGAGTGTTGCCAGTAGGTCAAGGGAAGTGATTATTCCCCTCTCTTCAGCACTGGTGAGGCCACAGCTGGAGTGCTGTGTTCAGTTTTGGGGAGAGTCCAAATTGGAGAGTCCAGCGGAGGGCAACAAAAATGGTGACAGGGCTGAGGGACATGACTTGTGAGGAAAGACTGAGGGAACTGGGCTTAGTCTAGAGAAGAGGAGACTGAAAGGAAACTTAATAGGGGTTCGAAAGAGGTTGGAGCTAGACTGTTCTCAGTGGTGGCAGATGACAGAACAAGGAGCAATGGTCTCAAGTTGCAGCAAGGGAAGTTTAGGTTAGATATTAGGAAGAATGTTCTCACTGGGAGGATAGTAAAACACTGGAACAGGTTACTCAGAGAGGTGGTGGAAGCTCCATCCTTGGAGGTTTTCAAAACCCAGCTAGACAAAGCTTTGATTGGGGTGTTCTGGTTGGGTATGGTCCTGCTTTGAGCAGGGAGTTGGACTAGATGACCCCCTGAGTTCCCTTCCTACCCTAACTTTCTGTGAGTTTATGATTCTGTGTAGGATGTCTGCCATGGATTTGGGAGTATCTGAAGCTGCAGGCTGAAAAGTCTAGGAGACAGAATACCTGCAGTGGTAGCACCATATAGACTTGAATGACTGATCTCTGCTCAGTTGATAGAATTGGGAATTGATTTGGCTAATTTGGCCTGAGACACGAAATTTAAAAATTCTGCTTCAGGTACTACACTTGATCTCAGCCAAAAGGCCCACAGAGAGGTTGTCATACTGGTACAGTGGTAACAGGGTTACATTTGCGTGCCCTCATGCACCCATGGAGCAGACTGTACTAATTAGTCCTTGTGAAATTAGTGTCTCTAATAAGAAGAGAAGGAGGTGAGCCCTCAGGGATGACAATCCAATAATGAATTCTAGACTGCAGAAAAGGTCAAGAACATCTATCTTAGCAACAAGCTTGCTAGGTTACTATGATAAGTATCTTCTTCATTGGACACGTAACCCTCTTTTCCAGTGGTTGAAAGGTTAGCACTTATCAACAAGGACCTTTCCTGGACAGGACAAATGGATCCCCCAATGCCTCCACCCCCTCCATGTCCATTTTCATAGGAAGCTAAGATTGTACTGGAGCATGTCATATTAAAAAGCATGATGTAAAGACTTTATAGTAGGTCAGACAGAAATCAGCCTGGGCTAGCCTATGGTCTCAGCAGATTTGCCCATGATAAGTCAGACTTGCCTGTTAGCTGCAAAATTGTGTTTCAGATTGTCTTACTCAATATGTCACCACATGGTTGTGTCTCAGCATGATCTATTTTTCCAGTGGCATCACAACCTAAGAAGACACCTACTGCTTAAGACCAGGGAGAGCTGGGAATTCATCATTCAGTTCAGTTTTCTATGAGCATCCAAAGTTATTTATCAGAAATGAACATCTATTACTGCTGACAATTGGTTGTTGCTACAACAGAGTAGATCTAATTCTTTGTTGATTACTTCCATCTCAAAACACTCAGACTTACACAAAATAAGCTATTTCCTGCCATTTCTTCCCTCTTTTCCCTGATAACGTGGATTCCAATAGTGTTCTCTTTTTATACCTCCTCGCTCTCAGCAATTTCTTCTGCTATTCAAAAGCCATTCTTATCAGCTCCTTTATTTCCTTCATCTGTTACTTTTTTGAGCTACCCTTACAGGAGCCAGAAAGAACTTTCATTTCCAAATGTAATATCTACAAATAATTTTTAGGACAGTGGGATTGCTTGAATATCTGCAATTTGCAGTTTGAATTGGAAAGCTCTTAAAATTAAAAAGGAAGAAACCTTGATTCAGTATGCAGTCTTATCACAATGTATTGGAAGATGTGAAATAAACAAGATTTAATTACTATGGATAACATTAAGGAGTAATGGAAAAAATGGTCAGTCCAGACAGAGCATTAAACCATATGAGTTTATGTTACAATGATAAATGCAACTGAATCCAAAGGCAAACAAAATTCCATGTGTGTTGTAGGACTCTGGCAAACAAAGTTATTTAGGTAAATGTGATATATTTTATTAGACCAACTAAAGAGTTGGAAAAAATGTTCTTTGCAAGTTTTCAGGCACAAACGCCCTTCTTAGGGCATAGGAAGAGTCTGACGTCGTTTTGTGTTCTCCTGGATGGAATAGAAGCCAATATGCAAAATGCAGGTCTGTGAAAATGCAGATGTGTGGCAGTGAGGATCAGAGGCCATGCGAAACACAATAGGTGTGAGACAGGTAGGTGAGGGCCAGGAGAAAGGAGGGGAATGTTGACCTGGTGATAGTCTAGTTGGTAAAATGTAGAGAGGTTACCTCTATTGGATGTGCCATAAATCCAATGTCTAAATTTAGTCCATGATTTTTTGTATCCAGAAGATTTATGAAGTGAAGTTCGTAGGCTTGTCTACGAAAGGTGTTTTGTAAGTTCCCTTTGAGGATTAGAACTGAGAGGTAAGAGAGAAAGTGATTGTCTTGTGAGAACTGTGCGCCCACAGGTAATTGGGTATTTTTGTCTTTGATAGATTTTTGGTGTGCATTCATTCTGGTACATGATTGTTGTTTGGTTTCTCCTACATATTTTCCATCAGGGCATTTACTGCACTGGATAAAATATATTACATTTCTGGAGGTGCAGGTGTAAGATCAAGGAATGGTGATGGTTCTGTTGTGGGATATAGTTATTGTGGGATTGATGGAGATACACTGGCAGGGTTTACATTTCTTGTCATGGCATGGTTTGGGTCCATTTGGTGTACTTTGGGGTTGAAGGAAGTTTGCTTCTGGTGATGAGGTTGGTGAGGTTTGGTGCTTGTTTAAAGGTTAGGGTGGATGGTTCTGGGAAGATCTCTTTAAGAACCCGGTCTTCTGCTAGTATGGGTTGCAATTGTTTGAGGATTTTCCATACAGGTTCCAGGGAGGGAAGGTATGTCATAACTAATAGTGTGCAATTTGTGGGGATTTCATGGGGATTTTGTAAGACTGATAATTCAACTTAACTGCTCAAGGAATCAGAGCCTAACTGAGCAGCACATATATACGTGTAGGTATGTATACACCAGCCTCAAACTGATGAAGAGCAAAGAGCAGTGACAAATTATATCTATGTTTAAAAGTTACTTTTAGCCTTTCTCAGCATAATAGAACTGATCCTTGCAAGACACTTGCAGTGCTTACATTGTACCAGACATTCATGTGGATGTGACAGTGGATCTGCAATACACAGCCTGCTTAATGCCCCTGTGTTAAACATTATCATAGATGTTGTGCTGTTCTTCCCCCTTGTCCCGTATAGTTCAGTTTAAGGCCCAGGCCTTGTGTTCTGACCTATGCAGGCAGACTGCTGCACTCACAAGGAGCTTGTGCTTGGTTATTAACCATAGCACAACATAGCACTGTGAGCAACCACCTCTCAAATCCACCCAAGTCCTGGAGAAAGCCCAACGTGTAAGACGTTGGGGCTGTGTCCAGATGAGTGTGGCTATGTGGTATGTGGTGCCACAGGGGTCAAAAAAAATGTGCACAACAAAACTTGAAGCAGCGCATATGAGGTCAGTGTACACCACTCAAAACTTGAGCCTGGCTGCCTGGAGCCAGGTTCCGGCTGCCAGCCCAGCTCCAAGCAGCAGGCCTGCAACTACTACAACCCCAGGACCCCAGGTAAGGCTTCTGGGGCCAGCCTAGTGCTGGCCCTAGCCTCCCCAACCCCATCCAGGGTAACTTGCCATGCACTAGAGACATGGCACAGGCATTCCCTGGGGACAACTAGTGGTGGCACATGGTGTGCCACTGCTAGTTGTTCCTGGGGAACCAAACATTCACACTCATCTGGACATAGCCTGGGAGGCAGGTACATAAGTGAGTGCTTAGCTTTGCAGTATCTGGATTTATTGACAAACCCCCCCAGAAGTCTTCCCCCAACTTTCACAGCTGGCTCATCAACTGGGTTGCAAAATCTTTAGTCATGACCATCCTCAGGCCTTCTGTCCATGTACTTGGGACAGCTTCTGGTTAGGTTACCCCAGGGCAAATTCTTGCTCCCTTCTCCCTCAAGCCATAAGTCCAAGGGCTTCCTAATTGAAGCATTTCCCCCACACCCATACCTGCACCTTCTCCTCAGTCTTCAGAAGACAGTGGTATCATCACTCTCAATTCTCTGCTGACAAGAACATTATAATATCAAATAACGAATATAAAACATTAGCCATGATAATGTAATATACAATAACATTCAAAACAAAATTGAAATACAATGGTTAACTTTGCAAAAATAAAATATTTTTACATTTATCGAAACAAGTGTCACAATTACTCATTTCAACATTTAAGCACAAACTTTTATGGAAATAAACACGTTTTCATTAAATATTTTCATTTTGAAGAAACACCATTTTCTGGCAGAAAACAGATCTATTAGACTTTGTTCAGATAAAAGATAGCGGTATGATCACATGGATTTTTTGGTAAAGTATCCCATTTAAAAATGTTTTTATTGAAAAATAGAAAACTGATATTGTGTTTAGTTTTTTGGCACATTTGGAAAAAACATATACCAATCTAACTTATGCTTATATTTATGATTTTTTTTCTCTATTACCGCCAAAATATCTCCAAAAGAAAACCCAGAGACTTATTCTGGAATTATAGGATAAGGAAAAAGTGAAAAAGTGAACATCAGCGGCTCTTTAGGGCAGAACCATAGTCTGCAGAAGTACTAGGGGTCTGAGTGAACCATGCTGGGGAATCCTGAACCTCCCCTCCAAACCCATCAGTATTGAGTGTGTCATTACATTCCTCCTCACAGATTGAACTGCTTCTGGGATCAATTGATCTGAATCACAGTGATTAGCATGTGAAAGAAAACAGATTATGAGGGACAGTTTTAAGTGAAATGAGATTAAATAGACAACACCAAATGCTAATAAGTGACCACAGGTAAAACAATGGTCACACATCATGACTCAGAGCTTCCCTGCTCCCTGCTTGACTGGCCAAGGAATAATTATCTCCTCCATAAAACTCCTCCACAAAAAGGCATAATGTGGGACTCTGGAACTTGCCCTAACTACGAGGAGGGACTCTGAGGCCACGTCCACATATGCATAGATGTTTGGCTCCATGGGGACAACTAGCAGCGGCACACCTTGTGCCACTGCTACTTGTCTCCAGGGAATGTCTGTGCCACGTGCCCCCTGGCATGCGGCAAATTACTTCGGGTAGGAAAGGGGTGGTGGGGGCCAGCCCTGGGCTGGCCCCAGCAGCCTTACCTGGGGTCCTGAGAGCTTCCTGGGGCTGCAGCATTGGTGACCCAGATGCACAGAGCCTGACCGGCAGCAAGAGCATGGCTCTGGCTGGCCAGCCTCCAGTTTTGAGCAGCGCACACTGCCCCCACATGTGCCGCTCTGCTTTTTTTTCTGTGGGTTTTTTTTTATTCCTGGATATCCAGGGGTCAAAAAAAACCCAACAACCCCGCAGTGCTCCTTTGCAGTGTGGAGAATACCTGAACGTGCAGTATGTGGCGCTGCAGATGTGCCTCCAGCACCACATACCACACGGCTGCACTCACCTGGAAGTGGCCTGAGGGGCCTGAGACCTCACCATCTGGTTGTGAATATATCTGTATTCTCTGCTGTATGTAGCTACTATTGGTAATGTTGTCTAATTGGATAATGTTCCACTAAACCAAAGTGTAGTTTGGAGGACCTTGCTTCAGCTTGTCTAGTATTTCTTCAGATAAACTAAAAGCTCTATCAGTGCACCCCGACTGATATCATAGAATCGTGGAGAAGCAGGGTTAGAACAGCCCTCCAGAGGTCAGCTGGTCCAACCCCCTGCCTGAGACAAGATTTTGGATGGTTTAGATAGGGATGGTCCTAAGCTCTTCTACATAGACTACCATCAACCCTGACACAACAAAGATGTAACACCCTAACCTGCCACCGGTAAGTAGGAAACCATGTCAGTCAAAGCACTACTTCTATGAAATGTGGTCAACATATGCTCAAGAGATCCTGGATAGAGGGCCACACCTCCTGCTATAGAGAAAGGCAAGAACCCCCACAGTCCATACAAATCTGACTGTAGGATAAAATTCCTTCCTGACCCTCTGGCCAGGACCATCTGGCTTTGGTACCAGCAGGATCATTGGCACATCCCAGTCAAAATCCCCAGACTTGGCTGTAGCCAACACCCAATGCCTCTGAGAAGGCTTAAAAACACACAAACCTGCATAGCAGAAAGGGGGCAGGGGGGACAGGGGCAACTAGCAAAGCCCAGAAGAATGGAAATGCCCATAGCTATGCCTACTTTCTGCTAGAACGTAGGCATAGCTATGCCTAGATCGGGGTAGGCAACCCCCTGCACCCAGGCCAGAGCATGGCACGCAAAGGCATTTTGCTTGGCCAGGGTGGAGAACAAGGGAGCTGCGAGGGGTCCAATCCTGGTGGTAGCAGTGCAATCCCAGCCTCTTCCCTGTCATCCGCCTCGAGATGCATGTGCACCTGCCACCGGCAAAAAGCTGGACCAGGGCTCCATGGACCCCATTGCAGCTGCTTGCAGCCTCCCTACCACCTGCTGTGAGCAGGATTGGGCATCTCACAGCTCCCCCGCCATCGGCCCCTAGCATGCCAATATTTTACAAGTCGAGGTTGGGGTGCTTTTGGCACACCAGCCAAAAACGTTGTCAACCCCTGGGCTAGATTATCCCTGGCCAGTGACTATCCAACCTCTTCTTGAATATCTCCAGTGATGACCACTACACCTCTAGGCAGTCTATTCCACTGCCTCACTGTCCTAACAGTGAAGTTTTTCCAGATATCCAATCTAAACCTAGTTTGTTGCAACTTCAAGCCATTGGTCCACGTTCTCCTTTCTGCAATAAGAGAAAAAAAGGTGCTTTCCCTCTTCTTTATGGAACCCCTTCAAGTATTTGAAGACAATCATGTCCCCTCTTATTGCCTTTTCCACAAGCTGAACATGCCCAAATCCTTCAGCCTTTCCTCATATGACTTGCCTTCCAAGCCCTTTATCATTATGGTGACCATAATAATTTAAGGGAAATCTGGGACAGTGGGTGCCAGTGGGCGCATGTGTGAAATCCCCTCCCCGCACACAGCTCCTGGAAGTGGGGCTGGGTAGAGTAGCATGGCACACATGTGCATGCACACACACACGATCCCACAGTTCCCCACTCCCCCAGCTCTACTGTGCAAATGACTCTGCTCCCAGCCCAGTGTAGTCTGGACCAGGGAGCAAACCATTGGCTGAGCTCCCTGGAGAAAAGAGCTGGGCACGTGCAGGCAAGTTCGCGCCAACATGTGACGTTTGCTTCAATTTTCTCCAACAGCCAGGGCACTGAGACACACTCCGAAATCTGCATCTGCAGACTTGCTCAAGAAGCATACTATGCCAGCATCCAAATGGTTGAACAGCATTGGACCCAGGACAGACGCGTGTGGTTCTCCACTAAAAAACTCCTGTCATTCTGATATGGACCTGTTAATAATTATCCTTTGCTTGCAGCTATTGAGCCAGTTATCTATTCAACTTGTTTCATCTAGTCCATATTTCTCCAATGTGTTTAGATTTCTGACAACTTTTTAAAAATGTATACAAGAGGTACCAATTCTTGATGAAAAGGTCAAAATACTTCAGGGGGAGAGAGAGAAAAAAAAACAGAAAAAAAATCTCAAAAAATTTCCACAGTTAAAATATAATTTCCCAACCACCTTGCCAGCCAAATGCACAATAGCAGCTATCCCTTTGTCTATAGGTGGCATCTCTGTTGTGACTAATGTGTGGACAGAGTGCTGAGGTGTTTTGGAGAGGTGGTATTACAGTACACAAAAATATATACCATATGCCAAGTGTGTTCTCACTTGTGTCATATGGAAGGCAGTGATGGCCTGTGGAATCAAAGAAACAGGGTCGTGCATGCATTTGGTTCAGAAGTCAATAATTACTGAAGGGAGAGAAAAGAAATGATTAAGGAGCTGGAGGTCCAGATTTCTAAAAGTGTTTGGACGTTGCTCTACTCAATGCTGAGGCCTGGCTGCCCTGCCTTAAAAAACTAAATCAAAGTCCCATTTTCCCAAACAGTTTAAGGTTTGAGACTTAAAAGCAACAATGTTGTTGCAATAGTGAAGAGGATGCAGGTTGGCCATGACCACAGGTGGATCCAGGAAAGGCAGGTGCTGGAGCACTGAGCTGTGCTGCAGTGGTGGCTGCACCCTGGCTCCCAGCCCCCCTGCCACACACACACACGCACACCCCAGAGTGGGCAGATCTCATGACACAAGCAGCAGCTGGGGACTTTAAGTCCCTCAAGCAGATAAGCGTCCTTCCTTTTCCCTCCTTCCCCTCCATGCTCAGTTGCCTGTCCCCTCCCCTTGCCTCTTCTCTCCCACCTGCCACTGCTGCCACCTGCCACTGCCCTAGATGGCCACAGCTCCAGAGCCACTCCTGCCCCACTGTAGCCTGGCTGCACATGAAACCAGCCTCAGCTAGAGACTGCAGCTGCAAATTCCAGCTGAGGCTGCAATCCCTAGCTGAGGCTGGTTTCATGTGCAGCAAAGGGCAGGTTCTCTTCTCCCACCCCTTCTCCCAAGCTGGCAGAGAACACTGGGCAGGAGGGACCTGCCCACTGCTGCCAGTTTCTGGCTGGGCCTGGCTCTGCACAGAGGCTGAAGCAGGCAAGAGCAGCTCTGGAGCACCCTCCCCCCGCAACCTCAGGGCAGCCGAGACAGTGGCAGCAGCTGTTGGGAGAAAGGAAGGAACTTGCTGCTGAGCACAGAAAGGAAGGTAGGGGGGAATTCTTACTTGCTTTGGACACAAAAAAAGTTCCTGGCTGCTGTTTTTATATTGTGATCGAGTGAAAGGGGAGTGCATCTGGACTACTGCACTCCCCCTGGATCTGCACCTGGCCATGACTGCAACACAAAACAGACACAGACAGAAGTTACATTTTTTATGTGACTGGGCATCTGAAAGTGCTCTACAGCCATGCCATGGCACACATGCGTGGCTGCAAAGTGCTTTTAAAGTGGCCAATTGCATGAAAAAGTATCCCTCCTCAAATAAGGTATCAGATGAAGGAGGCATTCTGTTTTAGAGCAATAGGGAACTTGTGTTTCCTAGAGTTAGTTTTTCCTGCATTTGGCGCTGGGCTGCCCCCAGGGCTGGCAGCAGGGAAGGAAGGGGGAAGGAGGATGGGAGAAGCCAGGTGCAGGGAGCTACTGGTTGGGCTTTGCCCAGCCTGAGCGGGAGGTGGGAGTGGATCCAACCACCCCCACCTTGCAGCCCCCTCCCAGGCCCTCACTAAATCATGGCACTTTATGTAAAGCACCATGGGGGGGGAGGGGTTTGAATGTCTGTCAGCATCCAAAGGGGGAGTCACAAGTCTACAAGCAGCTGAAGGATATACATGGGAAGGGAAAATAACTAGTTTGCATTAAACCTTAAGGGTGTAAGATAAGGCTCCTGCAGGCCCAGCAAGAAAAGCATTGCCTTGCTGGATGGAGGCCTGGGCCCAAGATAGCGCAAAGCACTAGAAAACCGAACTGTGGTTAGTGTAAAGAGTAATCCTGCCATGGGAAGGAGTTATCCCAATAATGTAAGATATGGGTGGTCCCTAGAATATGAATGTTTTCACCTCTTGGGTTTTCCAATCAGGCAGTTTTACTGCTGAAGTTGTTATCATTAAAACAGAGAGTAATAGGAGATTTTGCCTCTCTGCTGGGGCCTTTTGTGTGTTGACCTTTTCCTCTATTAAAAATCCACATCTATACATCTATTCCATAGAGTCTTGCAGGTAACTGTGGATCTTTAAGAAAGATTGACTGTGACAATCTGGTGAAACCTGAGCAAAAGAGAAAAGAATGCATTTAGTCAAAAAAAAAAAAAGCTGGAGAAACACCCTTTGCTTGAAAGACCATTCTAAAATTTGGTTTCTAACTATAAAGGAATGATCCACTTTTCAATCTAAATTTGTCCATAGCCATTTGATCTTCTGACAGTATTCTTTTTTAGCCTGAAAAAGCTCTGCTATATAGGCTGTGGAAACAGCAGGTAGCTACCAAGGAGGAGTATACCTCCTTGGCTCACACTTGCAGGGAATCAGTTAGGAAGGCCAAAGCAGGATTAGAACTTAGGCTGGCGACAAAAATTAAGGACGACAAAAAGTCCTTCTTCAGGTATATAGGGAGCAAAAGCCAGGTGCAGTGTAGCATAGGACCACTGTGGCAGAAGGCCACCTCTGTTTCTCCCCAAAAACTCTGCTCTGTGACAATTTGGTTATGATGGGCCCTGCAGAGGGTACACACCTTACCCTATCTCTTTAAGTAACCTGAGCTGGATACATTCCTGAGGGAGGGGGGAAACCTGCTCCCTCTGCCTACATGACTGGCATCACATACCTGGGTGAGGGGTTTGGGCTCCCTGGGGAGCTAGGACCTGCCAGTCTGCCCAGCAACTAGTGATGCATTTCAAATTGGCTGGCTGACAGCCAACAGGTGCTGGCCTCCATTGGACCAGGTAAATGAGGTCATAAGGGCTTTATAAGTTAAAGACTGCCCAGGAGGAGGGGGCAGCAGCCATAAGGAAGTCTCTGAGAGACAGAAGAGCTGGACCATCTGAAACTTGCTCTGTCTCTTAAAACTCATGATCAAGGAACTGCTTGCCTCCAGAGGGAATCTCCACCTGCCTCTGGATGATACTTGTGAGTAAGCCACCTGAGATCTAACTAGATCTATAGCTTGCAGTAACTCAGATGCGAGATCAAAGGCTCCCCAGCCATGCCAGTTTGCTCTATGGGATTTCTCTGATATTGCTCTACCCTGTACCTTATTCCAACTCTACCCCTTGTAACCAATAAAGTTCTCCTTTGTACCTACCATGGGAGACTTATTGGGAGTGGGTCTAGTTATGCCTTGGGGTCCCCTTGGTTCGGCTGACTAAGGGAGACCACTACTTGTGCTTCTGACTGAGGGAAGCACCCCAAGTTCTTGAAGTCAGTCAAGTACCCTCGAGGGCTACTAGGCCTGTGTTTCCCAGGGTGCACAGAGCCAGGATCAAGCCCATCCCTGAGTGGTGGCAGTGTTACCCCCAGGCTAGCGGGTGTGCTCCAGGAAGGGGGTTGACCAGACATGAGGCACCCCCAGGGAGGCACTGGGAGCCTGGAAGGTGGTCAGACACAGTGAGGTGGGTGGCTCAACGCAAGAGCGCCCCCTACTGGCCCACCACAACCCCTACAGGACAAACTAGGGCAACTGGTGACAAACCAAACTAGGGCAACTGATGACAGACTAAGACTTATCTCCCAATTGGATCACAGATAGACACAGAAGGGACACCAGCCCACCAACTGTCAGCGCAGACTTAGTTAAGGGGCACTTGAAGGGGTTGGATGTGTTCAAATCAGCGGGCCTGGATGAACTTCATCCAAGGGTGCTGAAGGAATTGGCCAGTGTCATTGGAGAGCCACTGGCACGGCTGTTCGAGCACTCATGGTGCTCTGGTCAGGTCCTAGAGGAGAGGAAAATGGCCAATGTGGTCTATATTTTCAAGAAGGGGAGGAGGGAGGAACCAGGAACCTAAAGGCCAGTTAATCTCATCTCTATCCTTGGGAAAAATCTGGAAAAAATCATTAAGGATCACATTTGTGGGAGCCCAGCAGGGGAAATAATGGTGAAAGGAAATCAGCACGGATTCATTGCAGATAGATCCTGCCCTACTAACCTTGTTTCTTTTTATGACCAGGTCACAAAATGCTTAGATGCAGGAGTCGAGGTAGATGTTATCTACCTAGACTTTAAGAAGGCCTTTGATACAGTATCTCATTCTGTTCTCATAAATAAACTGACAGGCTGTGAGGTAGATGATTACACAGTCAGGTGGGTGGCAAATTGGCTTAGGGATTGCACCTAGAGAGTGGTTATGGACAGGTCAATATTGACCTGGAAAGATGCAGGCAGTGGAGTCCCGCAAGACTCGGTCATTGGACCGGTACTATTCAATGTCTTCATCGGTGACTTGAATGACATCATGGAGAGCACCCTGTCCAAGTTCGCAGATGATACCAAATTATGGGGTAAAGTTAACACACCAGGTGGATCTGGACAGGTTGGAAAATGGGCAGAACGAAATAGGATGCAGTTCAACAAAGACAAGTACAAAGTGCTGTACCTGGGCAAAAAGAATCACCAACACACTTACAGGCCAGGGGATGACCTTCTCAGCAGCACAGCAGTGGAACGGGATTTTGGAGTCATAGTTGACTCCAAGATGAACATGAGTCATCAGCATGACAAAGTGATCAACAAGGCTAACTGCACTTTATCATGCATTAGCAGATGCGTGACAAACAGGTTCAGAGAGGCGATGCTTCCCCTCTATGCAGCACTGGTCAGGCCGCAATTGGAGTACTGTGTCCAGTTTGGGGCACTGCACTTCAAGAGGGATGCGGAGAATCTTGAGAGTGTTCAGAGGAGGCCACTCTTATGGTAAGAGGCCTGCAGGCAAGGCCCTACAAGGAGAGACTGAGGGACCTATATTTCTTCAGCCTTCGCAAGAGAAGGCTGAGAGGTGATCTTGTGGCTGCCTATAAAATTCATCAGGGGAGGGCAGCAGGGAATAGGAAATGCTCTATTTACTAAGGCACCCCCTGGAGTAACTAGGAACAATGGCCACAATTTGACAGAAAGCAGATTTAGGTTGGACATTAGAAAGAACTTCTTCATGGTAAGGGTTGCCAGAATCTGGAATGGGCTTCCAAGGGAGGTGACGCTCTCCCCTACCTTAGGGGTCTTCGAGAAGAGACTGGACAAGCACCTAGTTGGGTCATCTGACCCCAGCCCTCTTTCCTGCCAAAGGCAGGGGGTCGGACTCAATGACCTACTGAGGTCATTCCAACCCTAACATCTATGAATCTATTCATCTATAAATCTATGAGCACTGAGTCATTAGTAGGGACTTCAACATCACCCTCAGGTGCAAGACTGAAATGGCAAGGAGTGGAGCCAGGCTGCTGCAGACATGCTAAGGAAGGTCAGCATTGATCATGTTCTGATAGATGTCTGGTGTGCCCAACACCTGATGACATCACTACATTCACATTTGTCAAGGTAGAGGAATACCAGACATGCCACTCCTGGCTAAACAGGATCTACATATCTTTCCTCTACACCAACCACATCAAGCATTCAGGTGGCCCCCTTGAGTGACTGCCATCTTAGTATCATAGGAATGTAGGAATGAAAGGGACCTCATGAGGTCACCTAATCCAGCACCCTGTTCAAGGCAGGATCATCCCTGTCTAAACCATTGCAGCGGTCTATCTAACCTGCTCTTGGAAATTTCCAGGGATGGAGTTTCCACAACTTCTCTAGATATCCTGTTCTAATGCTTAACCACCCTCATTGTTAGAAAGTTCTTCCTAATCTCCAACCTAAATTTCCTCTGCTGCAGTTTGAGGCCATTGTTCCTAGTCTTGTCCCCTACAGCCACAGAGAAAAGTCTATCTCCATCTTCTTTATAATCATCCTTCAAGTATTTGAAAGGGCTGGGGCCAGGGCTAGGGCCAGTGCTGGCCTCCTAGCACTTCAACAATCTGCTGCAGGATGTGGCCTTTGTAGCATCCTTCCAGGAGTGCTAGCTGGCTTGGCATGAGCAGAAGTGGACCTCTGCTTGATGCCCACCAATGTCTCCATCCATCAATTAGCTGTCAGAGGGTTTCTACTGTACAACCTGGTGTGTTCTTGAGCCAGACCTCATCATGGTATGGGCCGAGTCCAAAGGGGATGGAGAGTACCCCGGTCTGCTGCCCAAAAAGGGGCCCCCTGTGACCTGAAGTTCTGGCATCCAGATTTGGTCTTCTTCATGAACTACAAGGTCATAGCTAAAGCAATCTTGCTGCTGCTGGTGGACACAATCCACCCCAACCAGATGAACATGGTTCCAGGGTCCTCCATCTTCAACAGCCTGCACCTGGGTCAGGCACTCCTCAAGCTTGCTTGTCATTCCTGTTCCTGTCCCTTGACCAGAAGCAAGCATTTGGCAGGGCAGATCATGGGTACCTCACAAGCATACCAAGGGCATTTGGCTTCAATCTCTGCTTCATATGGTTTCTCTAAGTGTTGTGAGCATCTGTAGGGGGTGTGGCGGGCCAGTACAGAGCACTCCTGCACTGAGTCACCCACCTCACTGCACCCAACCAAAAACCCCGCTTCGAGTGTCTCACCTGGGGTGCCTACGTCTAGTCGACCCCCTTCCTGGAGCCCACACAAGCCTGGGATAACCACTGCCACCACGTGGAGTCTGGTCTTTGTTAGGGCTCTGTGCTACCCAAGGTATACAGACCCTGTAGACCTTGGGGTTGCTTAACCCACCATGGTACTTTGGGGTGCTTCTCTTAACCTGAGGCATTCACAAATAGCCTCCCTTAGCCAGGCAAGCAAAAGGGAGCTGAAAAGGCTTGCCTCAAGACTTGTCTCAAGTATGTACAACTAGGTTTGCTATAACAGATAGCTTTATTGGGTAGAAAGGGTAGGCATGGGGAGGGGTACAAGCCAGAGAAGTGTCAAAAAAATAACCCTGAGCAAATGGAAGCAGCTTAATAGCCTTTTGATACACTTCTAGAACACTTGATCCTAAGTTACTCGCTAAATTTCAAGTAGGTTACTCACATGTTCATCCAGTCTAAAAGAACTCCAGAGGCTGTTTGCGTGTTTTCATGTTCTCAAAGCTGAATGCTCCCACCAACATGAAGGGACCCTCTTAAATAGCCCTCCTGACCTCATCACCTGGTCCCAGTTAGGGACAGGTGTTATTTGATGCCAACCAATCAATTTGAAAAATGTCAGCATTACCTATTGGAGTGACATTGGCTTAAGCCCAGCTCCCAAGTCCTGTGGTCAGAACTCAGAAAAATGGAGAGGCTAGATCCACCCCCTCCTACCTGAGCCAGGTAGGCAGCAAGTTGGTTCCCTAGGCAGCCAGGTTAACAGACCTGTGAAAAGACAAAGAGAAAGAAGAAAAGGGAAAAAACCTAAGTGAGCCACAGGCCCTAGGAGTTATCAGAGGGCATTGTCAAGTTCAACTGAATGCTGATAGAGCTCATCCCCTTCACACAGGGAGTGCATCAATACCATTGAGCCCTTCCTCTGTACCCTGTGCAAGCGATTGATGGGGCTGGTGCTTGCTGAGCCAGATATGACAGTTGTCCTCTTGGCATATGCTGATATGCTCCTTGCCATCCAGGACCCAAATGACCTGGTGCAGGTGCAGGCCTATCAGTCTAATCTGCTGGGTGGTCTCCTATGCCCAGATCAACTGGGTCAGTAGTTCAGGTCTGACAGTGGATGACTGGCAGAAGGTGAGCACACTCCCACCAATGCTTCAAGGTATCTAGTGGAATGCAGGTCTGTTTTCTATTTGCGGGGGGATCTACTTGTCCCCCAAGCACCCCTTGCTGCTGGTGAACTGGGACCAGCTTGAGGCCAGGGTGACTGACTAATTGCAGACATGGATATCTTTCTCTGAGGGAGGTCATCAACCAGCTCATCCTGACTATGTTTTAGCACTGGCTCAACACACTGCCTGTGACTTCGAGTGTTCCTGGCCAGTCTCCAACAAAGTGTTCAGGTTCCTCTGGCTGGGATAGCATTGGGTCTGGCATTGGGTCTTGGTGGGTGTCCTATTCTTCCCCTTGCACAAAGGGGAGTGGAGCCCAGGACACACCTTCCATCTTCAGGCCCTGTACAGGCTCCTTTGCCATGTCTGCAGTCAGATAGCATAGTGCCTGATTGGGCATGCTACTGCCTCTGCCACCTCCAAGGGTTTCAATATAAACAGAAGCTTTTCTATCAGAGAGGTCTCCTGATGTGATACCTCAGTGAAATGTTCCAATTTTTTTTATCAAAACCTCTTCAGGACCTGAAGGTTGGGGGACAGATCCATAGATGCAGTCACCCAGGGCTGGACCTCCTTGCCAAGTCCCAGATGAAAAACATACAGCTGGGGGTGCCAGTGATGGTTATGCCCTATGTATGCTGGAAGATGGTCCTGGCCAATGTCACTCATGACAGAAACCTGGACTCTTGTCAGGCAGGAGTGGGAAAATTCCTCTGTGCTGGCACGGTACGTAGAGCTGCCTACACTATGTATACCTTGTCACATCTGGAAATCAACGCATCCCTTGCCTACATCCAACAGGTCCTGCAGAAGGATAGTCCCTGCCTACCCATATCCCCTAGCCCGAGCTAGCTATAGGGAAAATTGCACCCTAGGCAAACTTGCATTTTGGCACCACCCCCACCAAGTCAGTGATGCTACTGCAGGCAGATGAAGGTGGGCAAGAGCATGGTCCAGTGGGGAGGCAAAGTAGCATGGTCCACCGGGCAGGTGGATGGGCAGGCACTGCTGCTGCTGTGCAGGAGCAAAGTGGGTGGACTGGAGCAGGTGTATGTGTGCGTGCATAGCCCCCCGACCACAGTGCCCTTTGTGGTTACGCACATGACCCGCATCTAAGTCCAGCTCTGCCCCCAGTCATAGGACCTCTGCCTTGTCAGTGTCCCTGGCACTGCTGCACCACCCAGTAGGCTGGGGAACATCAAACTGATCCACTTGAGAACAGCTCCACACCACCAGTTCTACCTGCCCTGCTCCTGCATTAGCACCAGATAACAAACAGAAGGACACCTTTGTTGAAGAGGAATCCCAATGGATCAGCCTGTATTCCACCTTCGTCCCATGAGACACTAGGGATCTAGATTAGTGACTCCAGCATGGATCCCTCAACAGAGAAACAGAACCATAGAAAATGAGGGTTGGAAGAGACCTCAGGAGGTCATCTAGTCCAACCCCCTGCTCAAAGCAGGACCATCTCCAACCAGATCATCCCAGCCAGGACTTTGACAAGCTGGGCCTTAAAAACCTCCAAGGATGGAGATTCCACCACCTCCCTAGGTAACGCTTTCCTGTTTTTCTCTACCCTACTAGTGAGAACGTTTTTCCTAATATCCAACCTAAACTTCTCTTGCTGCAACTTGAGAGTAGTTTTTCTTGTTCTGTCACCTGCCACCACTGTGAACAGTCTAGCTCCATCCTCTTTTGAACCCCACTTCAGGTAGTTGAAGACTGCTTTAAATCCCCTCAGTCTTCTCCTCTCCAGACTAAATAAGCCCAGTTCCCTCAGCCTCTCCTAAGTCATGTGCCCCAGCCCCCTAATCATTTTTTTTGCCCTCCACTGGACTGTCTCCAACTTGTTCAATGTCCTGTCTATAGTGGGGGGCCCCAAACTGGATACAGTACTGCAGATGTGGCTTCACCAGTGCAGAATAGAAAATAATTACTTCTCTCAATCTGCTGGCAATGCTTCTACTAATGCAGTCCAGTATGCCGTCAGCCTTCTTGGCAACAAGGGCACACTGCTGACTCATACATCTTATTGTCCACTATAATCTCCAGGTCCTTTTCTGCAGAGTTCCTGCTTAGCCAGTTGATCCCAAGCCTGTAGTGGTGCACAGGATTCTTCTGTCCTAAGTGCAGGACTTTACTTGTCCCAGTTGAACTTCATGAGATTTCTTTTGGCTCAATTCTCCAATTTGTCTAGGTCAGTCTGAATCTTATCCCTATCTTCCAGCATATCTACTCCCCCCAGCCTGATGTTATATGCAAACTTCCTTAGGGTGCCATGCATCCCATCTTCCAGATCTTTAATGAAGATATTGAACAAAACTGCCCCCAGGATTGACCCTTTGGGCACTCCACTTGATGCTGCCTGCCAACTAGACATTGAGCCATTGATTACTACCCATCAGGCTCAATGATCTAGCAAGCTTTCTATCCACCTTAAAGCTTCCACTTCTTGTAAGCTTCTTTTTTGTGTTTAAGCTCACCAAAGAGGTCACTTGCCATCTTTGCTTTTCTTCCTGCACATTGGGATGGCTTGTCCCTGTGCCCTCAGTAAGGCTTCTTTAAAATACAACCAGCTCTCCTGGACTCCTTTCCCCCTCAGATGGGTCTCCCAGTCCTGCTCATTAGTTCCCAGAGGGAATCAAAGCCTGCTTTTCTAAAGTCCAGAGTCCATATTCTACTACTTTCCTTTCTTCCTTTTGTCAGGATCCTGAACTTGACCATCTCATCTCACTGCTGCCCAAGTTGCCATTCCACTTCTACAGCCCCCACCAATTCTTCCATTTGTGAACATCAGGTCAAGAAGATTCTATAGCACACACCTTCCATGACATCACCCTTGTTGCTCTCCCCTCTGACTCTAACCCAGTGACTTTCAAGAGGCCTATCTATAGCTTCATACTGGAGCTGCCATCCTTCCCTGCCCCCAAACGCTACATGAGTCCCTCCACTGGTATAGGAGGATGTAGCAGACCAGATGATACAGATGATTCTGTCTGGCCTTTGCCCCACTGAAGCACAGGAAGGGGCACAACTACACTCCCAGGAGGCAACCCCACAGACCCCAAGAGAAGGACAACCAGGAATCTGAGACCTCTTTCAAGCCTGTAAATCCCTCAACCACATGTGCCCAGGGAGTGTGCTGCATTCTGGAAATGAAGCACGGCATGTCCTAGGTAAGTAAGTAAGTGGACAGCTACCAGGTCCTGAATGCCATGAGGGCCCTGGTAAGAGATCAGGGGTCCCAAAAGGCAGAAAGCCAAGAATAACCAAGGTGCCCACAGCTTCCACAGCACTCTTTATGTTTGTCAGGAGGGTAGAGTTGCTGCAGGATTGTGCAACTGGCACTGCCCTTTGAGAACCCCAAGGAGCCTTCCACCACTGCAACCATCATGAGATACTTGCTATCATCACCCTCCATATATCTGCTGCTTGCAGGACAAGTCACCATCCAGCTGGCAGTGAGTGCACAGGTTGGCAGTAGAGAGGCCATCATGATGCCTGCCCAGAGAATCCTATGTAGGAGGCACAACACCACAGAATGGAAAGCATCTCTGCCCTGAATGCCCCTTGGCCTAGCAGGAAGCATCTGCAAGGGAGGGTAGCAATGATAATAGCATCCTGACCCCAACACTGAGCCCCACCTGCAAGCTCAAGTGATCCTATGCCTCAGTAACACACAGCTCCCAGGGGGAGGGGGAAAGAGGACAGGAGAGGGAGATGAGGGAGCAATACTGCCCCCCACTAGTGCACCATCACTGCCACTCCCAAACCCAAAACTACCCCTTCCACCAGGGGTTGACTCACCCCCCGCCCCGACCCCACAAATGCTGAATGGGAGCTTGTTCCCAAGGGGTGGTGAGCCACCAACCCTGCAAAACAGAATGCCCAGGTCCAGCCATCCCCCTGATCTGAAAAAGGCCTCCTTCCCATGAAGAAAAGGGGGCTGTGAAGGACCCAGTCACCTCAGCAGCTGTGTCCAAGAACCCACTGCCAGGGGAAAAAATAAATAAAGGGGGAAGGTAAGGAGAAAAAACCAGGAGCAGGATCAAGGAAAGCAACTCTGTCCTTGTCTGAAGAGTCCCTGGAGAAGATGCCCCCCTCACTCCTCCCCCCCACCGACCTCAGTTCTGCTGCCCACACAATTTGCCCTTCCTCATCATAGGTCCTGAGGTTAAAAAACAAACAAACCAGCTACCACTTGAATAGATCTGACACCTGACCACCTAGTGGATGTGGGAAGTCTAGGTTTACACTTAAAAGGGTGCGTCTACACATGCATTAATGCACTTTGGTGAACATACTTTACAATGGAGGTACTAGATTTAATGTATTAACAAAATGTGCATAGGCTGTCATCATCTGCATCAACTAAAAAGCATAATGTTCAAGTGACACTTGATATGCATTAGCCTATTTTAATGGATATTAACTAAGTAGTATGTTTTTTTTAGCGACACTTTAATGCCCATTAAAATAGGCTAAAGGGCATTAAAATGCCTGTTTAGATGCACCTAGAATCCCAGTGAGACTAACCCTTCCTCAAGGCTCTGGAACAGGTACCACCTCCATTGAGATATGTGCAGCCTCCTTCTCACCTTGCTGACACCATCCCTGGACCCCGACTGGTCCTCTAGCTGTACTGAGTGGGGAAGATACAGGGCCCTTTGGTTGTTGAGTCCAGAGGACCCTGCACAGAATCCTGTCTCCCACCCCGCCATCCCTCTTAACTACCCCTCACCTACCTCCAGAGGCTACATTACTCCCTCTACTGGTATCAGACACTCGGCACATAGCAGATCAAGTGATGCATGTCTCTAGCCCCACAGGTCACTGCCAGGCCTCTGCCCCCACTGAAATAAGATATGGACATACCTATACTTCCTGAGGGGCAAAAGGAAATAGCCACAGACTAAAGAGGGTAGCATCTGTTGTCCCACAGAATTAGTTGCTGTGTACTTCATAGTCTCCCATTGGGAGGTTCTACTATAATTACAAAGATATGATGCAATTGGGATGAAGGTGCCAGGATAGTTCACATGACTGAGGTCCTGTCACAGATCGGTATAAGTGAGTCAGGAGGGACAAAGGGGTTGGGGGAGGGGGGGAAGGTAGGGTTGCCTTGCATAAAGGTGTACCTATGCTCAGAGGTGCAGCAAAGTGGCAAACCTCTGGACAAAGATCAGGGTAGTTGCAATGATCATCTGCTATACATCCAACCAAGAGGAGGTAAATGAGGATGAAGTATTGAATGCCTCCCCCCACCACCTTCATGCTTTACAATGGTCAGCCACAAGGTGAAGTGCAGTTGACAGCATAGTGGAGGAGAAAAAGTGTAGCATAACAGAAGAATGGGATAGGGATTATTTAGAGAAGCTAGATGCCTTGAGGTTAGGGTACTGAAGCAATTGGTTGAGGTAAGCTTCAGAGCCATTGCCTATAGTCTTTGAGGACTTGCAGAGATCCTATGGAGTCCAGGATGACTGAAAAAGGCAAATACAGCATTCATTTTTAATAAAGGGAAAGATAGGAAGATCCAGGAGATTGCAGACCAGTCAGCCAAACATCAATCCCCAAAGAGGTCATGGAGCAGGTCCACAAGGAAACTGTTAAGAGCCACCTACAGGAAAGTGTCATCAGGAACAGGCAGCCTAGATTCACCAAAAGCAAGTCATGTCAAGCCAACCTGATTTCCTTCTATGACAAGGTGACAGACTCTGTAGACTGGAGGGAAGGGACAGTGGATGCAATGGATATCATTATCACCTTGCTGGGTGAATGACAGCACAGAACAAGCAACTTGGCCAAGCTGTTATGAGGGCCCATAGTGGAACAGGCCAATCAACTGAGATCTTGTGCCCCAGGCTTATACATCAGAACCTGTATGCAGCCATTAGATGTCTTAGCCCCTGTAAACAGAATGGTTGCAATTTGCTGCAGCTACATGTGGCTGCCAGGACCACTAGAGGTACTCTAGTAGTCATGGGCAATTGGTGCCCCCCCACAGCAGCCAGGCAGAGACCAGAAGGGGCAGC
>NW_005841994.1:280753-287925 GCF_000455745.1 Alligator sinensis
GCCAATCTTGACAACAGGTAATGAGCAGGGCACCTGGAAGTGCCAGTGGCATGTGCAGCAGAGGCCACCTCACTCCTGCCTCCCCCCTCACTGCCCAAGCAGGGAATGCTGGCTGTCAGGAGGTGCACATGCACACCCTACATGTCGCCACTGCTAGTAGTAGAGAATAGCAGTGCCCATTGAAGGCAAAAGCTGCATGGGCATTCTTAGTTAAGCAGCTCGCTGAATATCTGTATGGAGTGATCTAGGTTTTACTGTAATAAAACACCTCACTCCTGCCTCCCCCCTCACTGCCCAAGCAGGGAATGCTGGCTGTCAGGAGGTGCACATGCACACCCTACATGTCGCCACTGCTAGTAGTAGAGAATAGCAGTGCCCATTGAAGGCAAAAGCTGCATGGGCATTCTTAGTTAAGCAGCTCGCTGAATATCTGTATGGAGTGATCTAGGTTTTACTGTAATAAAAGTGCTGGGCCTTCTCCAATTGTGTAGCACCGAGCAGTGCCAGCATCAAAAAGTTGATGAGATGAAAACATGTACATATTTTACCTGGTTCATCACAATAGTCATTAAGAGCTTTTGTAGACAATTCTCCAGCTGCACAAACAAGATAGTTCTCTAGTTGTTCAGAGAGATTTCAAATATCAGATATTACAACTGCCCACTGCAGGGCAAGGATTGCTTTGCCTCACTGAAATGTCAACTGACTAGCCACTAGAAGTAGAGGACACTTCCTGCCATATGCACCCAGAAAACAAGACTTTGATTTTTCTCAAGTTCTCAGAACCATAGAAAATAGGTCAGGAGGTCATCTAGTCCAACTACCTGCTCAAAAGTAGGACCAGCCTCAACTAGATCATCCCAGCCAAAGCTTTGTCTAGCTGGGTCCTAAAAACCTCCAAGGATAGAGATTCTACAGCCTCTCTGGTTAACCCAGTCCAGTGCTTTCCTACCATCCTAGTAAGAAAGGTTTTTGTAATATCTACCACCCTAGACTTCCCTTACTGCAGCTTTAGGCCATTTCTCCTTGTTTTATCATCTGCTACCACCAAGAACAGAGTAGCTCCTTCCTCTTTGGAACCACCCTTCAGGTAGTTAAAGGCTGTTATTAAATCCCCTCCCCAGCCCCCCCACCCCTTCTTGTGCAGACTTAAATAAGTCCAGTTCCCTTAGGGTTTCCTCATAAGTCATATGCCCTAGCCATTTTTGTTGCCCTCAACTGAACTCCCTTCAACCTGTCTACATGCTTTCTGCAGTGGAGGTCAAAACCTGGACACAGTATTACAGATCCACATTCTTGCATCCAGTAGGAACAGCTCTGCCACTTGAATGGCCTCAATGCTCAACAGTCCTAGCTGGAAGGGATGAACAAGAAATTGAAGCCTGACCCAGGGAGCTAGGACTCCTGGCAGGTGATCCTGAGGCAAAATAGACATTAATGGGTTATCCCCACAAACATTCTGGTCTAGCAAGTACTGGGAGGGAGCCAAGTGTTCCTATCACTTCTAGGAATTAGCTAACAGGTGGGACAGTCCCTTATAGAAAGCTCCAAGGTCATGCAATAACCACAATCCACAGGTATTAGATTAATGTCACTGTTCCTAGTACCCCCACACATTAGGCCAGGAAGATGGATAAATAACCACACTAAGCTCCTGACAGCTGGCAAAAAATTAAAATTTAGTGTAGGTTTGCCCAGGGACACTGCCTGGATTGTTCACTACCACCCCCCCCCCCTCACCTCCCTACACCAGAAGGGAAACCAATCAAGCAGGCCACACACTGAACTCTTTAACAGACCTTTAATATCAGTACAGTTGATAATGAGATCTCAATGCACAGAAGTACAGAGAGACTACAATTCTGGAGGTTTCTTCTTCCCAATTCAGATACAGGAAGGAAACAGATGAGGAAGAACATGCAATCACAAACAATGATCAACTCTAGATACATCATGAGGTTTGGTCCAAAACAAAAAAAAAAAAAAACAAAACAAAACAAAAAGAAACATTTAAACATAATTAATCCAATTACTGCAAACACAGTTTCTCTGAGTAAGGTTAGGATATTGCATTTGTAGTGTTTCCATTGTGCTTTTCCTTCAATGAACCAGTGGAGCCTGCTTAAGCGAAATGAGGACTGAGCGCATACGGGACACATCTTTTGCCTGCTTACTAGACTTGGGGTTAAAGTCACAGAGTCGAGCCACACGCTCCCACTCCGTGCCTGGAGAAGTGTCTTCTGCATCATTCACAAAGGCTTCTTCAGCTGCCCTAGAAGCAATGCAACACTACATGTTAGAAACATACATGTCAGATACTTAAAAATACACACAGTACACTCACTTCCCTATTGTCAGAAGTTCATAGGAAGTCTATCTCAACAGATATCTGACCACTAAGATTAAGCTCCCACCTCCCCATTTCAGAAATGAAAGTTGGTGTGATCTGCTATGCACAAGCAGTGCAGAGTTGCCATGTAAAATGTTGGACTACAGGTGTTTATGAGTAGTTCAGTCTTGCCTACAGTGCACCCCATGCACAGGTACTCGCTCAGAATTTAAGATGCTTGTTTAGAGCAACACCTTGGCCAATCTTTAGCATTATTGGTTTGCTTCAGACTCTTGCAAACTGGAAGTCTGCAATCCCCCTAAAGCATGTTTCGGAATAAAGACTCCATCTTCTTTTGGAAATAATCCAAGGCCAGAAGGCCATTGGAAACCCACGTCCTGATGATTCCCCAATGCTATAGAAGCAGTGCTGTCCTTTTTGATCAAGTCATCACTCCCATGCTCATGTATGCAATAGACTTCCAAGGCATACCTTGGCAGAGGGAGGATTACTTTAAAAAGGTCAGCTAAAAGGATAACATTACAGGTTGCATCTAAAATGAAAGAAAGGGGCAATAAGTCTTTGCCTATGTGTCTGCTCGCAAGCAACGAGCAGTGTTATCCTTCTGGCATCCCCAAGTTGCAAAGAGCATTGCTTCAGTGCATGTGTAACTTTAATGCCTAGTTTAAGCAGCATGGGGCCCTGATAGCCACATAAATGGCTAAAGCAATTAGCAATTGAAACCAAACAAAATCCATCTACTCCAACAAGCAGTACAGGGGGGGCGGAAAAAGAAAAAAAAGCAATGAAGATGAAATCCCATGAGAGGTTCAGCACTGTTCACAAGGATGATTATGTTGTTTACAAACACCACTGAAGACAAAAGCTCACTACAACACTGCTACTTTATGTGACATGACACTTAAGGGGCAGTGAAGATTTTTTTACTTAACTGTTCTAGGCTGTAGCAAGGATGATTTATGTTTGTGCTTAAAAGGTGAAGAGAAGAAAAGAAACAAGGAGAGAAAGTTTAAAGTCAGATATAGAAAATGAAAAATGAGCTTAATGCAGATGATAAGCCAACATGCACTAGTAGCTCAGTCTACATCTAGGAAACATGACACTAGTTGTGCAGCCATTACACTGCCCATTTGCATTGGCTACATGGAGACTGGTTTAGGAGATGAGAGTTATTTCAACTCCGAGACCTCAGGACAAGGTCAGCCACCACCTGTAAATCCAGCATTTCACAAGTCTTGCGTTCCATCCACCTGTAGTTCGGTCATCAGTTCCATACTGAACTTCAATCTGAGCTTACACAAACAAAGCTGGACTAGTTTTCACCAGCACACCTTTAGGTGCTTAGTAGCCGAGATAGCCATTGTTCAGTTCAAGTCTATAGATGCAAGGGAAGACATTCAGATGCAGTAAGCCACTAACAGCAGTCCTGCCACCTAGTAATGGCAAAAGCTCCCTTAGAGTGCAGAAACTAGGCTTTACCTTATGAGGCTGACTGGTCTGCCTATGCATGCAGTCATTTTCCAGAGTTTTGTCTATTTGGTTTTTTAAAAGAAGTCTCAAGTACTAGGGTTCCCTTTCTGGGAAAGGGTGTAGATGAAGTAGGGCACATCCTAGATATGAGAAATTCACCTCCCCCCATGCATTCCATCCCAACACCACTGTTCTGGAAAACAGCTTATATTAAAAAAAAGTCAACTTTCTTCAGTTACAAAAGATGAGAGCCAATTAACTGGCCTCAGCATTTGACACTCGGGAACTCAGAAGCTCCAACAAGTCAGACCTTTTTAATACTTCAGTCCAAAGCATGTGGCTTTCTATGAACTACTCCAATATCTTTCCTGTACAGGTAGCTAAAGTAGTGCCCATCACTCCACCCAGAGTGCCACAGCTGGTGACCAAGGTTCTGTTGGCCTGGAGGAGTCTGAAGTCCAAGTCTTGCTGTATCTAAATTACAGCATGCTACCAGTGCATAAATTGGTGGTAGGTATAAGTGACATCCAGAATGTTTCATGCAAGCCCTTGGAGGGAGATGGCACTGCACTCTAAGTATTGCATGTTAGATACCTTCCCGCATGCAAGAATTGCCACTATAGACATCAATAGCTGCCACTAAGTATTGACTGGATCACCCTTCATTTATGTCAAGGTTACTTGCACAGAGGAAATGAGGATCAGACAGGTAATTAGTAGTTAAGCAACATACACATAACCAATCACATCAGCGAAGGGCTGTTTGTAGAAAGCTTCATCTGCCACCCTGGGCAACAAGTAGTCCAACAGGAAGGCAAGCAGGTCGGAAAAGAGAGAAAGGAGGATGAAAAGCAGAGATAGTTAAAAGCTGGTTAGTTAAAAACAGGAAAAGAATTATCAGTCTGACTTGGTACACCATTTAAGTCTGTAGCAAGATTCATAGTAATATTAGGAACTAGAAAGTACTGTGTGATTTGTTATATTAATCATCTCCTCTAGTGCATGATGCTAGAATTGAAGTTTCACATGGAGGCAGAATAAAGTAGTAGGGGGCAACTTTTTGGCAGGCATGCCACAAGCTAGCCCCATACCCTCCAAGTGCTACTATGGACCCCTTTCTCTGCCAAATCTGCTGCTCTGTGCTCCTGGCCTGCTGTCTGCCTCATCAGCTGTGCTTCCTGTCCCCTCCCCAATCTGTCACATGCCACAAGTTGACAACCATGACCTAGATCATCCCCAGTCTTGCACATGCCCTACAATTAGAGGACCTACTTAACTCACAGCAAGACAAAGCCTTTTTTGCAGCTTTGTCCAAGCACAGAGTCCATTTAGTGGGATTTCATGGTGGCCCCATCCCTCAGCAGATTGGCAGAGAGGCCCTAGGGGAGTAGGCAGCTGAATCTTAGCTACTGGCTGCCCTTTGCCTGGCTCTGCCCCTCAGCACTGATTGGAGGAGAGGTCCAAGGAAGAGGGAACACTACTCTTGTCTGCTGCCCCTTTTGTGCTGACCAACCAGCACCTTCCCCTCCTGGGAGGGGCTGCAAGGCCTACCCGGAAAGGGAAGGCTCAATTCCACCCCTCCCCCAACACCTCAATGAGTTTTGTGAAATCCAGAGTTACCCATAAAAGTCATGATTTAGGTAGGATCCCCAACTATATAAAAAAAAAAAAGTTGGAAGCCCTTGTGCACAGGCCTTGTATCTTCCACATCCCTACATGAATATAGGCATTACCACCACAGTTTTACTTTGCTGCTTTTGTGGCTTCAATACTGCATCCAGAAGCTGCAATGCTACTGTGGCTGAGGAAGCTTTAAATTAAATACCTCAAGTCTTTACCTCCTGGGAGTCTTCTGCAAGTCTTTAGAGGTCAGTATTGGTTGAGTGAGAACTGAAGAGCTAAAACTACCTGTTCTGAACCCGAGTAACCTGAAGCACTCAGGGACCCCATGATACAAATACTGAATTCATGTTTTCCTTCAACCTCCCACCTAGATTTGCTACCCAGAAAGCAAGTCTCTGGAAGACAATCCTTGAAGAACCTCAACTTTCCAAGCCAACAAGGAACTTAGACAATACAGACTAAGCATAATTCAGCAAGAATGTGATGCACATTAGTTTTACAGTGGGAACCAGTTCTGGCCCCCTAGCCCATAATGGTCATAGCAGAAAAGCCTGTTATGTGGTGCTGAAGACAAAAAGTGTGACCAGATACAGAACAAAAACTTGCCATGTCACCTCCTCACTTCCAATGGCTGTGTTAATCTGTTCTGCAACAGATGCCACTGCATTTAACTGTTCCTGCCAGCAGGAACAAGCTTCAAGTGTAAAAAAACCCCCACACTGAGGGAGCTGGTTCAAGAAAGTAGCAAAAAAGTAGCAGCTAATTAATTCTAGAAGTAATGCAAAACTTAAACTGGAAGTCCTACATAAAAGTTACAGGAGATTTGTTTAGCCCAGCAATGGTCAACATTTTGGTACTGCCTCCACCTAGTCCTGCACACTGGGAAACAGATGCCTGATCCAAAGTGCAGGGCCCAGGGCTCCCCACAGGCTAGATAACATTACTGCAGGCTGGGTCTGGTCTTGAGGCAGATGGTTGAATACACCGATTTATCCAGTGAAGATGCTAATGGGCTTTGTTAACATGTGGCAAAGCCATCTCATTTAACTTCCCAAGTTCTGAATACACAAGTGGTCAATTAAGTACAACAGAAGCAAGGTGCAAAGTAAAGAGCTGTTCAGCAAAACAGGCTTGACACCAAAATCAAACAAGCAGAGACCTGTTCTGCCTAAGCTGGCTGGAAGTTGCCTTTGCTTCAAAATCACATCAATTCCTAGGCATACCAGGAGGGATACTCTTGAGCAACTAGCCTGTAAGGTCTCCAATAAGTGGGTTTTAGTAATCTAGTTAAGCAGCAACTGCATTATTTGCTGAAGTGACAATTTGTTCCCAGTCTGGAGGACCAATACATATTTAATCTTTTAACCAAGAGAGACTGGGCCAAAAGGCTGCTTGTACCAGCTTCTCAACCCAAAGAGCTACAAATCCTTACCTGTTGTTGGCTTTTGTTTTCTGTAGCTGTTCATCTTGCCTTGCATACCATTCCTCCAGCTCCTTTATTGCCTTCTCTTTCCATTCTGCTTCCTGCTTCCTAGAGTTAGCATCTGAAGATAGAGCCCAAGACATGGTTTAGAGGATGTATGCATTTGAATTCTGTACAGCTTTACTAAAAAGGTTCAGCCAGGGACACTGTGGTCATGACTAAAATGACCAAAAGATGTACTCTGCTCCAAGCTGACTAAATGAATGGAGCATGAAGATGTGACATTTCCCCCAGTGCCTCTAGGGA
>NW_005841994.1:287956-302600 GCF_000455745.1 Alligator sinensis
TCTTGGGGATGGCGCACAGTTAAAACAGCCGACTAATGTGCTTCTACTAGAAAGAGACAAAAAAGCACTTCCATAGTCTCATCTTTGATCTTAGACTTTAGTTGTTTGCAGGCTTTAGACCTTTACTGCTACATGACTTAACCAAAAAAAGGCTAAGCAATCCATTCAGTCCAATGAGAATCTATTCCACCATGTTTCATACACAGCAACAGTGCCATGAAAACCCCAGTTCATTTGAATTACTTGTTTTATCTAGATTTGTGACAAATGCCAAGTCATTCATGACCCCTTAAAAGGAAGAAAGTGACCATAGTAAGGCACACTGCTTCATCTCCACCTTCAACCACTTCTGATAGTAGTACCTCTAAAATGGACATTGGAGAAACAGAATGAGCTGGTAAGATGTGAGACAATTTGGAGGTGTTCTGGCTTATAAATTGAACTGTTCTTTTAACATACTCGATCCTTTGGCAAAAAGGCAGATAGCCTCATAGCATGTAGTGCTGGTGGTGTTGTCATCAGTTCAGGTAGCCCCTCAAGCACCCAAGTGCTTGGCAAGGCACAAGAGATAGTCATGCACTTGTGTGCTCCATTCTGGTATATTTGTGCTGCTATACACTACACTTTCAGCATCCTATAGCTTTGGTCACCTGGCTTTACTGTGAGGTCCTGGCACCCGCACCGATGTAGCTTTTAGGCCACAAAGGTAAAACTGAGGTGGCCAAATCTGCTCAGGCTAGTACACACAGATGGAACAGTGACATGCATAAAAGTTTCAAACTTTTCTTGGTTATCCCTGTAGGCAGGAGCTACTACAGTAGCTACTTCATGAAAGAATCAAGTCATCCCCCCCCCAACTTGGGCAGGAAGCTGGGATGCTTTTAAGGCCTTTATATACACCTATATTTAAGACAAACACTGATGGAATTGTTTCTAATTCCACTGAGCCAGTTAGGCTGCTGACAACACTGTTACAGTGACCTTAAATCTAATACTAGAGCTTTTTGGTAACAGATTATTTCAGGTGTTCTAGTAAAAGCTAGGTAGTCCAAATAGAAAAGTTTTCCTTTTTTCCTAATAGCTCTTAATGATCAACTGATCCATGTATACCATATCTTGCCGATAGAAAATTTCTGCACTGGTTTCTATTATACTTATTCTTAATACCAGTTATGATCAGATGGATCACTTTGAGGGCTTTAAGAATTGTCCAGCAATAAGACAGCCTGAAAGAAAAGACAGAAGATCAGCAGCCTCTGCCCCCTCGTATGAAAGCTTGCCATGACCCAGGTTTAGAGGAAGAGCCTTTAATCTGCTCAAAACTGCAGAAGTAGTGCTGCAATTCATCCCAAACCTATCAAAAAGGTACTCAAGTGAGATCTGGGCTTTGCCTCATCCCCATCTGTCTGAAGAGGTCATAGCAGACAAGAGATATGCTAAACCCAAGTCTTTAAACCCCCCCACCACCACAATATAGAAGTCCTTAGATTTGATAATTAAAACTTATACTTAATCTGTACAGATGGAGAAATTACTTAAGAGCTACAGAGTCCTGCAGGACAGGTGAGGGGAAGAAGAGAGCAAATCCCTCCTTTAGTAGATTCTCTACTCCAACTTCGAGAACTAGGTGGCTTGGCAGAATGCTTGGGAGGACAAAACTCAGACCCAGAATTTGAGTTGCAGGGTGTCACATGCAAGTCAGACTCAGAGTATATCTTAGTGTGGACTCAACTTCACAACAAGCTATAGAAAAAGGAAAATATTGTTTTCACTTACCAAGCTGCTCTAGACGTTCTTTTTGTTCCTCCCTCCATTTACGGATGCTCTCTGGTTCTGACTGTAGTCGATCTACTTGTGATATGGCAGCATAGCAATCTGTTGGACCATTGCTCTCCTTAAACAGAGGAAAGGGATTATTTAGTCAGTTAAGAGCAGGCTCTTTAAGTATTTCAGAGCCATACTTAAAAAGCACAGACGAAGAAGTCAAAGACCTTTCAGTTGTTTGAAGTTGCAAATGTACCAGCACCTCCGGATCTAACACCACAAGCTAGATTCGGATGATGGGCAACTGACACTGGAGCCTTCAGCATTAGAGGAAGTACCAACAATCTACTTCCAGGAGATGGCAACATATGGTCAGTTAAACCAGGTAGAAGGTTCAAATAAAACAGGGGCTTGGGGGAGGAGGATAGGCATGAGCAGAAGAGAGAAAAACAAGATGTTCAAAGCACTACACAACATCCATCCTCTGCACCCATATGCTATTGCACATAGGACAAAATCAAAACAGTTATTTCATCATTCCAAGGGACAGAACACCTGGATTAGAACTAGGAATTACTCATTTCTCTCTCTCTCTCCTGTGTCAGATGAAGGACTTGCTCCTGCCTCCCATTCCAGCAAGTTGCCAGATATTATCTATTCCCCCTACCCCCCTCACATGGAAAGCCTTTTGCTGGAGCAGCCACTAAAAAGTTCACATCCAGTTGCAGATGAAGTGTTTTTAAAATTAAGTGGATGGTTCTCAGTTCTAGATTACTGCAGTCAAATGGACTACCTGGTAGGCAGGCCCTCTATCCAAATCTTTCACTCAAGTTGCTTTTGGAAAAAACCCACAAACAAAACAAAAAACAACCCCTCCCCCCCCCAAAAAAAACCAAAAAAACAACTCAGAAGCCAACTTGGCATATTAAAGAGGTAATGCAGACAAGCAGAGAGAGACTTATGCAATGATCAGTTTAGTGTTAGGACACAATCCAATGAAGACAACATTTATACTTCATAGAGTTCTATAGTATCTTGGCATAAACCGGAACAGTAATTCTTACTATTACTATTCTTTTTGTACTCCAATACCAGCACTTCATTAATAAGAAGTTGTGGAGCTTGGGCTCATGGCTGCCATCCCAAGGCAAGGCACATTCCAGTTAAATTCTGGTGTTAACATAAATTGCTGCTATAAACTTCTCATACTTTAATTAGAAGTAAAGCATACCTGAAGCAGCTATAGAAACTGGAAAGATTAAATCACACCATTACCAATTGTATTGCTAATGAATATAAGCAACAGGAAGCTCATAGCAGCTTTAAGCTATGAAGAGCCCTACTATTGAGAAGGAACACCTCTAGGAGATAACATCTTGTAATACGTTCTGCTTGGTGAAATGGTTTTTCAGCTTACCTGGTAGAGTTCACCATTCAACACTCCCTCAACTGCATCTGCAAGATAGTGATAGCAGGTCAGATGGCTCTGTTAAGAAGCCCAAGTCAACTACAACAATTAATTGCTACTGCAGGCCTCGGATGTGGTTAGTGACTGAAAACAACAAGGGCAGACTCCAGACCTAGCTTAAACTTCAGTTATGACCATACGTGCCTGCATTTTATCTGTAAGCAGTATTACAAAATGGTAATAATAATAATAAAAAAGTTGGTCAAGGTAACCAGCACCTAGCTTGGCCCAAACAACTGCTTTTTAAAAGAGACCAAAAAGAAGAGCTGCAACAGCCTGATGGTCTTATCTTTTGATGCAACCCAAATCATGTTAGATGGCGTGTTTATACTTCACACACAGTCACTTGTTGCTAGCACCGATCATTTTTTAAACAGGAGGCCCCAAAAGCCTGCTTTGAGCGACCTCAAAAGTGAGCCTTTGCAGGCATGATAACTAGCTTGGTCAGCCAAGGAAAGAGTATAATTTACATGTCCAGTTCAACTAGATCAGACTGAATAAAGCACAGGCCTGAAAGAAAGTTATGGGTAAAGACAGACCTTAAATTAGATAATCCAAGATACAGTATATTGCAACTTTAGCTTACGATTTGCGCAGCCAAATGTACTGAATAGTTTTATGGTAGATGTGTGTGTGTATATTACAAGTCGCTGAAGAAACTACACACGTCAATGAAGGTAAGTCAGGTGGAGGGATAAATATGGAATCATGGAATGCTGTGTCACCAAGAAATAAGGCTATAAATCCAAAACTGACACCTTCCAAGTCCATGAGAGAACAGGCTAAGTTCAGTATCAAGTTTCAGTGAGGTGGGAAGGGGGTGGGAAGAGAAAGATGAACAAAGTTAAAAGTCTAAGAACAACTATTAGAAAGAGTCACCTAATAAATGTAGGATATAGGCTAAAGGGGAAAAAAGGGGTAACTCCCCAAATTCCAGACTACTTGCTGTTACCTAAACCACTTCCAAGCTTCATAAAAGTAGGGTCAGAAGGGACCTTTCAGATCTTCAAGTCCGACCCCCTGCCTAGGCAGGAGGAAAACTGGGCTCAAATGCCCCCAGCCAGGTAGGCATCAAGCCGCTTCTTAAAGACCCCCAGGATAGGAGCCAGCGCCACTTCCCTTGGAAGTTGGTTCCAGATCCTAGCCGCCCTGACAGTGAAGTAGTTCCTATGGATGTCTAATCTAAACCTACTCTCCAACAACTTGTGGCCATTATTCCTTGTTATCCCGGGGGCGCTAGGGGAAACAAGGTCTCCCCCAAACCCTTCTGGTCCCCCCTAGTGAGTTTATAGACACTCCCCAGGTCCCCCCTCAGCCTTCTCTTGTGAAGGCTGAACAGGTTCAGGTCCTGTAGTCTCTTATTGTAGGGTCTGCCCTGCAGTCCCCAGATCATGCGAGTGGCCCTCCTCTGGACCCTCTCAACGTTGTCCACATCCCTCTTGAAGTGGGGCACCCAGAACTGGACACAGTACTCCAGCTGCGGCCTGACCAGTGTCGCATAGAGGGGGAGGATCACCTCCTTGGACCTACTTGAGATGCACGAAGAGGTCTGGTTAGCCCTGCTGACTGTGACCTCGCATTGTCAGCCCATGTTCATCTTGGAGTCAATGACGACTCCAAGATCCCTTTCTGCCTCCGTGCTCTGAAGAGGGGAGTTTCCCCATCTTATAAGCGTGCTGCTTACTACTGCCCAAGTACAGCACTGCACTTGTCAGTATTGAAACACATCCTGTTTGTTAGCCCACCCCTGCAACCTATCCAGGTCTTTCTGCAGTCTCTCCCTCCCTGCTAATGTGCCCACCTCTCCCCATATTTTGGTACCATCAGCAAATTTGAACAGGTTGCTTTTCACCCCGTCATCCAAATTGCTGAAAAAAGAAATTGAACAGCGCGGGCCCAAGGACCAAGCCCTGGGGGACTCCGCTGCCCACTTCCCCCCAGGTCGAATATGACCCGTCCACCACCACCCTCTGAGTATGACCCTTCAGCCAATTCACAATCCATCTGACCATGTAGGCATCATTTTTTAATGAGGATGGGGTGGTCAACAGTGTCAAAGGCCTTGCTGAAGTCCAGAAAGACTACATCCATGGCAACACCTGCATCCAATGCTTTTGTGACCCGATTGTAAAAGGCAATCAGGTTGGTCTGACATGACCTGCCCTTAATGAAACCGTGCTGGCTGCCCTTGAGCATCATCCCTGATGCCAGCCCATCACAGATATGCTCCTTGATGATCTTCTCAAAGAGTTTCCCCAGGATTGAGGCAAGACTGATGGGCCTATAGTTGCCCAGGTCCTCCCTTTTTTAAAGATGGGGACCACATTGGCTATCTTCCAAGCATCTGGCACCTGGCCCGAGCACCACGAGCGCTCGTAAAGCCATACCAAGGGCCCTGCAATAACCCCTGCTAGCTCCCTCAACACCCTGGGGTGGAGAGCATCTGGACCTGCTGATTTGAACATGTCTAGCCCCTCCAGTAGCACTCTAACCTGGTCCTCCTCAACCTTAGGTCTTGAGGCATTCCCCTCGAGTCCATCTTGAATCATGGTGGGGGAGTCCCTGTACAAGAAGACAGAGGTGAAGAATTTGCTTGGGAGAGTCTGTATTAAAGACATATTAAAATTGTGAGGTAGCTAGATGGCTGTTGGAATGAGCATCTGTTAAACTATCTCAGCTCCTCCAGGGAGTGTGTGGAGGGGTGGGGTAGGGGGTGGCTGCTGCACACAAGAAGGTCAGGCTGCAGATTGGTCTAGTGTTCTTTTCTGACTGGGCAATGATAATTTAAGGGAATTTTAACTGTCCCTTAATTCTACATCTAAGCTTGCAAATAGTTCCAATCAAGTGGGCTGTAGTTTGGTCTCCACAGGCTGAACAATGGAGTTTGTTAACACTACAGAGCAAATGTATGAAAATTGTTTAAAATAAATTGAATTATGGTAGGCCACAGAGCTGCCCTGGCAAGCTTTCTGTGGTCTGCAAGTTATGCACCATGGTGTTAGTACAGGTACTTGTGCATTTTCCCCAGCTGGCCACAAGAGGGAGAAGATTCCCAGCGAGTGCTTAGTCCTTTGCTTTTAATACCAGATTTCAAGCAAAAGCTGGTAGCCAGGTTAGCCAGCACTGGCCCATGTCATGACTTCACATAAATAGAAGATGGAGATGGTACTGTGTATAACAGTCGGAATTGGACAGAGGGGACAGTAAAACACAACAACTCAAAAGTATAGCTAAAGTGGAGCTATTATACCGTCTTGAAAAAGCAGCTAGTTTACAAATACATATTTGACCATACTATGTTTATAACTAGTGGGACTCCAACTACTATTGGGAAATGGAGACATCAGGACCAACAGTCGTAAATTCCTTAGTTCTAGACTGGGGTGGACCACCTGTGGGCCAAGTGTCACAAATGATATTGGCAACTTCTGTTTGGGGCACACAAGATCCAGGGAGGGGACAGGCAGCACAGCAGCAGACCAAGCAGGAAGCAGAAAAAACACCAGAAAGCAGAACAGCAGACTGGGCAGAGGAAGGAGACTGGAGTGGCATTTGGGGAAGAGTGCTAATTTATGGTCCATCTGCCAAAAAGGTTGGCACTTACTGCCTTACTCTGCGAGGTGGAATTCTAGTGTATGCATACACTTGGCAGAATTCGATCTTTTTTAAAGTTGATTAGTTTATTTTTAAGCATTTGTTTACACTGATTTAAAGTTTTCAGGGTTGCACAGTTTAACTCCCCCTGTGAAACAGTTCTGTAGGACTGCTCCCCCAGTCAATACCACACATTCCATCAGCCATCATTCTTCCTACATCCCCTTTCTATAAGTTTTGGTAATTAAACAATATAAAATATTTCTGTCATCTGAGAGGCAAAAATGATGTTCATCACTGTTTGCTGATAACTACAGAATCATGCTAAGCCTAATAGTGTGCCATGCAATCATCATACACCCATCTTACTATACCAGGCTGTTAACTCCCCATTTCAGCTCCAATTCTATTACTAACTTTCTAAAACCCCAACAACTCCCTTTTGGGGATAGACAGATCTCAAATTTGATCACAAAAGTGGAAACAAGTTTTGCCTCTGACTTATAATCCTATGTGGACAAGCTCTCCCATTTTAGCTACAAGTTTCCAGGTCCAAAAAACCTCAAAGCATAGAATGAGTTTTACCATAAAAAAAAAAAAAAAACAAAAAAAAAACCAACAACAAAAAGACAAAACAAAACAAAAAACCCAAAACTCACATGGCCAGGCCTCATTCTTTGCACCTAAATTCAGTATACTTAACAGCATTCCCCACCCTCAAACCAGCCTAAGAGATGGTCTTAACATTCAAAACTGAACCTTAACCCAACCATCTTTACAGTTCATATTATCCCAGATATCCTACTGGGGTCTAATGAGTGCACACTGACCTTGACCATCTTTCCCCACTTAAAAAACAGCTTTGTTGCTCATGATGGTTGAAAAGTATACAGGCAAGCTATTTTCATCAGAGTTTTACAAACAGTTTGAAAGAACCATCTGATAACTTCTGCTTATGCCTCTCTATTTGGAAGCAGTCCTAGAGAAAGGCCTTTTAGGCAGGGGTGCACCAATATATCAGTTTGGCACCAGGAAGAGGAAAATTACTGGCTATTGGGGTTTTTTGGCTAGTGTAGCCAATAAATATAATATGCTTTCTGGCTGGGGACCCCAGATGCCACATGCATGCATGCAGCCACAGCATGCACATGACCAAGAATGCAGCTGGACAGCATGGAGAGCAGTGCCATGCAGGTGGGGGGGGGGGGGGGGGGGGGGAAGGGCGCAGATGGAGGACCCCACAGTGAGGGAAGAAGTGGGGCAGGGGCCACTGCCCAGCCAGGGTGATGAATGGGACCCAGGGCCAGGGTAGGGAGTAGAACAGAGCCACAGGAGGCTCTTCCGGGAATGGGCTGCTGCATGCACCCCCCTGGGGAGGCATGGGCAGCATGTGACCACTGGCATTAGTTCATGGAGCAGAGGTGAGCTGCCTGCTGCAGGCTCTCTGCTCTGCTGCTGCCTTTGTCCTGGAAGCCACGTACCAACTGCATGTCCACTGCCTGGCAAAAAAAAACTTGCTGCCCCCAGCGCTACCAGGCAGGCAGAGGATGTGCAGACAGCATGCAGTTCCTGGGGCAGAGGCAGCAGGGTAGAGCCCCAAGCCTGCAGTCTGCTTCCAACACTAAGAGTATCCCTGTGCTAAAAAAAGGTTGTGGCAGGAGCACTTTAACTAAAGCTCATTTAGCAAGCTTTAGTTTAAGCACCCCCACCACCATTTTTAAGCACTCGGACACTGATCCCCTGGACAAGCTGCCCAGTTTCCTTCTTCTCCTGGCCCAGTGGTCTCATCCACTGCCCTGGCTGGGCAGCACTCCCAGCCCTACTCTCACCCTCACTGTGGGGGTCTGAATATATACACTTATCTGCAGGGTGCTTCTCTCCATGCTGCCCAGCTATGCCCCTGTAAATCAGTTACCAGATTGGTATCAGCCAGTATGCCCGGTGAGTAAATTGGCCATCAGCCAATGAAGTCTTTAGCCAAACACCTCTTACCTACAGGTGCAAAGTCTCAAGCTTTACATCTAGAATCATGAGCTGCTGACAGCACATGATCCATCTACACAATGCTGAAGGAGCTACTTTACCAGCAACTATCTGCCATAACGTGGCACAGATGCTCTTAGAACCTCACATTCTTTGACTTAAAACATTTAAGAGAGATGTGGCCATACAGAACTGAACTGGTGCTTGAAGGGATCTCTATGGGATGGAAGTAGAGCTGCCATGTTGTTAAAAAACAAACAAACAAACAAACCCCACCAATCTAGCCACAACTACAGAACCCGAGTAGTTAACAGAAAACCCATTAGGAAAGTTTAGTTTATGGCCCTGTATCCAGTAGGGATGTGCCAAGCAGGAAGTATTCAATTTGGATTTGGACCGGATTTGAGGGATAGCAATTTGATTTGCCAATTCGGATTGCTATCCCAATTCAGCCGAATCTGAAGATTCGATTCAGATTTGGAGAATCAGCTATTCAGCCATAGAAGAGACATATCAAGCTGTGTCTATGTACCTTGAGTGCCAAGATGGTGGGGCATATTGAGCATCCCACATGAGTGTGGGGGGACCCCAGGTGCTCCCCCAGACCCAGGAGACACCAGTCACCAAGCCAAAGGATAGATAGGGGGGTCCCCTACACACTGCACGGAGGACCCAGAAGTGGACCAGAAGTATTTCTGGTCCACTTCCAGGTCCACCGCCGAGCATGTGGGAGACCCCCCCCTGCACTCCTGTAGGATGCTCCATCCACCCTACCATCTCTGTGTTCACAAGCTGTGCCTGGTACCTTGAGGTACGTAAAAGCCACACACAAACAAACTGTGTTTATGGCCAAATCATTGATTCTCTGAATAGATTTGGAGAGATTAATGGGACTACTGATTCTATTCAGCAATCCAGCCACCAAAAAAAAAAAAAACCACACACAAAACATCCCCCCCCTCCCCAGCAACTGCAGAAAGCATACAGCTAAAAACAGATGCACCAGGCTTTGTCCTGGGAGAAGCTAGACATCTAGAATCCCCATCTGCTGACCCTACTCCTCCCCAGAGCTTCACCAGAAGAGGCAGCACATTAGTTAGATCCAGCTCTGCAGCACATGTATGGACTGTATGCTCTAGCAGAGCGCTTTTAACCAAAGAGGATTCAATCAGCTATTAAATAAAAAGGCACAAAAAAAGCCATGCTGAAGTACCCGATCTATATTCTGATTTGGCTTGCCCAACATCTGTAAAGTAATGCTTCTTCTGGACATGCGCTAGGCTCAGAGATCCTGGGGTCTAAAAAACCTGTGCAGAAAGAAAGAGCACATGGTAGCAGTGCACACTACCCAAAGCTGGAGCCTGGCTGGCGAGAGCCATGCTCTGGCTGCTGACCAGGCTCCCAGCTGCAGGAGTTAGCAGCCGTGCATGCTGCAGTGCTCCAGCCTCCTGTACCCCACCTGGGGTAACCCAACATGTCAAAGCACATGATCCACTCAACCAGTGCCAGCCCCCAATTTTTAGTGGGCTGGGCCCACAGCCTTTTTAATTCAAATAGATCAAAGCACATGGCACAGGAATCCCCCAGAGAAGAGCAGCAGGCAGGTGTGCCACTACTACTTGTCCCTGGGGAACCAAATGTCTACGCTTGTCTGGATGCAACCCGAGAGTCCAAAGAATAGAAGGGGCAACTAGTAGAAGATGATTGCCAATTCCATCATTACGCAAAAAGCCCTTCTTTACCTCCCCTGTAAGAAGGCAGGCAAGCCCCTGGGGGCGGGGCACCCAGGGTCCCCCCCCATGCTCCTGTGGGATGCTCCATCCACCCCACCATCTCAGCACTCAAGGTACATAGACCCTATAGATGGAGAGAAGTGTCAGTCATCTTGCTATGCATCCCACAGCTTGAAAAAGCCATAGAAGGAAAGGCAATGGTGGGACAGGAAGAGCCCAATCAATTTGTACCATCCTTCTCCCAAAGCAGGCCAGCTGCAACAGAAGGCAGCAGCAAGCCTGATGCTACATGGCAGAAAAGATACCAGAAGGGCACAAGTGTTCTGCACTAACCCCAGGTCTTCTCTAGTAGCACCTAGTTCATCTTCTACTTACCAGCCAGCCTGCACATGCTCTGAATCCAGTGTGGTGGTCCATACATAACAAAAAAAACAAAACAACAAAACAAAACACAACAAACCCTTTCATACAAGCTCTAAGTTGGCCTAACATTAGGCCCTGCCCAATACAAAAAGGGTCATTTTGAACTATTCACTCATTGGGGATTTATACCACCTGGACAGCTGATAATCAAGATTATCTGAAAGCCATACAATTGGAAGATGTTTACTTGAAAAGACTTCTCTGGATTAACTGAAGAGTTTTCACATAGGGGTTTGCACCCAATTTATTAAACTGGATTTTGCACTAGTTCAATTTACCCAGTTTGAAAGAGACCCAAGTAAAGAAGCCAGACCAAGAACTACAAATAACAGCTTTTGTGTAATATACTAGGGCTTTATGTGGACAGCTTATTACATGTATTCATATTTGAAAAATCAGCAGAGCCCTACACACCAGTAAGAAGGGAGTATGAATTAAAAGTCACAAGGCCAGGGAGGAGGGAAGACAGACTTGCTTAGTTTAGGTCTCAACTAGTGGTGCTCAACCTCTAGCCAGGTATCAAAGAAATATACAAGAGTTAGGGTTGGAAGGGACCTCGGGTCATCTAATCTAACCCCCTGCTCAAAAAAGGGCTAATCCTAATGAGACCATCCTAGCCAAAGCTTTGCCTACCCAGGTCTTAGAAGCCTCCAAAGATGGAGATTCTTCAATTGACTGCTTTACTACCCTCCCAGTGAGAAAGTTTGCCCTAATATCCAACCTAAACTTCACTTGTCACAACTTGAGACCATTGCTCTTTGTTCTCTCATCTGTCACCACTAAGTACAGTCCAGCTCAGGGGTTTTCAACATTTCTGGATCAGTGTACCCCTAGTGGCTGGACACAAAGCAGTTATCTGCAGCAGTTACCTAGGGGGAGGGTGGCGCATAGCCAGACATGGAGCAGCAGGGGAAGGTAGGGAGGAAGTGGAGTGCTAATGAATGCAGAGCAGCTGCCGCCGCCACATGCAAGCTTCCCCCACGCCCTGCATCCAGCTGGGCAGGCAGCACCTGCACAGCAGCACAGGATGACATATTGTAGCACTCCATCCCCACCTGCCCACATGTATCCCCTAGGGCCTTCTCAAGTACCCCTGGGGGTACACATACCCCCAACTGACAACCCCTGGTCTAGCTCCATCCTCTTTGGAACCAGTCTTCCAGTAGCTGAAGGCTGCGACCATCACTTGGAAGTCAATTTCATACTTGGTAGGGTCAGAAGGGACCCAAGCAGATCATCAAGTCTGACCCCCTGCTATGGCAGGAAAGAGTATTGGGGGTCAAATGACCCCAGCAAGGTGTCTATCTAGCCTCCTCTTAAAGACCACCCCCCCTCCCAGGGTAGAAGTGAGCACCACTTCCCTTGGAAGCTGGTTCCAGATCCTAGCCGCCCTGACTGAAGTAGTGCCTCCTGATATCTAGCCTGAATCTACTCTCCATCAACTTATGGCTGTTATTCCTTGTTACTCCTAGTAGTGCTCGGGGGAACAGGGTCTCTCCCATTGCCTGCTTGTAGACTGCCACCAGATCCCCTCAGCCTTCTCTTGTGGAGACTGAACAGGCTCATGTCCCATAGCCTCCACTCATAGGGCCTGCCCTGCTGCCACCTGATTATGCGAGTGGCCCTCCTCTGGACCCTCTTGATGCTGTCCACATCCCTCCTGAAGTGCGGTGCCCAGAACTGGACGCAGTACTCCAACTGCAGCCTGACCAGTGTCACAAAGGGGGAGGATCACCTCCTTGGACCTGCTTGTGATGCATCTGTGGATGCATGACAAGGTGTGGTTGGCCTTCCTGACCGTGTCCCCACATTGGCAGCCCATGTTCATCTTGGGGTCTCTAATGACACCCAGATCCTTTTCTGCCTCTGCACTAAGAAGAAGGGAGTTGCCCAGCCTGTAGGTATGCTACTGGTTCTTCCTCCCCAGGTGCAGCACCTTGCACTTGTCAGTGTTGAAACCCATCCTGTTCTCATCTGCCCAACCCAGTAACCTGTTTAGGTCTGATTGCAGCCTATTCCTCCCTTCTAGCATGTCCACTTCTCCCCACATCTTCGTGTCGTCCGAGTCCGAACAGGGTGTTTTTTACCCCCTCATCCAAGTCGCTGATGAAGATGTTGAACAGTGCAGGTCCAAGGACCAAGCCCTGGGGGATCCCACTGCCCACATCCCTCCAGGTCAAATAAGACCCATCCACCACCACTCTCTGGGTACAGTCCTCCAGTCCATTTACAGGCCGCAAACAAGTGGTCTTAAAAAGGTCACAAGGATAGAGCATGTGTTCCCAGTACTTTAAAACCCAGATATAAGAAAGATCTGCATGACTACATGCAGGATCAATTTAAGAAATCCTATGGCTAACCAAGCAGTTGGATAAACTAAGCCAACATGAGGCAAGCTTGGTGTGCATTTCTAGTACTTCAGCTACTCAGCAGTAACTGAGTAGCTGCAACCTGGTCAAGATTAAGACAGCCATTGAAGCCTTTACTGGTGGAGTATGCTTTCTCCAGCTCCTGAATGCTTGGCTTCATAAGCAAAGTTGTGTCACTTTTGCAGACTGAAATTAGAGAACACCAATACTGTAAGAGAAGCACATTTGGATGCAATGTACAGAAAGCCAAGAATTGTTCACAGATGCAGTACTTTACCTCAGTGTAAAATCTATGTTAAGTGCAGAGGTTAGCGTTACCAAAAAAGGTGTAGACAGCTTTTAGAATTATACAGGATGAAGGCAGAAATAAGATGGTAACTTGGTAAGATGTACCACCTGTTCTGCAACCAGCCCTGCCTCAATATACCGACTCTTACCCCCACCCCCCCAAATCTCATCTTCATGTACCACCGTTTCCTCCCTTGTACATAGTGCAAATATCTGGTGACAAGTCAATACAAGAGAATTAAAATAGAAGCAGTACTGAAAGCTGAGCACTATTTCAAGTGTTTTTGGTCAAGCGTCTGCATAATTTAGTACTGGAGGTCTAGAATGACTGCCTGTTTGACAGCAATAGGTCTAGTACAGGGCTGGTTATACAGCAGACATCCGCTGCCCCAGAAATACAGGGATCTAAGCACCTCTTTAGGAATATTGTATTGCTGCCTGTACTGTTTCCGTGCATTAAGAATAAATGCCATTCTTAGTGTACTGAAAGAGTACAGGAGGATACAACATTAATCTTAAGTCTTCCAAAAACAATACAATCCTGAAGTGCCAAGGCCAATGTTATTTCGGTAAGTTCTCAGGGTAAACTATTCCTTGCCTCACAGAAGTCCGAGACCCACTCAAACAGGTCTACATTATACAGTAAGAACAACAGGACTCAGTATTAAAAGCAAGGCCTGAAAGCATACTCCAAGCCTCTCTGAGCTTGAAGAGTAATAGCCAAGAGAGATTGTGTTAAGGGCCCTAAAAAAAAAAAAAAAAGTTTTCTGAGCACACTTAACAGATTAGAGTATAAAGCTGTGAGGGGTGGGGGGGTTAAGCACCCCAAAAAAAGGGAGGCCAAGGCCAATGGGTAGGGGAAAAGGAAAAAACAAGACGACAAACAAAAAACCCCAAAGCCACAGTAAACAATAAGAGTAAAAAGGAAAAAAAAAGGCACAACAAACATCACTACTATGTTTTAGATATCATGCCAAACAGAGTGGTGGCAAGTCCACTTTAGACAGTTTTACCTACTTTTT
>NW_005841994.1:302631-307768 GCF_000455745.1 Alligator sinensis
GGGGGGGGTGGCAGGGAAGAGAAAAAGAAGATTATGAAGTCAACTGAAAGCTCTACTGTCAATATATCCTCATGCAGACTCTGCTGGAAGCTGCCATACAGAACAGGTTTACTACTACATGCTGTTATTAAAAGTTCCAGTATTTTGAACACTGTTATCAACAGCCACTTACCTTTGTTACACACTAATATTGGCTCCAGCTACTTCTAAGTGTAGATAGCTTGCTCACCCATTCCCAACAAGGAGTTCTCCCCATCTTATTTTATCAGTATAATTTTTTCAATCTATTTTAGTGGTGTCCTACTATCCAAAGGTCACAGCTTTCTGCATGGGCAACTCTAGGACCTCTGCAAGGCTTTTGGAAACTAGCATTCAGTTATTTTAACCACCTACTGAGACAATCTACCCAAGAAGGGTCAGTGAAAGAGACTTTAGTATTTTAGAGATGCAGAGAGCAGGTTAGCTTATCTTACACAATAGGGATTTGAGTGGGGTCCTCCACTCCATGGATCTTTGCCAAGTAAATATGCTTAGCTATATGAGACGGCTAGTCCCAATCTTTTGGCAAATTACTCAACTGTAATAGCAAGAGAATACATAAACCACTTAAGAGCACAGGAACATTTCAGCCCAGTTTCTTAATAATGCGCAAATTGGGAAAATTAAGGAAAAAATAAATAAAAAAAATCTGTGGCAAGGCTGTTATTTACAGGCATTATTTATGCACACCAAGGAATATACAGTGAAGAGGCTTAATGAAGTGGCAAAAGTTTGAGCTTAGGCAGTTCCTTCACAAGTATTGTTCACAATAAGTATGGGTAGGTAAGTATACCCCATTTTGCAGGGCTTAGGCTTTGCACTTAAGCAAGTACACCATCTTCCTCTTAAAACATCCTGACAACTTTACTCTGATTTTAAACATAGTAAGGTCAGGCACACAAGTCCATGATGTTTTTGAACTGGAGAAGCAAGTATTAAGTTTAGCTTTAGGTGGAAAGCCATAAGTCTACTAGTTGGGAGGGAAGCCCACAAGAACATGCATATGCTATTATAGTAGCATTAGAATAATGTGGCTTTGAGTGTCTAGGAATTATACAAGAGGCAAGGATTTCTTAGGGGAACTGAGACAGCTGCATAGCTGGGATAAAGTTAGAGGAGCTTTTAAATCCAAGGCATTCTTCACCAGGTCTGACTATTCAAAAGCTTGTCCTATGCAGTTGGAATAGGACTCAAGAAACCTATTAAATACCAAATTAACAGGTGTGAGAAGCAAGTAATTCCAAGGGAAGCACACAAGCTTCATTAAGCACCGCCCCCCCTCCATCTGACATATACCAGGCTTGACATGACAACATGGAAAGGCAGTCAGCATTTTTCTAGTTTGCGCAACAGAAATGCAATGTTGGCATTGAACTTAATTTATTTCATCTTGCACAACTTCAGTAGCAAGTCTTGGAATTGGAGAGCAGCTTGTGATGAATCAGCAAGTTTCACGTTAAGTCTTCTGAAAAGGACAAGCCAAGAAAGAGTTACAGCTGCAGGTCAGATGCAACTGATGCCAGAATTGAAAACACTGCTCACAGCAGTGTTATGAAACACAAGAGTGTCTCATGCCTGGATTTAGAGGGATGCTGCAAGCCCACTTTGTCAAAAACAAAATCCCCCACAAACTTCAGATATGAGTCTTGGATTTCCCCCATTTGAGGTACATTTCATCTGAACATGAAGCTTGGCACTTTGCAGAACAGCAGTTCCTTTAGGAGCCTAAAACTTAATACATCCATGACCATCTGTAGTCATACTGTCAGGCTACTCCAACTGTAAAGTTAGCATTCTGCAGGTCTGACACTGCACAGCATTATTTTCATCTTTTGAAGGTCAAAGCAAAGGCTACTTAACATACAGGAACATTAAACTGCAGCTTTGGATATAGTCCTCTTGTATGGAAGGCAGGGTAGATTTGCACTTTACAAAAGCTTGTGCATCTCTACTTCAGTTTGTAAACAGCAACTTCCTACTGTTAAACATCCCATTTGTGAGAGATTACATTAAGCCATTTCCTCTCTTGCAGATTAGATAGTGGACATTACTGTGTATATTTAACCAATTATTAGGCAACTGCAGGACAGTGAACTGTAATGGGTACATCTACTTTTATTAAAAAAAAAATTTAGAAAGTTTAATAAAATTAGTGTAAACAGGAATATCAAGTTGCATGCTGTTACTATCAAGTAAATGACAATTGGGATAAATAAAAAAAAGAAATCAGAAGACTGGTACTGTTCTATTTGGCATAGAATGTAAAATCCTTTTAGAAATCTTTGAGAAAAGACACAGTTGTGATGCTCCATCTTCAATTTGGGAGTAGCATGGGCCTTTAAGGACTCTACAACTTGCATGCTTGTTGGAAACTATACATGGAATACCCTTGTAAGCAACACAATCTTACCCAAGTCAGCAACCACTCTTCACTACATAAACTGGTAACCCATGTTGGGCACATGCAACAAAATTTAGATAAATAGATTTCTTTAAAACAGTTATTTAAAGATCTTTATCCTGCTTTGGTATACAAGAACTCATGCAATGTAGCATTATTTATGTATGAGGCAGTTCAAAAAGGTTAAAGGTTTTAAAAAAAAGTAAATCCTTAAATCCCCTAATGCAGAGCTTCAGGATTTGGGAGGTAAACAGGGTTCAGGAGGCCATCTGCCTGCATTTAGTTAGCTAGCTTTGTCACGTTAAATACAAGATACTTAATAAATGCACTGGAACCAAATTTAACTCCAACAACATTTTATAAAGTTTTATCCTAGAACTAGGTGATTATAAGCTTTCCCCCACCCTTTGGGGAAGAGAAGACGACAACCACACTGCTTCAGAAGACAGAGACATCACAACTAACTGCAACTATCCAGCTGAAAGCCTGTGCTTTTCTGAAGCACAATGGGATTATTTTAAGAGGAAAACCCTGATAATACATAATGCAATTTTGTAAGACCTTTGTTAAAACAGGTTGCTGGTATATATAAATATTAAGTGAAAAGCTTAGGTGGAAATTTACAGTCAAGGAGATTACCATACATGAAGCCAAGACATGCATGTGTGCCGTTTAATTTTGAAGAGCAACTAAGGTGACCATAAGACACTTACTGTATCTGAGTGATCTACCAATTAAGACTCTATGAACACCATACAAAACAATGAGAACTAGCTTTGGATATTAAGCCAGATTAGTTTTGCAAAGCTTAGAATTAGGTAAGGATCCACAGTTAGGCAGCCACACTACAGAGCAAGGGCTGATTGAGCTGGTTTCAGAACTGTCCCACTGCAAAAGGCCATATCACAGGTGACATACTGGGGCATCCCCCCCCACCTGCCCGCCCACCACCAGAGGACTTTATTGTAAGAAAAAACAAAAACAAAAAACTACACAAAAAAAAGCCAAAACCAAAAACACACACACCCCACCTAGAGCTTGGTTTAAAAAGTTCAATTCAGTCAGCATCTGCTGCTCTTTATGAAGCCAGTCAGTAATTGGGATCAGTACAGGATGGGTTTCTGATAAGCTATCAGGTCCAAACAAAAAACTAAGGAAGTTACTCCCCCATAAGACATCTCTCTAATTATGCAAGCAATATTCTGACTAGCAACTCCATACTATAGCTATGAACTTTGAGACTGAAGGATTACACCATGCTTACTGGAAAAGCAGCCTTTGAGGACAAGATGATCACCACTGAATTTTAGATCTGGGAACTTCAGATTGTTGCCATCTACCTCTTCACCCTTGCAGCATTCTGCAAGACACTTCAGTTTAGGGACCACAACTCCTATTTGCAATCTTTTTTCAATAGAAGATTGATCTTTCCTTCCAACTTGAAATACATGCAGAAGAGACGAGGCATCTTGAATCTACACCTCAAAATGAAGTGTTCAGAAAGACAGAAGCTATTCAAAACTTAGTTGTGGTAACAAGCAGCAGGTTCTCTAGAATGCTGGGGAGCAGGCGAGGACAACCAAACCGACAGGCTTAGCCAGGATCAAAATGAACTGTTTGGAACATGCACTTGCGTTTCATCAAGTACTCGGATTGACAGAACTCAGTCAAGAGGAACATCCCTCATATAGAGAAGCTATAAGCATACATACAGTGTTATTGGGCGTTTCTGCCTAAAAGTTTGCAAAGAACATTTTTTTCCAACTATCTAGTTGGCCTAATAAAAAAAAAAAAAAAAAAAAAAAATCACATTTAACCAAAGAACCTTGCCTGCCTATGTCCTTAGGCCAACATGGCTATAGCCAACAACATTAAAACCTCACATCATTTTTAAGGCTATTTTGATTACAGGTCAATTTCTAGATGTAATGACAGGCTGAATATTTTCTCTTAGCACCTGCCATAAAGAAGAACAGAATGTGTTTGGCAAAGTTGGGGGGGGGGGGGGGGTGAAGAAGATGAAGTTTGCTAAAGACAGTGACTAAAGCCTCCACAGAAGAGCATTAGCCCAATTGCCAGCATGTTTTAATGAAATATCCCCACCACAGCCTTCAGTCTCATCTCCAGTGAGCCTAGATACAACAGGAGACGATTTGGTGCCACTTTGTGGGGCTCAGCTTTGGTTTAGCCCCCAGAGTGAAGCCACCAGCTTTAGACATGCTCCACAGGAGCAGACTTGCAAGTCCTACAACTCAGAGGAGTCTTACAAGATTATTTCAGTTACTCAACTCTGAAGGAGGCAAGGCCAGAATCAAAGTCTCAAAACAGGGTATTATTGCTCTAAACTCCAGCTTTAAGCATAAAAAAGAGAGAGAGAAACAGTGAAAGGACAACTGCACCCCCATATACCCATCTTTCATCCTACAAAGCTCGAGCTTGGGCCTGGCTGGATGCAAACAAACAGTCACCAGACATCAAAACAAGGTCTAGAACAGAACAAGGCAAGAGCCCGGAGGCAGAGGGGGTCCCAAGCGGCAGTGCCTGGCACCCAGGTCAGGACAAGGGCAACGGATCCTGCGAGAAGCGAGCGAGGACGTGTTTGTACCAAGCAAGAGCCGGCGAGAGCACTCAGGAATCCGACGTGTGCCGGCGGCCGGGCAAGGTGGGGGCGCGACCCGCTTCCCCAAGCCTCCCCCC
>NW_005841994.1:308266-315937 GCF_000455745.1 Alligator sinensis
ATGGACCCCCCCCCCCCCCACTGGGGGAACAGGGATGAGTCACGGCTGGGATGAGGCCAATCAGCGCGCTCCGCTCCGTTCCATTCCCCCTCCCCTCCCGTGCGGCGGTGTCTCGGCCCGGGGGCCACGTGGGAGCCCCAGGGGCGGCCGGGTCCGGGTTGGGGCCTTGTGCTGCCGCGACCCCGGTCAGGGGTTTCCAGGCCTGAGTTTGGGCCCCAGCACTGCTCTCAAACCATCCCAGGTCCTGGGACAGGAGCAGCACCCTCTCCTGGGGTCACCTCCGCGTGTCTCCCTCCTCCCGTTGCCGGCACCACAGGCCCAGATTGGGGGACGGCAGTAAGCATTACCTCGGACTGCTCACAACATGGTGATGCTGACTGGGATCTAAATAAAACAAGTGCACTGTCAGTGGTTCTCAACCTTTTTAGGCTCCAGGCAGCCCTCCAAAACCTGCCCGAATTTGCAGAACCCCATTTTTAAAAACTAACGCTGTATTATGAATGTTAACGGCATCCGTCTATTAATAATTCATGTTATTAATATTGAACCCTGGGAACATAAGGGACAGTCCGAGGACCAGGTGCTGGGCTGTGCTCAGAGCATGTGGAGAGCACTGGGGAGGCGAGAGGGGAAGGAGGTGGACAAAAAGACACACAAGGCCAGGGTGGGGAAGGGGGCAGGCCACCTGGGTGCCACAGTGCTGTCACTGCCACCCTGGCCTTGCCCTGGCCAGGTGGAACTGCATTGTGCGCCTCTTGGAGAGCCAGATTGGGAAGCAGCTGTGGCAGGAGCATGTGCTGCCTGGTCAGACCTTGCATGGTGTCTCCTGGAAAGAGGTGTCTGGGGCAAATGAAACTGTCCCCCGCACCTGTTTTCAGGAAGCACGTTGGAGCTGAACTGAGACACAGCTGCACCAAAAAGGTGCACCTTCGTGTATTACATTGTGGAGGCCGGTACACCACTTCTGTTACAGCTCTTCCTGATCCCAACGTGCTTCCTGAAAACCAAGGCATGCTGGCCAGTTTCACCCTGCAGTGGTGGCACCAGCAGTGCCAGCTTCACAGCACCGTGGGCAACTTCTTGTGGCATCCCAGCTGAAAGCCACAGTCTTAGTCACTTCTTTTTGGGTGGGTTTAAAGGTTACCTTTAAACTATTCTAAAGGCACTTAAAATGGGAATACTCATGCAAGAAAGGGTGTTAACCTGTTCTATAAGCATTTTAAACATTACCAGTTGGGATGAGGGTTATCTTTGAGCTGTTCTACCCAGATGGAGATAAGGTGTTAGGCTGCTCCATAAAGATAAAGCCATCAATTTGTAGTCTTCCAGCATCTCAGGAAGCACAGCTCCCAGCATCTTTACCTCTTTCCACCTTCCAAACCTCCGCTGGTCTCCCAGCTGGCAGTTCTGCACTGGGGGTGGAGGTGCCGGGAGGTAACTGCAGCGAGGCTAGGGCCCGGGGAAACATGCCTCCCCATATTCCATGTTTTCTCCCTACAGCAGCTCTGCTCCTTGCTGCTGGGGCTTATCTCTGGTGCCAGGGAAGCATGACTCCCTGGACCCACCCTATCGAGCTTCCTTCCCGTAGTCTTCTTTACTTGGGTCAAGACTTGGAGGGGGCTTGAGGAAAGCTGTCCCCCCACTCTACCCCCACTACCTGACTGGCTAAGAGAGAACAGGGGAAAAGGGCCAGGTAGGTGTGGGAAAATTTCAACTGACCTCAAGTAAACTGAGCTTAATTGAAATTTTCCCACACCTTGTGTCCAGCTTAAAGGCACAGGCAGGCCTGAGCAAAGCTTGGAGCATGGGTGGGCAAAATGCGGCCCGCGGGCCAGATACGGCCCGCCAGGCCATTCTATCTGGCCCGTGGGACCCCTAAAAAATTTAGAAAATTAATATTTATCTGCCCCGGGCTGCCTGTCGTGCGGCCCTCGATGGCTTGCCCAAACTCAATAAGCGGCCCTCCACCCAAAATAATTGCCCACCCATGGCTTGGAGGGATGGGGATGGGGTTAGGGACTGAGGTCCGGTTTTGTAGAGCTCTTTGCAAACAGCTGGCCTGGAGCCAGTCACCTAAGCTCACTGACTTGGTGCACACCAGCCCCCTCCTTCCTAGGTTGCGACAGGACCATAGAGGACTTGGGGAGAAGGGAGAGAAGCTTGGGCCCATCTAAACTCCCCAACCTGGGATGGAACTGCGGGGCTCAGCAGGGCTTGTTGTAGGCACCTGGGGCTTGCCAGGACAATCCTCCCAGCCAGGATGGGAAGATGTGACCCCTCATGTCTCAGCAACCCTGCTCCCAGGCTGCATGACCCCACTCCACCACAACTCAATCTGCCCCCCCCCCAGCTTTCCCCAGAGAAGGCTGTTGGGGCAGGCTAGCATAGGGCCAGCTGGCTGGGCTGAGCCAGGGAACTCCCCGGGGACCAGCCCTTTCCCACCACCCACAGTTCATTAACACATGAAAACATCTTTATTTTTTTAGTTTGTTTCAACTAAAAATGCTTTAAATAATTACATAATGCTTTACATAATCTTAAAGGTTTTAAGAAGACCAAGGTGGTCTGATGCAGGGGGGTCTCCTTCCCTCCTTCCTTGCTATACCAGCCCCCTCCCTTCCCCACTGGCACCACAATCCATGGCTGTGCCTCCCCTCCACCACACCACTCAGTCCCCCCTCCCCACCACTGCCAGCTGGCCATTTCATCATGCCTCAGTTTCCCTGGCCCCACAAGCCCCACATGTGCTCTGCGTCATGCAGCAAGCATGCTTGTTCTCAGCCCTATGCCCTGGCTATGCCTTCCCCGCACAGCCCACCCAAGCCAGGACAGTTCCTCCATCTCATGCAGCATGAAACTTGCCACCCCTAACCCAACTCCCCCACACTACCACTTGACCCAATCCCAATTCATTGACACATGCAAGATTTAGGGGTTTTTTTATTATTATTCTTTTTCGCTTCTTCCTCTTTACTTCTCCCCTTACCTTTCATTTCCAACAGTTTTTCAATATTTCTTTCCTCCCATTCATGGTTCCAGCTTAGTTCCTGCTGCTGTGGAGGGAGGGAAGCCACAGCCCCCATGCTAGTTTCCAAGCTACACGCCACCCTCCTGCTTTGTCTCACACCCAATAAAGAGTCCATGCCCTTGGTCATCAGGCCCTTTAGTGGCAAGTCACATCTGTGTGTGTCTGCGATGTCATTAAGCTTGAACCTGTGGCTGCTCTGAAACTACTCTTACTTTAAGATGACCTAACATTCCAGATTCAGAATGGCTTAAATGTAACCTGTAACAGCACCCTTAGTTAAGTGACACAAAGCACTTACCAGCTTCCGGTCTCTCTCCATCTCTCTTCTGTTTCCCCACTACCCCTCCTTGCTGGCTCAGTGCCACAGTGTGTTTCTGTGGAAGTGACTGCAACATCACATTATGAACTGAAATGAGGAGTCAGCTTCAGGAAAAGAATTCTTAAGAATATTAGCAGAGAATAGGGAAGGAGAAATGTGAAATATAAGCAGAATTGGCTCAAAATAGGATCCTAGCCATAGGATACTACTGAGTCTCTGAATAGCTTTCAAATTCAGAATGCAGAACAATTTCTACATCATCTACATCAGAATGGGTCAAATTAATCCCTGGTATAAAAACTGACTCTTCAAGGAAGGTTGAGAAGAAACTTCTTATGTAATGATTTGGCATGTTCCCTGGGTGGAAAGAAATGACTTGAGTAATCTAGAATTCAGGTGCACCTTGAAATGTTTTGCATAACAACCAAGGTATCCTTCCCAAAGATAAGTGATTCCATTTCCTTTGCTGATGTTGGTTTTATTGTTTATGAAGCTGTAACAGCTGTGGCAGGTGTGTTCATTCATCCATAACACTCTGGCTATACTTCACACCAAGGGGGAAACTTTGTAAAGACTGGTTAGAGTAATACTTATTAACAGAAACCAGTGGCGTAAAAGGCAGAGTTGCTGCCTTGGCAAAACCTGGGAGAAAGAGGAGGGGAGGGGAGGGGAGGGGAAGAAGGGAAGGGGAGACAAGTGGTTTCAAGAGCAGGGGCAAGGGAATATGGGTTTTGAGAAGGGGATGGAGGGCTGTGAGTTCCAGGGGGGTACAGGTTCATAGAATAGGGGGAGAAACAGGATCCAAAAACAGGGGCAGGGGGTAAAGGACCTGAGAGCAGGAGAGGGACAGGAGTCATATCCATATCATCCTAGCTGTTGCTCTTAAAGCAGCAGGAGCCAGAGACTGATTTAGAGTTCCCAGCATGGAAATGCCCTCAGGACATAGACTACTCTGCAGGGGTTGGGGGCCTATTCCAGCACCCTCCTAACTTGGTGCCCAGGGTTGTTGCCTCTCTCGCCGCCCCCCGCCACCCTCCCAGTTACACTACTGATAGGAATGTAGGCGTGGTGGGGACCCCTGGGGTCAGCATGTTCAGTCCCATTTGCAGGGAACATCCTATCATCCCTTCCCAAAATTAATCATGCTCCATCTTTGAAGGTTCTTTGAACTGCAACTATATAACTGAATTCGTTAGGCATGTCTGAGAAAGTGAGATTTTAAGCATGTACCCATTGTTACTAGAAAGACAAGGTACTGGTGAAGTCTTGGTCAGCTGTTTCAGAAGGGTGTCTATGTAAAGTGATAGGCAGACAAGGTTCCTTGGGTGAATTTGATATCTTTTATTAGATACGTAAAGTGATTAATTTAATAGAATTTTGTTTAATATATATATATATATATATATTCTGGAATACTTATAAGTTATACATAATATCTTCTGTTATACAATATATATAACACATATACATTATATTAGATATTTTATATGTACTATACACAACTGTAGGAAAATTAAAATTAATCCTTGCAACAAGTCTAATCATTATGCAGGTATGGAAATGAGACAGACATTGTATAGCTGGCATTTATGTACAGCATTACTTCTGCACTAGGAAATCACTAAAGGAGAACTTTATTGCACAAGAGCCATGGTGGTACAGAAAGTTAATATTAAATGCCATACCACAAGTAGGAGCAATTCAAAGCACAATGAAGTTTTGAGATGTAGGGCTGGACTGGATCTCCAGAAGTGATCTCTAGTCCAGTGGTTCTCAACCTTTTTTGTACCAGGACCTATTTGGGAACCTGTACCCTGCTGGAACTCCTCACACCCTTCCATTCCCTTCTCAAAACCCATGTCCCTCTTTGCAGGCTGGAACTCTGCCAGCCTGCAAAGAAAAGCCACGGTTTCCCATGTTTTTCTTCTTTAAAGGAGAATTCTTTTTTGAAGTTTGTTGATCCATTTTTAAAGTTTGTTCATGACCCTTTCATATGCTCTCATGACCCACTTTTGGGTCACAACCCACTGGCTGAGAAACATGGATCTAGTCCACCCCCTGCCTGAGCCAGGACCAATCCAAACCATCCCATGCAACCATAATCTAAACCAAGGGTGGGCAATTATTTTGGCTAGAGGGCCACTGTAGGACTTTTGGTGAGTTGTGGGCCGGGGGAGGGAAGGGGTGCTGGCCCAGCCTGGCAGAAGGGGAAGTGCTGATGGGGCGGGGGCAGTTGAACCTATCAGGCTGAACCCAGCCCCACTGCCCAGGCACCCCAGCTCATACACCCTGCACCCACCACTGTGAATGGGAGACAAAGTGGGTGCACAGGGTCTCCATGGAGACCAGCCTGGGACCCATATGGGCAGGGGACACTTGGCTGGATGGATGGGATGGGGCCACGGACGGGTAGGAGCAGCATCTGGGAGCCGGACAGGTGGGCAGGGGGCAGGACCAGGGACAGTGAATGCTCAGGGCCAGGGGCAGGGTCTGGGGCAGAGTCACAATCTGCTCCCCACATGACAGGGATGTGCAGAGAGCAGATCATGGCTCTGTCCCAGGCCCCAGCTCTGCATTGTCACCACCCTGTAATCCTGTCCCTGCCTGCCAGTCCCACTCCCAAATGCTGCTCCCTGCTTTCCGACAGCCCCATCCCATCCCATCCGCCTGGCCAAGCACCAGTCTCCATGGAGACCCAGCCCACCTGCTCCATATGGCAACCCTGGTGGCATGTGCTGGTTGAATGGGCTGGAGTACCCAGGCAGCAGGGCTGGGGCCAGTGGCAGTGCTGATAGTAGGCAGCAGCAGAAAGGAGCCACCGCAGCTTGGGCTGCTGGGAAGCAGAGTCCGACCACTATGCTGCCTCAGCCCCACTGCACTCCTGGGGTCGGTGGGATCAGCAGCACGTCACATCCTGAGCTGCCCTTGGAGCCTTTCTCAGGCAGGCCCCAGGGACCCACCGCAAGCCAAATAAAATCCCCTGGCAGGCCAGATCCAGCCCATGGGCTATATTTTACCCACCCCAATCGAAACTCTACATAAGACTACCCTCAACCCTGATGCAAAATAAACCTAATACCCTAACTTGCCACAAATAAAGCTGGGGAACCACAGCAGTCAATGCTTTGTTCTATAAAATGCTACCAATATACATTTAAGGGTTCCCAGGTGAGTGCCATGCCCCTGCTACAGAGGAAGGCAAAAACTCCCACAGTCTGTACCAATCTGACAATAGAGTAAAATTCCTTCCTGACCCCAGATATGGCAATTGGTCTGACCCTGAGCAGATGGGCAACACTCTACAGCCAGAAACCTCCAGCTTCGCTCCTAGCAGGAGAATCAGCACACCCCAGTTGAAGTCCAGAGCTTTAGCTGTAGCCAACACTCAATGCCTCTGGGGAGACTTAAAACACCCTGACATGTATAGCAGAAAAAAAAGGGCGAGAGGGGGAAAAAGGCACCAGCAAAACTCGGAAGCATGGGAAATATCCATAATAGAACATAGGCATAGTGACATCTAGATCATCCCCAACCAGTGGCTGTCCAACCTGTTCTTGAACACCACCAGTGATGGAAAATCCACAACTTTTCTAAGCAGTTTATTCCTGCCTCACAATTTTCATAGTTTCATAGCTCACAGTTGGAGGGTAGGAAGTGACCCGAGCAGATCATCAAGTCCGACCCCCTGCCATGGCAGGAAAAAGTACTGGGGTCAAACGACCCCAGCAAGGTGTTCATCTAACCTCCTCTTAAAGGCCCCCAGGGTAGGAGCCAGCACCACTTCTCTTGGAAGTTGGTTCCAGATCCTAGCCGCCCTAACTGTGAAGTAGCGCCTCCTGATGTCTAGTCTGAATCTACCCTCTGCCAGCTTGTGACTGTTATTTCTAGTCACTCCTGGTAGTGCTCGGGGAAACAGGGACTCCCCCAATGCCTACTGGTTCCCTCTGACTAGTTTGTAAATGGCCACTAGATCCCCCCTCAGCCTTCTCTTGTGGAGGCTGAGCAGGTTCAGGTCCCGTAGCCTCTCCTCATAGGGCCTGCCCTGCTGCCCCCTGATCATGCAAATGGACCTCCTCTGGACCTTCTCCATGCTGTCCACATCCCTCCTGAAATGCGGTGACCAGAACTGGACGCAGTACTCCAACTGCGACCTGACCAGTGTCACATAAAGGGGGAGGATCACCTCCTTGGACCTGCTCGTGATGCATCTGTGGATGCATGATAAGGTACAGTTGGCCTTCCTGACCACATCCCCACACTGTCGGCCCATGTTCATTTTGGCATCAATAGTGACTCCAAGATCCTTTTCTGCCTCTGCACTGAC
>NW_005841994.1:316413-317697 GCF_000455745.1 Alligator sinensis
GGACATGCGCCAGGATAATTCTCTCAAAAAGCTTACCCAGGATCGAGGTAAGACTAACTGGCCTATAGTTTCCTGGGTCCTCCTTCCTCCCTTTTTTGAAAATGGGAACCACATTGGCCCTTTTCCAGTCCTCTGGCACCACACTAGAGCACCACGAGTGCTCGTAAAGCCATGCCAGGGGTCCTGCAATGACCTCTGCTAATTCCCTCAGCACTCTGGGGTGGAGATCATCAGGACCAGCCGATTTAAATACATCCAGTCCCTCCAGAAGTTCCCTGACTAGGTCCTCACTGACCTTAGGTCTGGGTGCGCCTCCCCCGGAGCTTGAGGGGGTCCTGGCGGATGGGCTGATCTGGTCCCTGCTCAGGAAAATGGAGGCAAAGAAATCGTTAAATAGGTTAGCCCTGTCGTCTGGTGTGACAACCAGATTTCCTAGCGTGTCTTGAAGAGGCCCCTTCTTCATTTTAACAGTGAAGAAGTTTTTTGAGGTATCCAATATATATTTGTTTTGCTGACAACTTCAAGCCACTGGTCCACGACCTCCTCTCTGTAACCAGAGAGAAAAGGTGCTGTCCTTTATGGTAACCCATCAAGTATTTGAAGACTGCTATCATGTCCCTTCTTAAGCACTTTTTCTGCAAGCTGAACATGCCTAGCTCCTTCAGCCTCTCCTCATTTGATTTGCTTTCCAAGCCCTTGATCATCTTTGTTACCAACCCCTGAACCCTCTCTAACTTCTCCATGTTCTTTTTAAAATGTGAAGCCCAGAACTGCACTCAGTACTCCAGATGCGGCCTAACAGGTGCTGAATAGAGAGGCACTATCATCTCAGTCCTGAGGGGGACTGAGGGGGCAATCTGCCGCCCCGACCCCTTAGCCCGGGAAGTCTGCTGCTTCCCAGGGGCCCGCATCTGGGACATTGCGGAGAGGATCCCAAAGCTCCTCCAACCCACAGACCACTATCCCATGCTCCTTATTCATGTGGGCACCAATGACACGGCTCGGAGTGCTCCCAGCCGGGTCATGAGGCACTACAGGGATTTGGGAGCAGGGCTAAAGGGTCTGGGGGCACAGGTAGTGTTCTCGTCGATCCTCCCAGTCTCAGGCTATGGGCTGAGGAGGGAGAGGAGGATCGGGAAGTCTTTGGCTTCCATGACCACAGCCCACTCTTTGGTGAGAGAGACAGCGAGGTGCTGGGAAGAGATGGCCTCCACCTCTCTCCCCTAGGGAGGAGGCTCTTCTCAGCCAGACTGGCTGACCTGCTCCACCGGGCTTTAAACTAAG
>NW_005841994.1:320381-320586 GCF_000455745.1 Alligator sinensis
AAAAGCGCAGGCTCAGGGGTGATCTGATGGCCACCTATAAGTTTATCGGGGGTGACCACCAGTATCTGGTTCACCAGAGCGCCCCAAGGGATGACGACTAGGTCGAATGGTCATAAACTACTACAAGATCGTTTCAGGCTGGACATAAGGAAGAATTTCTTTACTGTCCGAGCCCCCAAGGTCTGAAACAGCCTGCCACCGGAGG
>NW_005841994.1:320657-324075 GCF_000455745.1 Alligator sinensis
ATCTTGCTGGGATCCTATGACCCCAGCTGACTTCCTGCCCTTTGGGCAGGGGGCTGGACTCGATGATCTTCCGAGGTCCCTTCCAGCCCTAATGTCTATGAAATCTATTAAATCTCCTGTGTCTTGCACTTAATGCTTCTATTGATGCAGCCCAAAACTGTATTTGTCTTTTGTGTGGCTGCATCACCCTGAAGACTCATATTGAGTCTGTGGTCTAACAACACTCCCAAGATCTTTTCCATATAGCTGCCATCCAACCAGGTGTCACACATTTTGTACTTGTGTTTTTGATTATTCCTCTTGCGGTGTGGCACCTTTCATTTGTCTGCATTGAACTTCATCCTGTTAGCTCTAGCCCAACTTTCCAATTTGTCAAGATCCTTCTGAATTGCACTCACTTCCTGTAATGTGTTCACAATCCTTTCCAGTTTTGTGTCATCTGCAAGCTTGCTCAAGAAGCTTTCTATGTCAGCACCCAAATGGTTAATAAATACACTGAACAGCACAGGGACAGACTCCTTCTGGACTCCACTCAAAACCTCCTGCCGTTACAACATGGACCCATTAATAATTAGCCTTTGCTCGCAGCTATTGAGCCTGTTATCTATCCACCTTGTAGTAGTTTTATCCAGCCCACATTTCTCCAATTTGTTTATGAGAAGGTCTTGCAGGACCTTGTCAAAAGCCTTACCAGATATGCTATTTCCACAGCATTCCCTTCATCTACCCAGGTAGCTACTTTGTCAAATAAGGACATCAGGTTTGTTTGACATGATTTGTTTTTCATAAATCCATGCTGGCTGCTTGCAGTCAGCCTTTCCTCCTCCAGGTACTTGCAAATGGCTTTCCTTAGGATATGTTTCAGTAACTTCCCAGGTACTGAGGTGAGACTAATGGGTCTGTAGTTCCCTGGGTCCTCCTCCTTGCCTTTTCTATACAGGGGCACTATGTTGGTTCTTTTCCAGTCCTTTGGTACCTGACCCAGACATCTCCCATGACTTCATGAATATCATTATCAAGAGCTCTGACATCTCCTTTGCCAGTTCAGGACCCTGAGATGAAGCTCATCCACGCCTGTGGACTTGAATTCACTCAGACCCAACAGAAGCTAGGTGACAGTCTCTTCTGTTATCTCCTCTCTCTGCCTGCCCCTTCCTTATTGAGATAATCCCTATGCGCTGGTCCCCATGAGTATGCACACATTTCCCTGGGGGACAAATAGTAGCTGGATATATTGGGTAAGAAACAGAGGCCAAGACTATTACTGCAAGGGGGAGGTAGCTCAGTGGTAGAGCCCATGCTTTGCATGTATGAGGTCCAGGGTTCAATCCTCAACATCTCCATTTTGGGGGTTGGACCCAATGATCCTTCAAGGTCCATTCCAGCCCTATGATTCTATAATTGTGGCACACCTATTTGTCCCCAGGCACACCCTGCCCACATGCTCTGATGCTCAGCAAATTGCTGTAAGTTGAATGGGGAGGCTGGGGCCAGCACCTGGGCTAGGCCCAGCAAACTTACCGGGATCCTGGGGGCCTCCCAGGGCAGCAGCAGTGGTGATCCAGGTGTTCAGAGCCTGTCTGGCAGTCAGAGTGTGACTCTGGCTGGTCAGGCTCCTTATCTGGCAGTGTACATTGCCCCCACGTACACCCCACCAATTTTTTTCAGTGGTTTTTTTGGCACCAGGATCTCCCAGCGTCAAAAAAACCACCGTGCTGCTAACTAGCAGTGCAGAGCACAAGTGCATGTGCACCACATGCAATATGCAGTGCCTCAAATGGCTTTGAAGTGCCACAAACTGCATGTGCTCATGGGGACACACCCTATGGGTGCATTCACACATGCAGGGGCATGTGCTTGCAGTGGCACACATTTGTGCTGGAGATTTATACCTCCGTGCATGTGCATTTTGGTGGGGGGCAAATTGCGCTGCTTTGGACAAACTGAGCCTTCCCAGCTCCTCCTGGATCTTAAGCCATGGGGAACTGGAGGCTGGGACCAGTACCTATGCTGGCCCCAACAGCATAAAAAGGTGACCTGGTAAGCAGCTCAGCAAGAGCATCTTAGGTCCAGGCAGTTGGTATCTGGGGTCATTAGCCCCCTGTGCCAGCTGGACTGCTGCAGCAGCCCACACCTAGAGTAGCCCCTGCATCCTGTACTCACTGAAGCAGTCTAGCAGTGCGAACTGCCACCTGGCTGTGACCTGCTGCCACCTGTGATAGCATATGCCCCCTGAGAGCTGCAGTCCCATGGCTCCATGCCTGCTGGACCCAGATGAGGACCATATGGCCACCTGGGCTGTAGTATGGGTGCTCTAAGCAGAGCCACCTGCACCTCTCGGCCAGATGCCAGGGAGCCGTGGCTGCACAGTTACTTCTGGACTTTAGGAAGGCCTTCGACACCATGTCTACACAGACATCAATGCCTACACAGTCAGATGGGTTTCAAATTGGCTGGATGGCCGCACCCAGAGAGTGGTGGTGGATGGGTCTTTTTTGACCTGGAGGGATGTGGGCAGTGGGGTCCCCCAGGGCTCGGTCCTCGGGCCCGCACTGTTCAACATCTTCATCAGCGACTTGGACGAGGGAGTGAAAAGCACCCTGTTCAAATTCGCGGATGACACTAAAATGTGGGGAGAAGTGAGCACGCTGGAGAAGAGGGACGGGCTGCAACTAGATATAGACAGATTACAGAGGTGGGCGGATGAGAACAGGATGGGATTCAATACTGACAAGTGCAAGGTACTGCACCTGGGGAGGAAGAACCAGCAGCACACCTACAGGCTGGGGAACTCCCTTGTTGTCAGTGCAGAGGCAGAAAAGGATCTTGGTGTCATTATAGACTCCAAGATGAACATGGGCCGCCAACATGGGGACGCGGTCAGGAAGGCCAACCGCACCTTGTCATGCATCCACAGATGCATCGCGAGCAGGTCCAAGGAGGTGATCCTCCCCCTTTATGTAACACTGGTCAGGCCGCAGTTGGAGTACTGCGTCCAGTTCTGGGCACCGCACTTCAGGAGGGATGTGGACAGCATCAGGAGGGTCCAGAGGAGGGCCACTCGCGTGATCAGGGGGCAGCAGGGCAAGTCCTATGAGCGGAGGCTATGGGACGTGAGCCTGTTCAGCCTCCACAAGAGAAGGCTGAGAGGGGATCTGGTGGCTATCTGCAAACTGGACAAGGGGGACCATCAGGCAATGGGAGAATCCCTGTTCTCCCGAGCACTACTGGGAGTAATGAGGAATAAGGGCCATAAGTTGACGGAGAGTAGATTCAGGCTAGACATCAGGAGGCACTGCTTCACTGTCAGGGCCTCTAGGATCTGGAACCAACTTCCAAGGGAAGTGGTGCTCGCTCCTACCCTGGGGGTCTTCAAAAAGAGGCTAGATAGACACCTAGCTGGGGTAGTTTTGCCCCA
>NW_005841994.1:324106-357225 GCF_000455745.1 Alligator sinensis
TTCCTGCCCATGGCAGGGGGTCGTACTTAATGATCTGCTCAGGTCCCTTCTGACCCTACCTACTATGAAACTATGAAACTGAGTCCAGGCAGCTCGGTCTGAGGCCAGAGCCAGGTGCCTGGAGGCAGCACCTCAGCACATACCCTGGATCAGTACCTGCATAATGTGAGTCCCAAGGTGAGGTCTTTGAACCCCAGTGGATGGAGGAGGCTTACCTTGTCTCATGGCACCTCCAATGACAGCCACAGCACAGCCGGCCAGTCAGGAACAGTGTTGCAGGTGAGGATCACTCCCTCTGACAGTGGCATGCGGAAGCTACAGTGCTTGATGCCATCACTGTCCAGGTGCAGGCCCACCCCTCCAAATAGGTCACTGGCCTTCTCCCCACCAATGTCAAGCCACCCATTCAGAGGCCTTCATGCCCACTCACTGCCAGGACCTCAACAACATAGGCAATAGGACTACAGTGAAATCAAGAGCAACTTCAAAGAGATCTGAACAACTGCAGTTATCTATTGTATTCATGTTATATATAATGTTGTATTACCATTATATTACCATTGAAACAGACTTAAATTTTCCTATTGCCTTGAGCCAAACATATGTTTATGTGTTTCATTGCCAGTGAGTTATATATTATTAATACCTGACATCCACATTCTGAAACTAAAAAAAAAAAATCTATTATCTTATTCAATATAACTTGAACAAGTAAGCTAACCTGAGTTATAATGTTTTCAGTACTCTAGGCCTGCTATGAAATTTTGTAGTGATAGAATTTGTGAGGTTTTAGTATTATTGTTTACTAGGTTTTTTAATTACATTGAGTCTATACACACATGCTAATATGTCAGCCATCTTGGAATCCAATATGGCTACCATGACAGAAATGTTACGATTGATCTCCTCACTTCATACGGTGTTGGTTTTGTGGTTCAAATAAATTTTATAATCCTAGTGGGGGCTGAAATATTGGCTTCTATGAACTCACGTTTTGGTCATCTTGGATTCCAACAGGGCTACATGCACTATTTGCCAGATTGGCAACATGACTTTTCTGACATGGGTAGACAACCTTAACCTGAAACACATTGTTGAGTTACCTAAGTCAACAAAATCTTGAGACCTTATTGGTCAATTTATACTCTACTAATAGCAAGAAATACTGTAAAACTGGTGTTCACACTGAGTGTTCCATTAATTCCCCTTTGAGTAGTTACTTCCCATCAAAAATAATGCAGAAACATGGAGGTGCAGAGCGAAAACTCATTTTCTCAGAGTTTTTGAACCTATAAAGAATACTTGGATAAATGTTTTGATGCAATTATTGGAAAGAGATAAGATACTTATATCATTATTATATCATATGATCATTATTATTATTATTATCATTATTATATCATATGATAATGAATGCAAAAGGCTGACATGAACCCATATCAGCTGTCTCTACAAAACCATCCATCAGCTTGGAATACATCAGAAATAGGTAATGTCCTCTGTTTTCTTATTGCTATTTGCAGCCATCACTGGAGTACATTTTACAAGCTGAGTGAGTGATTCTCAGGGGAAAGGTTGTAATATAAGGAATAAAAAGGCTTACAACATAGAGCTCCATTTGGGAAGGCAACTAATCTCAAATTCCTATTGAATAATTTTATTTTTTCTTTGCCCCCACAATCAGAAAGAAAGCATAATACCCATGAATCTGTAAATGGACAGTGACATGGAACAACTTTCTTAAACTGAGCTAATGAATTTAGTGCCAGCAAAAGACAACACGAAGTCCCAAATTCATGACAGCATTCCATAGAATCAAAGAAAAGTAGCACTGGAAAGAACCTCAGGAGGTCATCTAGTCTAGTGGGTCCAACTTTTTTGGCAGGCATGCCACAAATTAGCCCTGCACCCTCCACAAGTGCCACTCTGATACCTGTTACCCAATATGCTGCTCAGCTTTCTGCTAGCTGCTGTATCTAACATTGTGCTGTCTGGCTCCTCCACAGTCTGCCATGAGCCACACACAGAGGCTGCTCATGCTACTTGTGGCATGGGTCTAGGGCACGTACAGCTGAGCAACTGGGTGCTCCCTGGTCTCCCCTGTACACATGCAGCTAGGAATTTGGGAGTTCCCCACTCCACAGCTGCATACTTCCACCAGAAACTAGTATCCAGGGCTTACCCAATCCCTGGGGACAGCCCCCAGTCCCAGACCTGGGACCTGGGACCTGGGTCTCTCCTCTGCCTGAGCAGCAGAGGCAACCCCAGGTCCTGAGTCTGGAAACCACAGCTCTCCCTGACCTGATCCCTGGAGGCAACACTGGATCCCAGCACCAGGACGCAGGGTTGCTCTCCACCAACTGACAGGCTCCCCAGTGCCTAACTGCACTATCACTGACAATGTATGGGGAGCCCAGCATGGAGAATTCGATCCTCCATGCTGGGCTCCCTGGTCTGCAGTTGCGTAATTTGGATCTGAGAAATTTTATATTGTTCCCAAAAGTCACATGCATGCCTACATGTCTTTTCATTCCATCCAGAAAGAGCACACACCAACTGCTGAAACTTCCTTAGCCTGACGAAGGGTTTTTGAACCCAAAAGCTTGCTTAATAACTTTTCTCCAACTATTTGGGTTGCTCTAATAAAAGATATCAAATTCACCCAAGGAACCTTGTCTGCCTATGTCCTTAGAACAACATGGCTACAACCTAAACCCCTGCCTACATGTCTGGCAGAGCAGGGTGCATGATTTTTGGGATCGGGCATAAAATTACTCAGACCCCAATTGTGCAGTCATTTTACCATCTGCTAGGGGTCTGAGACTTGCTCTACTTATACCCTATTTGGAGTCAGTCATATGTTCCCTTCAGTAATACATGCAAAATCTTCATTAGTAAAACTACAATGATTCTTCCAACTTCCAAAAATCTTCCCTGAGCCAACATAGTAAATCCCAATCCTGTTTTCTCTAACAGTGCTCAAAACAGTTTTGTACTTGGTGGTAGCCTGTCAAGCATTTTCAACATCAGTTCAGGAAGACCCATTGTTGACATCCATCCTCAGCAGAGAACAGGTTGCTGAGTCATGGCTGACTCCTGCCTCACATTAGTCACGTACTCCATGTGTCATTACCAGTCCCCAACACCACAGAAGTCTTTAAATTGTGATATTTTTTTCCTTGATTGCCCAGTCTCATTCATTAAATATACCTAATTTAAATATTAACATGTCTTCTACTCCCCAGACTTGTTCCTACTTCCATTAAGTTCATGGCTAAAGTCCTGTTAACTGCCCTGAAAACCAAGGCAGAGCCTTTGGGTGCTTGTATACGTCATGATGTAAAAGTGACGAAAATTTCCCTGTGTGTGGTTTAATGGCATCGCACATTATATGTATCCAAGTTTTGTGAGTTTTAAATGAGTTTGCATCATTGCAAACTAAACTACATCCTGATGGACAAATCAGATTCAGCCGAATCAATTTGGGACAGTGATTTGAATCACCAAATTGAATTACTGTCCCCCGAATCGGCCAAATCCGAATCCAAAGCAAATACTAGTCACTTCGCACAGACCTACAGGACACCTGCAGCCTCTCAGGAATGGGCTGACCTGCTCCTGGGTCAGCATGGGAAGGTAGCAGGCTGGCGGAAGGGTTTGCTGGTGGCTGGAGAAGGCAGTAGAGATGTTGCACGGGGTGCTGGAAGCCAAGGTGGGCTGCTGGCTGGCCAGGTGCTACCCCAGGCACCCAAACCAATGCTTCACCTGAGCCTGCCCAGGCTTTCAGCACCCTGTGTACTGTCCCTGCCACCTTCTCTGGCCACCAACCCACCCAACTTGCCCCAGGGGCAGCACGGGGAGATGGCAGGAGGGCATCTGGGTGTGCTGATAGAAGCCAGAGAAGGCAGTGAGAATGGTGCACAAGGTGGTGGAAGCCCAGGTGGGTTTGGGGAAGCGTTGGATCAGGCTCCTCCTAACTGGAGCAGCACCTAGCCAGCTAGCAGCCTGCCTGGGCTTCCAGAGCCCTGTGCATGATCCCCACCACCTTCTCTGACTGCCAGCAGACTCAGGCGCTCTTCTGCCACCGTCCCAGACTGCCCCGGGGCAAGCCAGCCGATTTCCGGGTAGCCCCAGGCATCCTTCTGGCTGCAGGAGCCTGCTGAAGGCAGAAGCAGTGTGGGGCCCAATCCTTCTTTTTCTTCTTCTGGTGGAACCTGCCTGCTTCTCCCATGGCTGAGGGCTGATGTGAAAGATTAATGGCACAGATTAACGGCCCCCCAGCTGTGGGAGAGGTGGGCAGACTCTGTCAGGAAAAAAAAAGATTTGGCCCCTTGCCACTTCTGCCTGTGGCAGGCTCCTGCGGCCAGCAGGACAATCACGTATATGCAGTGATGGAAATTGAAATGGTGAGGTTTCAACTAAAAACTCACTGTTTCAATTTAGGGGGCATAGAATGCAACCCAAAGGACTAAACCCCCGTCATGTGTACAGGCACCCTTTATTTGCAGACAGATGCTGACATGCTGTGCTATAGACCAGAGCTGTCACCCTGCCCAAATGTGGCATACAATGCATGGCCAAGACCCAAAATGACAGACATAAAAATTATTCATCCAAGAAATGTAAAACAGTGTGGAATTCTTTCTTTCAGTGTAAATACCGCTTCCTAAAATCTCAGGTTCATGGTATTGTACTTACTTCTGTTGCAAATAATTTTCTGTCATGATGCCAAATCTGGTAATCTGAGTGAGGAACCCGTGAAATGAAAGAACCATTGAGGGGAATATTGATGGTAACATTCACTGCAGCCTCTGCTTACTACAGTCTGCTGTCACAAAAGATAAGCAAAGTGAACGAGTAAGGCATCATTTGTTTGTATCAGCAATTCAATTATTTTTTATTGCTAGGAATTTTTATTCTCCAAATTAGTTGACTATATTTTTTCGAAGAATCTTGCAAGGCAGTTTCACTGTACAACAAGCGGGGCAATCCAGAGCTTCTGGAGGATCAGCCAGAATTTTCCATTCCCCTGTTATCTGATCTAAAAGGTAGGCATTTGGATTGACAGAATAATCTTCAGGACGTTTGTCACCTGTGCAAATGAGGCCCCCGCACACAAATACTTTGTTGTCACCAACAGAACACACTGCATGAGATAAATCTAAGGCATAGTTGTTTGGCAACAGTGGGACAGTATTTGTGGCTTTGTTGGCTTTAATTTTCCGCAAGTTGATATCCAAACTCTGTTTATGGCTCTGTATACTTAGGATGTTTTCATGTTGAAAAGACAAGAGTGGTTTGTGATTGAATTCGATGGGGAAGGTGAGGTACTGCACCACTTCCCCTGTCTGAGTGTCAAAGCAATCCACCATCCCGACTCGGGAGAAACGCCCATTTACCAGGCATCTCCCTGTCACAATATAAATCAACTTCTCTCCCTTTGTGATCAATGCAGTTGCATCCATTGGAATGCTCATTTTCCCAGCCAGGGTCCATTTCTCTTTCTTCTCATCATACTTGTAAATGCTAGAGATGTATTTTCTTGGGGCAGAGCTGCCTCCCACTGAGTACACCACTCCTCCACAGGTCACCATGGTATGGAAGACAAGGCCTACGGGGAGATCAGGCAGTTTAGTCCAGGAGTTATTATCCATATCATACCTCCATGCAGTCTTTAAGCCAGAGATCTGCTCTGTTGTCCCTCCAGACACATATATGTACCTCCCTACTGAAGTTGCACTAAGGGCAGCTGCTTTATATGGCATCTCTGTTAGTTTCAGCCATATGTTCTCCTCAATAACGTAAGCAAAAACCCCATCATTGAATCTCCCATGCTCTTTCTGGCCTCCTAAAATCACGACTGAATCCATTAAGGCCCCCTTTCTTTGGAGAAGTAGCAGGCTTTGAGGACTTTCTTGCTTTCTGTCTCTCAAAATGGTCTCTATATGACCCAGGGACTCAGAGTGACTCTCAAACAGTGGCACTTCATGGCTGGCAGCCATTAGCGTCTTGGTTGAGACACCAGTTAAATGGATATAGGGGAAGAATTTTTTGAAATATTTCTCTCTCTCTCCTCTTTTGTGTTTCACCCACTGAAGCAGGGCAAGAAAAGCCTGGTCCTCATTTTGCACATGAAGGCCCTCATCCTTGAGGAGCTTGCCAAAGGTCTGGTGGGGGCAGTGCATGAGGTCTGAAATGCCCTCAGGGCCTGACCAGTAATGGAAATTGTCACGGATACCTGCATAGGCATTGTTTGCCACCTCTTTCAGCTCATAAGTGTTTGCTAGGAACAGGTAGCACAGACAGTTGCTGTTTTTGAGGGACCTGAGGAGGTAGTCAGAGCAGTGGACTCTTAGAGACTCTGAACTGAAATATTTAGCCCCTTTCAGCAATTCCTCCACATTCTTCTCGGACACCAATACCTTGCCAGTATAGAAATAGTCCAGCAGCTGCTCCACCAGAGTTGGGCCCAGGAAGTTTGAGTCAATGATGATAAAGAGTTCATCACCTGTCTTCATGTCATTGCTTGAGATTAAATTTTTTACATGGGTAGACACAGCTGCCAGCACACTAAGGTGGGCATAGAAGACGTGCTGATCCACACTGAGTGCCACGTCACAGAACTCCTTGTTCTTTCTCTGCTTGTTGAGTGCTTGCAGGACAGCGCTGTTGTGGTTCTTTTCTGTGAACTGCATCCTCATGTTTTTAGTAAGATAAGTCAGAAAACAGGGATGATGAGAGTGTGAGCCACAGGACTTCTTCTCCAGGTGTTATGAATACCTCCCTCTAGTGCCAGAGGAGTGATGTCATCAGTTATAGGTGTAGGTCACAATCCAGAACCTCTGACACATATAAAAGGAAGTAATTTAAAAATGTATCTACCTGGGATATGTACAGAGTATTAATTGCTGTATCATCAAGCCATGGGACAAGTAAATTAAGAGAGATCCAAAACAAACTGGATGGAGCTCTGCTGTCACCTAGTGGGGTAAGACCACTTGTGTTGTAGATCATGTGTAAATCACATTATATATCATGTACCTCGCCAAAGCCAGTATTGTTCCATCATTGTGGCCAAGTTAAAGTTTTGTAGGAATCTGGGGTTTGTATTACATTTAGTCTGTGGTTGGCTGGAATATATGGTGGCCTTTCCCAGTAGGTCATTTCACCTTGTAAAGCCGTGCACAGAATCCACCTTGCCCTCAGCTTCCAGTAGTTCTGTTCTATATGGATCCATTTCCTGTGGTCTTGCAAGGCCAAGAATGTGGAAGAGTTTTTGAGGTCATCTGCCACAGGCCATTGAGAATTAGGACCAGGACCTTGATTAGCACGTGCTGCCAGGAGGCAGGTGTGGAACCCTGATATGGTGGGTTCCCTGTAACTCAGGCAAGGCTGCTGCAAGGCTGGCCCTGATCAGTTGCCCAAGAGTAGAGATTATAGCTTCCAACCAAGAAGAGGCATACACATGACTCAAAGATGTTAGATTTTTTTTTACTAAGAAGTGTCAAGTCCCCTGGATAGCTAAAGACTGAGTAAAAAAGTGATGGAAGGGACAGGGCATCTAGTCCAACCACCTGCTAAAGACAGGATCATCCCTGTCTAACCTGCTCTTAAAACTTCCAAGGGTAGAGATTTCACAGCCACTCTCAGTAATCTGTTCCATTGCTTAACTACCCTCATAGTTAGAAAGTTCTCCCTAATATCCAACCGAAAATTCCCCTGCTGCAATTTTAGACCATTGCTCTTTGTCCTGTTCCTTCTGTTTTAGCCTTTCCTCTTAAGTCATAATTATTTTCTCTAATAATTTTGGTTGCTCTGCTGGACTCTTTCCAATTAGCCCATATCTTTCTTGAAGTGTGGTGCCCAAAACTAGTGAGACCTCACCAGTGAGACCAGTGCCTAATAATGGAGAAGAATAGCTTCCCTTGATTTACAAGTGACACTCCTGTTAATAGACTCAGGTATGTTATTGGCTTATTTTGCAGCCAGAGCACACTGTTGACTCAAACTCAGCTTATGAATATAAGTCATGGCACATTATAAACCCCACATTCTTTTCTGCAGTACTGTAGGCTAGTCAGTTGTTCCTGAAAGCAGAAGTTGTCATTATCAGCATTGCTGAATTGCTGTTTCCTGGTTTCCAAGAGTAAGGATGAATCTAGAAGTGCTGCAGTGCTTAATATTTCCTTAGTTGTCTTGATAGATGGCATTGGTGGAAGGCAGGGTCATAGTCTGTTAAGTTCCACAAGCCATTTACCTCTTTCTGTCAGCCTTCACTGCTCTCTCACTTGGATGTCTACGGAAGGCATCTCATTGGTGTGCTTATCTCACATAGGCATTATGACACCTGCATGGCTCCTGTCTTCAGAGAAAGTGATGTGAAGGCTGTGATACCAGCCCACCAATGGTGCTAGAGTCCATGGTGTCTAATGGTTCTTCCTAGAGTTGTTGAAAAAAAGAATACAGGATGGAGCCCTCTATAAGAGCATGGAGACAAATTACAGCTTGTTCATCCCTGCTCTTAATACTGTTGAAAATATTGACTGGATTCAGATTCATTACACTGCTTCCCCAACGAGGTGGCAGGTCAGCAAAATCTTGTGGCTGAGACTTATGAACACATCAAGAAGAGGACAGAGGTTTCAGTTCTGTTCACAACTGCAAGCACAGCAAAAGTCTGTTCTGTATTGGGGGCCCATTGCTCTGCATTTGAAAGATCCGTTTACCTTGTCCAAACATAAAGGCTACTGAAATCATATCCTTGCTAATTGACTGAACTACTAGAAGTGATAGTGATGTAGGCAGATGGCCCTCCTTGAAGAAGGTGTTAAGTATTTCAAACTTGCTAGTTTTTGTTGGATTTCACCAACCAGGGTGATCTGAGGCACTGGAAGTCCTCCAGAGCTTCTGGTACTATCATCATCCAGAGTGCTGGCTACCTGGCATAGTTCCATTAACCTCAGCAAAAAGTTAATAGGAATAGGTTTGTCATCACATTTGTGATCTTCTCTCTTTCTGTCAAGCCACTTCCCTCATGGGACTCCGTTAACTCCAGTGGGATCATGCCTTTCAGCACCTATGCCTTAAAGTAGAGAGTTGAAGAAGTGGCCCTTATGCTTGCCTGTTCATATTTGGAGTGCTTCAGTCTATCACAACCCAAGGGTGTGATTTTTTGTTTGTGTGCGCTTCAGCACTGCTAAATTATTTTCCCGCCGTCTGTAGCTTTCTTTGCAGGGTGCATTTCTTCATTGCAGCACAGAAATGCACGTTGCAAGGAGTTCCCGCCATTTGTATTTAAATTCGTGCCCCACTATTGGTCAGTTCTAAATTATTCCTATGTGGCGGCTAGCGATTGGCTTGCTGGCCATATAAGAGGCTTGAGTGGTTTCCGCCCAAGTCGGAGAACTTTGAGCACGCTGCAAAGTGCTTCTAAGGAGATTTGACCTGCGGCTGGCTGATCGATAGACTGATCACCTATCGATTCTTCTCCCCATCGCCGAACGATCCCTCGACGTACCCTTCCCTGCGCGCAAAAGTTCCACGGAGCCTCGAAAACTTCGTGTGAGTGAATCAGAGTTCTTTTGGAGTCCTTAAACTAGGATTTATGCGAAGTATTCCTGGAAACGTTCCAGCCTACACCGCGACCATCTTCGGTGTAAGTAAATAATCTTAAGCAACCATTAAGCGTCTGTGCCTAATTCTAGCGCACCGCCTGCCTTCCCCGACCTGGCGTGTCCAGGCTGCTGGCCACAGCCCGTGGCGCAAAAAAAAGGGCCTTGGATCATTCCCGGCCCGCACACAGTCTACCCAATGAAGTAAGCCTTAATAAGGTGTGAGGCCCAGCCCTTGTCATGCGCTGAGCCTTCGCCTCCAAGGGAACATGTGCCATGACTCACTGCTGCACCTCTCCAAAACAGGAACTTCCGTTAAAATCAGAACACCACAAATGACAGATTTATAGTGATAAACAGAGAGAGAGAAAGAAAGAACAATTTTTCCACATTTTTATTTTACTTCTTTATTTTGTTTTACGTTTTTCTGCCCTTCTGTGTGTGAACTTAGTCTCTCTTCTAGCTCATCTCTTTGACTTATCTCTTCGGGCATTTGGATGCAGGCTTGCACTCAGCACTGTGTGCTTTTAAAAGAACCTGGCACTGCAATGCATCCATTTGTATAAACAGTGAAATGCGCATCAGCGCTCAGAAAACAGCGCCAGCACCATTTTTTTACCACAGATACGCATTTTGCTGTTTATACAAATGCATGCAATACAGTGCCTGATGCATCAGCTCATGTGTGGCACAGACTCAATAAATTGAGCAGACAAATGTATATGTATAAATGCCTTTTCTTTCACGTCTGGATATTGTCTCTTCTGCTTTGACAGGCTGCTCACAGTTTTGAAATCTCATCCCTCCCTGTAATTTCAGGTTTTGGTGTTCCCAGGAATACAGTCTAACCTGCAGGTACAAGCAAACAGCACAGTTTGAAAGCAGTTTGGTGGGAGCAAGAGGAGGATGGGGAAGGGGAACCAGGCACCAGACCCTGCTCTGGGAAGGTAACTGAGCCAGGGTTGCCTATGTGCTTGGCTTGCTGAGAGCTGTTTGACGGATCTGTGTGCTTCAGTGTGTGCTCTGAGCAGCTGAATGGACTGATTGCTAATTGATTGCTGCCCTGGTGTGACAAAAGGCCCTAACAAAGGACCCTAACAAAGCGGCCTAGCAAGTCCAGGCCCAGGAAAGGTATATAAGAAGACAATCCAAGTGACCAGGGAGAAGCAAACAGGATAGTTTGCAGGTTAGTTTCCCACCCCCTCTTTGAAGGGGAGCCTGAAAGGTAAGATTATTTTTTATATGTCATTAGGGCTGACTAACTACATAGTTTTATTTTAGCAGCTAAAACTCAGCAGCTAGACGAAAACTTCCTTGTTAAACTAGAGTCCAGAGCAAGGTGGGAGTTTGTTAGGGAGTTTGCTTGGAAACTCTCTCACATTCCTGCACTGTAAACTTGCTGAGAGGAAAGAGGTTACAGGGAAAGGGAACCCTTCAGATCAAGGAACAGCAAGCAAGCCAGCTACAGAGGAGTTTGCTAGGAAAGGTCTGCTTGGAAAAAGAGGCAGGAAGTAAGAGGCAACAGATTAGAAGATGCAGAGACATAGCTGGAGGATGTTGCAATCCCAGAGCCACCGCCACTTCCAGCTCTTCTTCTGCTTCCACCTGCAAGGTGTCTGTCCAGGCAGGACCACACATGGTTGAGGCTTCCACCCAGGTCCTGGCTTGGTGTTGTTCAGACTATGGTTCCTTCCAATGTCAGCCAGGTGGGCGAGTGCCTGTGATGTGAGCAGTGCCTTCTGGTGGTGTCCCTCATGGAGAAGGCAAGAAAGCTACAGGAAGAGGTAGCAAGGCTCCAAAGCAACTTCTGCCATGAGGACTTAATCGAGTCCATGCTGGAGGAAACCTCTAGGACTGTGGAGGAGGGACTGCCAGAGGTGGTGCTTGAAAAGGAAGAGGGCATGGACTACCAGAAAGGTGGAAGCTGGAGCATTGTATCTTCTGGCAGCAAGAAACTGCCATTCCCATGTGCAGCAATTTGCCAGGAGAACTGATATGGAGCGCTAGCAACAGAGGAGAAGGAGCACATTGCACTGAGGGAAAAGGCCAGGCCAGGAATCCCCAAGGTGGGAAGGATCATGATCACTGCCATGAAGAGGAAGTGAAGGGTGGTGGTGGCTGGAGACTCCCTTCTGCAGGGGACGGAGAGATCCATCTGCCAGCCTAACCTGTTATCCCAGGAGGTCTGATGCTTGCCTGGAGCCCAGATCTGAGATGTCATGGAAGGGTTACCAAGACTTGTCCGAATCTCTGACTACTACCCCATGCTGCTCATCCATGTGGGCACTAATGATACTGCCAGGGGTGACCATAAGCAGATCAAGAATGACTACAGGGCTCTGGGTGCAAGGGTGAAGGTGATGGGGGGGCACAGGTTGTGTTCTCCTCCTTCCTTCTGGTCAAGGGGAAGAGCCCTGGCAGGAGCAGAGACATTTGGCAGATCAATGCATGGCTGCACAGGTGGTGTTGCCAGCAGGGATTTTGCTTCTTTGTCCATGGGATGTTGTTCCAAGTAGAAGGATTGCTAGGAAGAGATGGGATCCACCTGATGAAGAGAGAGAAGAGCATCTTTGCAGACATACTCGCTAACCTAGTGAGGAGGGCTTTGAACTAGGTTCACTGGGAGATGGAGAAAAAAGCCCTGAGGTAAATGGGAAAGCAGGAGACCTAGAGGAAGCAAAAGCAAGTGGGGGCAACAAGGGAGACCTCCTCATTCTTCCTAAGAAAGTAGGGCAATCAGCTAGTATGTAAAAGAGCTATATGATTGCTCAGAGCTTCAGTATGAAACTGGAGCTAGGCCTGTTGAAAGTCTCTTGGTTAAGGTTAGAGGTGAGAGCAAAAAGGGTCATGTTGTGGTAGGTGTCTGCTATAGACTACCAGACCAGGAGGAAGTGGTGGATGAGGCTTTCTTCAGACAACTAGTGGAAGTTTCCAGATCAGACCTTGGTTCTCATGGGGGACTTCAATCACTCTGACATCTGCTGGAGGGTAACACAGCAGTGCACAGGTAATCTAGGAAGTTTTGCAGCATGTTGGAGACGACTTCCTGGTACAAGTGTTGGACAGACCAGCTAGGGTCCATGCTCTCCTTGACCTATTGCTTACAAACAAGGAAGAAGTGATGGGGTGGTAGAAGTGGATGACAACTTGGGCAGCAGTGGTCACAAGATGATTGAGTTCAGGATCCTGACAAAAGGAAGAAAGGAGAGCAGCAGAGTAAGGATCCTGGACTTCAGAAAAGCAGACTTTGACTCCCTCAAGGAACTGATGGGAAGGATCCCCTTGAAGTCCAGTTTGAGGGGAAAGGAGTCCAGGAAAGCTGGTTGTATTTTAAAGAAATCTTACTGCAGACACAGGAACAAACCATCCAGATGAGCAGGAAGAACAGCAAATGTGGCAAGCAACCAACTTGGCTTAGCATAGAACTTTTCCATGAGTTTAAACACAAAAAGGAAGCTTACAAGAAGTAGAAGTTTGGACAGATGACTAGGGAGAAGTATAAGAGCATTGCTCGGGCATGCCGGGATGAAGTCAGGAAGGCCAAAGTGCAATTAAAGTTGCAGCTAGCAAGGGACATGAAGGGTTTTTACAAGTATGTTTGCAACAAGAGGAAAGTCAGGGAAAGTGGGGGTCCTTTCTGAATGGGGGAGGCAACCTAGTGACAGATGAGGAGGAAAAAGATGATGTGTTCAATGCCTTTTTTACCTCAGCCTTCATAGGCAAGGCCACCTCCCAGACTACTGCACTGGGAAACAACAGTTTGGGAACAAGGTGAGCAACCCTCAGTGGTGAAAGAACAGGTTAGGGACTGTTTAGAAAAGCTGGACATGTACAAGTCCATGGGGCCAGATGCATCTGAAGGTGCGGAGGGAGTTGGCTGATATGATCGCAGAGCCATCGGCCGTTATCTTTAAAAACTCCATGGCAATCAGGGGAGGTCCCAGGTGACTGGAAAAGGGCAAATAATAGTGCCCATCTTTAAGAAAGGGAAGAAGGAGGATCCAAGGAACTACAAATCAGTCAGCCGCACCTCAGTCCCCAGAAAAATCATGGAGGGGGTCCTCAAAGAATCCATTTTTAAGCACTTGGAGGAGAAGGTGATTAGGAGCAGTCGCCAATCTGATTGCCTTCTATGATAAGATAAGTGGCTCTGTGGTTGCAGGGAAAGTAGTGGACATAATATACCTTGACTTTAGCAAGGATTTTGATATTATCTCCCACAGAATTCTTGCAAGCAAGTTTAAGGAAATATGAGTTGGATGAATGCATTGTAAAGTGGATAGAAAGTTAGCTGGATTGTCAGGCTCAATGGGTAGTGATCAATAGCTCAACGTCTAGCTGGTGCTGGTACCAAGTGGAGTGCCCCAGGGGTTCATCCTGGGGCTGTTTTGTTAACTATCTTCATTAACAGTCTGGAAGATGGGATGGATTGCACCCTCAACAAGTTCACGAATGACACCAAGCTGGGGGGAGTAGTAGGCAGTGCAGATTAGGGCTAGGATTCAGAGGGCACATCTACACATGCACCCCACTGTGCAGTAACCATTTTCATTGCTCTCCACTGGACTCTCCAAATTGTCCACATCCTTTCTGTAGTGGGGGGCCCCAAACAGCACACAATACTCCAGATGTGGACTCACCAGTGCTGAATAGAACAAAATAATTACTTCCCTTGATCTGCTGGCAACGCTTCTACTAATGCAGCCCAGTACATTGTTAGCCTTCTTGGCAACAAGGGCACACTGCTGACTCATGTCAATCTTATTGTCCACTGTAACCCCCAGGTCCTTTTCTGCAGAGCTGCTGCTTAACCAGTTGATCCCAAGCCTATAGTGGTACATGGGATTGTTTCATCCTAAATGCATGAGATTTCTTTTGGCCCAATTCTCAGTTTGTCTAGGTCACTCTGGGTGCATCTACATGAGACTACATTGCCATAGCAATGAGCTATAGAGATGTAGCTCAGTGCTACAGTGATGTAGCATCGGCGGGCACTAACTGTGCAGTAGCTCATCACTACTGCACAGTAGGTTTGGAAATGACCCATGCACCACAAAGACTGTGCAGGGGGCTGGACTTGATGATCTTCTGAGGTCCCTTCCAGCCTTAGTGTCTATGAAAACCCTAATGTTCTATGATTTGTTCAATGTGTATGTTAGCTTGCCTGTTAATCTCTCTCAGAACCGACCAAATTAACAATATTATTCTTCTTGATCCTCCCAAACTCATAGCTCATCCTCTCCTCCTGTACTGTAAAAATCTTACCTGTATGAGTTATCCTCTGCCCATTTGATACCACACTACTCGCATGGAATTGCCTTCAAATGCTTACATTTAAACTTTGATACAAACAAAACCATGCTCTATGACTATTGTTGGCAGGAATAGTTCCAATGGCCTGTTGAATTAAATATTTTTTGGTACAAGCAACTTGTCTAACATCACACAGCAACTCTGAGGCAAAGGCAGGGGACATTAAACTGCCTCTGCTCTGAGGCCATCCTCTCTCTTTCTGCAATCCCCAGCCTTATTCATTATGTGCCTTCTAGATTCTGAAACAAACAGGGATCCTACAGACAGCACACAACTCTGAGCAAGTCCACTGTAGACAACAAATGAAACAGGGTTTCCATGGGGGATGGGGAGAAACAATATTGCATCAAAATGCATTTGAGGCATTAGGCATCCAGGTGGCTCAGGCAACCTTAAATCTGGCATTTCTTCATTTCTGAATACAGGCAGTCCTTGGACTTAAAACACAACTGGTTCCTGAAAACTGTGTCTTAAGTTGAAATATTGTAACTTGGTACCTATTTTCCCATAGGAGCAATGTTATAAATGGGGGGTTGGTTTCTGAACCAAGGCCTGATACCCTATTTTCACCAAATATAACCCAGAATTTTGTACTCAATTAGTTATAGATGAGTAATATAGCTACATTAGTGTATTTATATTGTAAATAGCAATCATATTGATTTGCAAGGACTTCATTGAGGTGACTTTGCTGGACTCTTTGAAGGGCTCTTGGCTGGAGTCCTCTCAGGTGTCTTGGCTGCAGGTTTTTCTGGAGTCTTGTCTGCTTTCTTAAAGTGTCCAAGGAAGTTTGGACAGATGTTCTCCAGGGAGATGGGCAACACAGCAGAGTTGTTCATTGGTGTGGCGTCATGTCGGATCAAGTATCGTAAAGTCAAAACTCTCATCAAAGTCAAAATGGTGTCAATTTATAAATGTCATAAGTGCTGTTCGATGTAACTCAAAATGTCTTAAGTCAAGGACTGCCTGTACTTAGTTTTGCAACTCTAATAACATACATCTCTTGTGAGCAGCTTCTTAGGCTTAAAAAATAAATCAAACAGAACAAAACCACAAGTTCTATCACGTAACATCATACTAATGCTTACATGGTTCATCAGAAGGGCTCTGTTCCTTGGCCAGTTAGGTAGCTGATAGCTGTAGCAGGTTATCGTCCCCAACATTGGCCAGCATTAGACTGGGGTGATAGAATCAGAGACTTGTAGAATCCTAGGTTTGAGAGGACCTCGAGAGTCATCTAGTCCAACCCCTGCAAAATGCAAGCAATGCTATTCCTAAACCATTTCAGATGGATGCTTATGCAGTCTCTTGATTTATGAGGAGGCTGAGGGAACTGCAATTATTTAGTCTGAAGAAGAGAAGACTTGAAGGGGGATTTAATAACAGCCTTCAACTGCCTAAAGCCTGGTTACAAAGAGGATGAAACTAGACTGTTCTGAGTGGTGGCACATGACAGAACAAGGAGCAATGGTCTCAAGTTGCAGCAAGGGAAGTTTAGGTTGAATATTAGGAAAAACCTTCTCACTAGGAGAGTAGTAAAGCACTGGAACAGGCTACCCAGAGAGGTTGCCATCCTCAGACTATTTAAAACCTGGGTAGACAAAGCCTTGGCTAGGATGACATAGTTGGGGATGGTGCTGCTTTTGAGCAGAGGTTGGACTAGATGACATCCAGAGATCTCTTCCAACCCTCATTTTCTATAACTCTAGGATTTTTCTCGGAAAATCTCTGGGAGAGGAGATTCCACAGCTTCCCCGTTCCACTGTTCTACTGCTCTGACTGTCAGAAGAGTGTTCCTGAGAGTTAATCTGCTTTGCTGAGGTTTAAACCCATTGCCACTTATCATGCCTTTTGCGCAAGGGAGATCAGTTGTTCTCCCTTATCTTTATGGCAGTCTTTCAAATATTGAAATTTGCTACCACATCTGCCTCCCTCATCCTATCTTCCTCTCCCTGTCCCTCGCCTTCAGTTTCACTTCCCCTCCTACATGCTTTGTTCAACATCCTTGGCTTTCAGTCTCCCTTGCTCAGCACTTTGTCCAACATGACCTCCAACCCCTTCTCCTAGTTCTCCCTTGGTACCTGGGCTTCTCCAAAGATCCACCTCTCTTTTCATCACCCCATCTCTGTCTTCCTTCCTCCCCTGGTTTCCTGTCATTGTCTCTTTGCCAAACAATTCCAGCCTTCCAGTTTCAGTTCCTTGACCAATCTCCTTGACCAATGTCTCCAGCTACCCACTGGCTCTCAGCCCACACTTTTAACCTAAATCCTACTTTCCTCCCTCTCCCATTTCCACAATCTAGTACTAGTTTTTCCCTCCTTTCCCATAAGTGTTTGGCCCCAATCTCATTCCCAGGCAACCACAGGCCTGTCCTCTCTCTCCTACCTGGGATCAGCAAGAAAAGCTGTCACTGAAAGCACAGGAGAGATTTTTGACTCCTTGCTTTCAGTTCTGATGCATTGACTTGTTCTTGGACCTAGCATGGCTCATAGCAGTCCAGAGCAGCAGTACCAGGGAAAGTACTCCTCATCCCTGGACTGGCATCTATCTAGTGAAGATGGAAAATTCATAGAATTTAGCTGTTTATAGATATTGGAAGTCTACCGAGCATGTGCACACTATATATTTTTTTTCAAAAACCTTGTAACCTGGTGAAATATGAGCAGATTTTCATGTGAATGGCAAAAGGTACATCTCTGACACAAAGACTCACCCTGCACCAAATCACAAGAATGCTAGTTTTTTAGGGAGCAAGTTGTGACCAGATTTTTTTCCTAGCCTTCTTTTGGCTGCAGGTTTAAAAAAAAATATTCAGCTTGAACCATGATTTGGAAAGTTTCTGCTCAAAACATTAAAGTTTTGCAAAATTAAAAACGGAACCTCACCCAAGGAAACAGAAACAGCAGGCAATCTTAACAAGAGGTGATGCTACTAGCCTCTATGACTCCTAATGAGAAATAAGGAGCTCTGGTGGGTTACATGCATGGGGTATCTGGGATCAAGGTCCTGCTGTGTCACAGACTCTCTTGTATGGCCTTGGGCAAGTCACTTGGCTTAGATCTACAGAAGGACTTAGACATCTAAGTCCTGTCTACCCACCAATGTGAGCACCTAAATCCAAAATTTAGATCAGGGGTGTCAAACATATGGCCCACATGCTGGAACTAGCCCACGGAGCCCTGCCATCCCAGTCCGTGGTGTTGCCTCAGGGCCTGACCAGACCCTGGCATGCACCCAGCATGGGGCCAGTCCATGGGCCAGATTTGGCCCACAGACCCCCTCCTTTCTTCTCCCATGCCCTTCTCCCACTCCTCCCCCAGAATACCTGATCCAGCAGCTGCTTTAGCTGGTCTGGGACCCACACCACATATGGCATTAGACCAGGGTGGGCAATTATTTGGGTTAGAGGGCCACCTAGGGAATTGTGGTGAGCTGTCATGGGCTGGGTCAGTACCCCCACTCCTCCCCATCCCATCCCACAGCAGCTCACCAACTCCCTAAGTGGCTCTGCCCCACAGTTGACTGGGCAGATGGGATGGGACTGCGGGCAGGTGGGGTGTGGCATCCAGGAGCAGGATGGGAGGGTGGCGATGGGGCTGGGATTGCATGGCCATGACCTCACATAGCTCGGGCCCAGGGCAGAGCCATGATCTACTCCCTGCATGTCTCTGCCCTCAGACCCAGCACCTGTCACAGTGATGTTCAAGCAGTGGATCGTGGCTCTGCTCCAGGCCCCGGCCCCATGCTGTCACTGCCCTGCGATCCCAATCCTGGCTCCTCCTGCCCACCCATCCCACTCCTGGATGCCACTCCCCACCCACTCAGTCCCATCCCATCCTCCCAGCTGAGTATTTCCTGCCCACATAGGTCCTGGGCTGGTCTCCATGGAGACCCCACCTACTCACTTTGACCAGTGCCCCTGGTAGTGGGTATAGGGTAGATGGCCTGGGGTGCCCAGTGGGGCCAGGTTCAGCCGCAGCAGAGACCAACAGCAGCAGCAGAGACCAACAGCAGCAGCTGGAAAGAGCTGCCACTGTGGGCTGCCAGGGAACAAGTCTAGCCACCATGCCACCCCAGACCTGCTGAGCTCCTGGGGGTGGCAGGACCAGCCACACATGCCATGGCCAAGCTACCTCCTCGCCTGGGCCAGGCAGTGTTGAGGGACCCACAACAGGCAGAATAAAATCACTTGGAGGGTCAAATCCAGCTTGCATGCCATATTTTGCCTACCCCTGTATTAGACTTACCAGGACACCCCCACTATGCATGTGCCTTTCACCTGCAGAGTCTGATTTGATAGATGACATCAGAGCATCAACTGGATCAGAACCAAAAAGAAACAGAAATACCTCTAACTTAAAGCAGCTTCCTAATGGCTTCTGTCAGTGTTTCCAGCAGTCAAGCCCCTACTGCTATACTCAGCTGTAAATAGGCTTTGCTGGTCTCCCAGGAGATAGATTTTTGTCCCTGGATCTTACAGATGTTTATAGCCAGTGTCCTACTTAAAGCATCTGTGAAGTATGCCAGATAAAATGTGCTAACTCCTCTCCCACTTGTGATGATGCATCTGTAGGGTTACTCCTGGTCATTCCAGGAACAGGCCTATCAAGCTGTGAGCTCTTTCTGGCCACTTCCAAGCAGAAGAGCAGTAATGCTGCTTGGAAGGGCCATGTGTGTTGGTATGCCATTTCTATTTGGATCCAGGTCAAAATGGGGGACAGTCTGTTTACAGCCTCAGAAAAAATCTCCAGTCTTTTGCTGTCGCTCTCAACCTTATCCTCAGGGTCATGTCTTGTCTTTGGTCATCTCTGTTCTGAAGAGCCTGCATCTCCTCACATGTTCTGCTATATGTCTTCCCTTATCTTCCCTTCATCCTTTTTCATTTCAAAGTGCAAATTTACCCTGCCTTCTGCTTGACTTCATCAGACTAACGCAGGTAACTAGGTCTATCTGTTAAGGGAGACAAAGCCATTACTATCTGTATGGGAACCCCCTCCCCCTTGATACTTGCCCAAAAACCTTGGTGCCTTTATTCATATACCCATCAGTGGTTCATGACAAGGGTGATAAGCCTGTCCAAGGAAGCTTTGCTGTAAGGGCACTTGACTAAAAAGCAAGGAACACAAGTGATTAACTTTGATTAATTTGTTTCCTGTTTCAGAAATGCAATGGGAAAACCAGGAACTTATTACTGTATAACAGTGATCCTCAAACAGGGTGACACAAGATCCTTTGAAGGGTGCAATGAGGTGTGAGGAGATAAGCAGATAAGCACAGGCTCAGGCCCAGACCCTACCTGCATTGCCCAGCCCTTCTGTGAGCAAGTAAATACCATAATAAATAAGTTCATTTTTAAACGGATACTACTCAATTCACAAAAGTTATAGAGGGGTGCCTCAAGTCCATTGAGAAATACTGTGATTCTGTTAAGGGGTGTCTTAAGTCTAAAAAGGCTGTTTTACACTGTTCTATAAGAATATCAACTTTCTGGTAGAGTAGTGGTCCTCAGCCTTTTTTGTACCAGGACCCATTTGTAAACATTGGCCAGTCCCAACCCAGTGCCCCTTGCTCCCAACCTGCAGCTCTCTCTCCCAAGGCCCAGGCCTCCCAGTGTGGGGAGCAATGGGTGTGTGTGTGGGGCATGGGGGGGGGCCCAAGTAGCCCCTTGCAGGCTGGAGCTCTGCCAGCCTGCAAGGGAAAAGCCACAGTTTCCCATTTTTTTTTCTCCTTTAAAGGAGAATCCAGTTTTAAAGTTTGTTTGCGACCCTTTTCAGTATTCTTGTGACCCACTTTTGGGTCACTACCCATGGGTTGAGAAACACTGTAGTAGAGGACTGTTTAAGGCTGGGTGCAAGTGAACTACAACTGTATGACTGCATCTACATGAGATGTAGTCAGCATCACCTAAAAGCCGTTTGATGACACTACTGTAGGGCACAGCTGGTGAACTCAGATTTGGGGGGGGGTTTGCAGCTTTTATGGATCACTTTTATGATGTGATCCATACTGTCATAAAAAGTGATAAAAAGGTACATACATGCCTTATCATCAGCTTTGAAAAATATCAGGCATTAAGGTAGTTAAATTAACTCAAAAGATTATCTATGCACTTGAGCCTAACCCTCCCCCACATTAATCATGACATATCTTAGTAACTGACATGGGGTCTGTGGCAGAGTACTTTCGATGTCTGCCACTTCAAAGTTTGAGAGCAGGCAGCAGGACAGCCTGCAGGTGTGGGCTAGCCTCAGTCAGGGTCACATGACCCTAGGAGGGCCCTGGGATTGGAGGAGGGGGCAGAGTAGCCTTCATTTTAAGCCAGGCCCTCAAGCTGGGGTAGCAGTTTGCTGCTAGAAGCTAAGGAGGCAACATGTTCTGAGCAGTAGCTCAGCCAGATCTTGGAGGTAAGGGCAGGAGTTATGGGGATGGCAGGAGGCACCTGGTCCTGGGTATGACTGAAAACTGCACCCTGCCAGGGAAGGGTGGTCTGGAGGGGCTGTCTATGGTGGGACAGTCCCCTAGAAATGCCAAGCCAGTTACCTCCCCAGTGAAAGGTGGGTAGGGGTGCCTTAAAATCCCAGCCCCCACATTCTGGTGGGTTATCCTGAGGTAGGGACAGGCATGGGGCCAGGCACAAACTAGAGAGAGGCACCTGAGCCCATAGGGTGAAAGATCCTGGGGGCTAGTGAGTGCGCAGAGAGAGTACAGCCCCAGTGAGGGGGGAGTATGTGGAGGCCCGCATAGAGTAGGGTGTGCGATGGTGGCCTGAAGTGCTGTGCATGAGAGGGGCCAGTGGCTGAGTTCAGCCTGGAGTATGGCATAAGGCCATGGGTCACGTAGCGTAAGGTCTGTGAGAGGACGGCCTGAAGTTCTGCATGCACCCTGGCTAGAGAGTGAGTAGGGAATCGCGAAGTGCCACACAGGGTACGGCCCAAGGGGGTGTTAGGGTAACAATAATTAGGATTATTAGGGAGCACTGGATTTGCAGCTGAATACAAGGCATGACCTGTGGTTTAGCAGAGCTGCTAACCACAAGGAAGAGTGATATATTAAAAATATATTGCAAGATGCTTAGGCAACCAGATTTTGCTTATGAATGCTTATGCTAAGCCAGCCATTTGCTTATGCTAAGTAACCATCTTAACTGTGTCAACCATTTTCTAAGGGAAAAGCAGCAAGTAAATCTGTGCAAGTCTGTGTGCTGTGAACCAGCTACAGTGAGGAATGAGATAAGATACAGGGGCCCAAAAAGAGTGGAAGATGGTACAACCTGAGACAGAAAAACAGACTGGAATGTGGAAAACAACACTTAATTGGTAACAGAATCTGAGATGAGCATATGCAAAAAGGTGAATGGCAATTGGTGAAGAAACCTCCAGAAACTTCCAGGTTTTGGTCAAAGTGCGCCCATTGATTGAAGAGAAGTAGTCAAGGTCTTAGACATGCGCTCATAGCAAGGAGTCATGTAAATGAATGAAATGCTTAGGCAATTCCATGCTAATGAAGCAAACAGTAAACCAAGGCGGAGCTTGAGATGGGGGAGAAATGGGTGGAACATAGGAAGGGTGAGGGTAGAGTAAATGTTAATGAGTATAAACCCAAGTGTATAAATATGGGAGAAGACTATTGTTCATTGCGGCTCCCCATATTCTATCGGTGAGAGAGCTGGCCCGAAGCTGTCTCCATTCTGAATAAAGTTGTTGTGAGCAATGTGTGCTGGTGTTTGCTCCCTGCTCTGATCTGGGTAATGAGGAACAGGATCCATGGGTAATTGAACCTTCATCTTCCTAGTCTTTGGGTGCCGCATGGAGTCGGGGTCTAATAGGGGGCCCCGTAATTCTGCGTGGAGTAAGGCAAGTTGAGAGTGACCCAGGAAGTAGGCAGTATGTGAGAGGCCCGGTGAGAGCGGGCAGAGGACAAGAGGCCCTGTGAGAGAGGGTGGTTTGAGTGAGGCCCTGTAAAGGGCAGTGCACTAGGATGAATGTTGGAGGCCCTACAAGAGGCAGAATTTGGCCTGGCCTTAGGCTGGAGCTATTCATCAACTTGGGTTGTAATCTGCGAGGCATGGGACATGATAAGTGAAGGTCAGAGTCGTGTGTAACACCCTTGTCACCAGGACAGCCAATGGGCAGCCTCCTGCCTTAGTGACATCTCTTATCATTATTACCATCAAGGCGTGGCAGGAGAGGAAGGCGGGTGGTTAGCCCAGAGTCAAGCATGAAGGCCAACCCAGCCGTGAGATGGCCCCCTGTCACAGGGTCACAGAAGAAGTGTAATTTCAGGAGTGGTATGACAACAGAGAGCCAGCTAGTGTCCCCCAAGGCAGGGTGGCTTGTGAAATAGGGTAAGGGAAGGCTGAGTAAACCAAAGCCCTAGTAAAACAGCCAAAGCCTTGGCTGGGATGATATACTTGGGGATGGTCCTGCTTTGAGTAGGCAGTTGGACTAAATGACCCCCCTGAGGTTCCTTTCAATCTTAATTTTCTATTATTATAAATTAAGCATGGCATCATTCAGAGATATGCTAGAAACCTCATGAAACCCTGCTTACATTATACGTACTCTGCTATGGTTATGTATGTTATGGTAACTTAGTGTATTCTTTCTCTGCATCCGCCCCCTTAGAACGCCTGTTTGGAGGTTGGGGGACTCCTCATGCCTGTTTTGACTGTTAGGGGTAATGTATGCAAATGGAAGATGGATCAGATCTTTATGTCCACAGGCCATCCCTTAAAAAATATATACTCTCCCAAAAGATGTACAAACTAATATGGGTGTCTTGAGACAGATGGACAGCAAACCAGATTGAACATATACTTATATAAAAAAAAAACCCTGTAGAAACAGTGTAAGAAATATAAGAAGTTTCAGAGGCATGAATCTAGACACAGATCATTTGCTGGTTGGAGGAAGAATAGCAGTGAGATTTGAAAGTGGAAAGAAACAGGGAACTGTAGAACATGGATACATTTGACACTGAACAACTTAAACAGGCAAAGGTGAGTGAACAATATCCAGTAGGCCTTAAAAACAGGATTCAGGCCTTGAACTCTCTGAAATGAATGAAGAAATGAGCAAAAAGGATAATACAGTTCAAAGCACCAATGATCAACAGAACAACATAAAGAATATCATAAAAGAGAGTATGAAAAAAATAGTAGGGGGTACAAGAGAAAATCAGAAGAAATAGGTAGTATGATTATAAATGTAGGCAAGCAACAAATAGAATGAAATTGGCAAGACAAGAGCTCCTACACCAAAACTCAAAACAGAACTTGGGTGCAAGTCTAGAAGAATACAAGGAAATGGTCCAAGGAACAAAGAAAGTTCTAAGAAACAAAAAATGCCAACACCTGGTGAATCAGCTCCAGGATATCAAGGAACAAGACAGGAGAAACAATGTAAGAATTTTTTTAAGGAGTCAGAACAAACAAGGATATCAAGCACCTACAACAGTGATCAACAAAAATAGAAACCACCTAGTGGAGAAGACAGTGATCATAGAGAGATGGAGAAAATATATGCAGGACTATTAAATTGTCCAACATCTACAGAGCCAGTAGAACAAGAAACATATTCATCAACTGAACCAAAAATAGATAAACCATCTCTTGCAGAAGTGAAAACTGCTAGTGCAAAACTGAAGAACAATAAGGCCCCGGGAACTGATGGCATTTCAGCTGAAATGATAACATATGGAGAGAGATTTATAAAGATAAACAAATCCATAAAGTAATTATCTGGAAGTTATCTGTCCTACCTGATTATTTGGATAGAAGCCTTAATGTGTTCCATCTTCAAAAAAGACAGAAAACCAGAGGGTCAACGTTACAGAGGTATTGCCCCATTAATAACTACCTATAGAGTGTTTTCTAACATCTTGATTCAGTGCTTATTTACACAGAGAAAATTCTGAGAGAATACCAGTGTGGATTCTGCAAGAATAGATCAATAACAGACCAAGTCTTGTCACTAAGAGAAATAGTTACAAAAAAACCCAACCTAACTGGAATATAATCGGAGCATATACATACTGTTCACAGACTTCCAGAAACCCTATGACAGCATACATGGAAAAGGTCTGTGGACCATATTAACTGAACTAGGAATTCCCAACAAACTAATTGAACTCATAAATGTTTGCATACATGAATCAAGAAACTAGAAAAATAGTCCTCTTCTCAATTAGAACCTTACTGAGATAGGGAGATGGTCTGTCTCTAATCCTATTCAACCTGGCACTGGAAAAAGTAATCAGGAGCATAAATAACATGAGGGGAGGAGCTCCACTGAATGGAGAGCATAAAGCCTTCTTACATGCTCACAATAAAGCTCTCACAAATGAAAATGTGAATGCTTCATCTGTTTGTCAGGTGTACAAAGCTTCTGCATCAAAGACAATTCGACTACAAATGTATGTGGATAAATCACAGTATCTGCTGGTAAATAGGACAGCAGTAAATCAGGGACTTCATATAACAATAAACAACAGAAATGTTAAGCAAGTGACCCACTTCAAGTATTTAGGTTCTAGTCTAGCACAGGATGGTAATATAAAGGAAAAAATATAATGAAAAATGGAAGCAGGAAATAGAGCCTACTTTGCATTGCATAAGCTCCTGTCAGCCAAACTCATCCCAAGGAAAACTAAGCTTCTAGCCTATAAAACAATAATCAGGACACACAAATTATGGCAGTCAAATCTGGGTTCTCTCACAGGCAAATAAGATACTATTAGACTATTTTAAGAGGAAGATTTTACAGAAAGTCTTAGGCGCTCGATATGATCACATAACACAAGCATGATATATAAGAACCAATAATGAGTTATATCAATTTTCCTTTTACCCAAGCACCCTGGAGTGTCAGGCTATCAGACTTCATGTACATTATTGCATTTGTATAGGGCATTGGCAAGTGCAAAATATGCAGTTCTACAGCACTACTCTGGAAAAGCAAGTTATTAAAAATTCATAGATTGTCAAATGCCATGCCTTCGGAAAAACCTGTTGCTTTTTAAAATTATCATATGGCCACCTTTGCAGGGAGGAGATAAAAACAAAATATCCAGCATTTTGTACATAATTGTTTCATTAAAAAACAATCTGTCTCTTAACGCATATTACAAGATGTACTAACAAGATTTTTTTTCCTGTCTATCTTACATCCTGAGCACTAAATAAAGTGAAGATCCTTCAAAAAAAAAAAAAAGGATATGTTAATGTAATTAAAGATTATATTATAATGCATATGCATGAAAGGGGCTGAATTCAGTCGAATGCCCTTCCTCAGGTCTCTTAGATTGACACAGTCTTAAATAATGTGTTCTATTGTGTTGTGCTCAGCACCAGTAGTGTAACAGGGGAGCCAGTCAGGGCAACGAGCCCGGGTGCTGCTTTTGAGGGGGTGCAAATATATAGTCACCACTGCAGCTGGTGACTGGCTATGCTGCTTCCACTGGCAGGTGACCTGGCACTACCCTATGGACTGCTGCTCTCACACCTCTGCTCAGCACCTGCATTTTCTATTAATTTTACTGGAAGTTGAAGGTGCTTAGCTGTCTTAGTCACAAAATCTGTATCACAAGCTGTGGGAATCTGTGCTGCCTCCTGACCACCATTTAGAACAGTGATTCTTAACCAGGGTGGTGCCATGGCACCCAGGGTGTCTTGAGATACCCCCTGGCACCCTTGAATGTGCCACACACTGTTGCAAACTTGATTCACAAGATAATCTCATAGATTTCAAATAGGAAACCATAGCATGAAAAACATTCTGATCGATGCGGTCTTTATAAGTTCTCTGCAACATAAGAATTGCTCTATGATTTTTCTGTAGTTAAAAAATGAGTGAAAACTACGAGTTGGCATTGATGAGAGCCTCAAGTCTAAAAAGGTTGAGAGCCACTGATTTGGCAAGTTACAAATGTAACAGAGGGTAACAGAAGGGATACTCAACCATAGGGGTGTCCTGCAGCGAGCCACAACCTGGCTGAGTCTGAGAGATTTGTATGCCCCTGAGGACACCAGAACGCAAGGACTGCAGGGATTCTGCCTTCAGGCCCTGGAAACGGGGTCCCTTGCAGAACCCCAAAATTCAGTGGCCTGGATGGGCAGGCCGCTGAGATCTGGGGCAGGAGGTGGGCTGTTGGGGAGCATCAGGGAGTAGAGAAGAGGGAAAAAAATGGCAAAAAATGGCTGCGGGCTTGCTGCAGGGATCTTGCTGAGGGCCTGTAGTGGCAAGTGTGGGAGGCTGCAGGCACCAAGCCACCTGTCCTGTGTGTGAGAGAAGCAAGCAGAACAGAGCCTGGAGGTGAGCCCCGGCTCTGATGGGAGACCAGCCTCAGCTAGCGAGAGTACAGCTGAGGGCAATAGGAGGGGGAGGGTCCCGCTAGAGAAGCCCTAACCCTGGGTGTCAAAGAAAGCCTGGGAGTGAGCAACCAGGAAAGTAGACCCACCAGCCCTGTCTGAGGGGCAAAAAAGCGTGTCATGGGGAGGAGGTTATTTATGTGTTACAGGATGCCCAGCAAGGGTACCAGCCAGCATCAGGAGCAAAGCCCCAGGGCCATCGTGGGAGCTCCCATTGCACCCACACCTGACTGGTTACGCTTGCCTGAATTAAAGTGACTCCAAGACAACAGTAGTCAACTGAAAGACTATCACTCTGGATGTCTACAACAGACCTACTGGGACTGTCATTTTATAAGAGGGGGCATCCCTGTTGTGTTTCTTTCAGGTTTTGGATGCACATAAGGTTGCTTTGCTGTATGGGGAATAAACCTACTGTTGCTCTACCAGGGGTGAGATCGCCTATCTATACATGTATATATGTTGTTACATAGTTATAAGCATTGATGTTCGTTAGTACTATTCCCTAAGTTAATTGAGTTATGAATTAAACCTTAGAACAGATAGTAGTGTATGTATACAAATATAAATATATGTGTGTGCGTAAATATCTGAATGTAAATTCATACGTATCTATATATAATGTAAATAATAAATATTGTAAATAGTTACCTGTTACTGGAGATATCCCTGTACCGGGATCCTGAGGCTCCTCATTAGCGCAAAGGACCGCAAAAGGACAGATTTAGCTGGTGCCCCAGGGTCCTCAAATTGCCACTGGTAGCAGTTAGCGCCCCACAGCAGGGTGTCACACAAGTTTTCTGTCATGGTCCCTTATCAGTATTTTCTATGCTCCTTGTATATGCCAAGTTTAGAGCTATAATTGGGTTTTCCTCATATTTCCACCCTCAGATCCTCTTCTAACTACCAATGAAATCTGCAGGAGTCCTTTAGTAATGTCAACTGTAATTAATCTGGGGCCCAGTCCCTTAAGGACCATCCCTTCATATCAAGCTGCCAGAAAGCTTCCTCATCATCTTTCAGGTTGCTTCGTTCAAAATTTAGGGATGTAAGTCAGCTGAACCTCTGAGTACCTTGCCAGATTTAAATGATGATAATTGCTTAAGTGTATCTCATACTTTAAACTGCCTACACAGACAATTCAGCTGTCGTCCCTGCTGTGATAACTCCATTCACCCACACACCTCTCTCTCACATCCAGAACATCACATAATTTTTCACCTCTTTTCAGTCGGCTCTTAATTTTCCTATGTTGAAAAAATTGTCTGTTGTTACCCTCTTTCACTTCACCAGTGCTTGGCCTCAGGCAGCAGCCCATGGCCATGACTCACCATCCAGATGTTCAATTTCACTTGACACAGAGGGGAGTAGATCAGTGACCTGGATGGCAACAATTAATAACAGCCTTTCAAACCCTCATTACAAGGAGTTTGCAGCAGTAATTTTATGCAGTTAGTTTCACTGCATGAGATATTGCTACTACACCATTAGCTCTAGCAGGTGTCATTATTGCCAGCTTTAAGTGTTCAAAAATAATGAGTCAGACCTTGAACACTCATGAGATTTTTATTTGTTGCTATTTTTTACTTGACTCCTGATTTTTCCTCACTCACCCTCATGTTCTATGTGATCATCTCACAATCGCATTCATGACAGTCAGAGAAATGTGGGTGTCCTTCACATACTTCAGAGGGGACTACACTAACCTCCTCTATCCAGCACTGGTGGCTGTGTGGTAGAGTTTCTGCCTACCATGTGGGAGCTCTGACTTCCAGTCCTGGCTGGGTCAAGTAGGGGTGAGTGAAGTGACAGGTGGAGGGAGTCATTGTCCTTTACAGGAGAAGCCCTATGGAGGAGAGACTGAGGGACCTGGACCTCTTCAGCCTCCGCAAGAGAAAGCTGAGAGGTGATCTTGTGGCCATCTACACATTCATTATGGGAAAACAGCAAGGGATCAGAGATGCTCTGTTCACCAGGGCTCCTCTTGGGCTAACAAGGAACAATGGTCACAAACTGACAGACAGCAGATTTCGGCTAGATATCAGGAAAAAACTTCACAGTGAGGGTGGCCAAAATGTGGAATGGGCATCCAAGGGAGGTGGTGCTCTCCCCTACCCTGGGGTCTTCAAGAGAAGACTGGATAGGCATCTGGTGGGGGTCATTTGACCCCAGTACTCCTTCCTGCCTAGGCAGGGGGTCGGACTCAATGATCTGCTGAGGTCCTGTCCGACCCTAGCATCTATGAATCCCCTTGAGCACAAGGAGCTTCCAGAAATTCTGTCCCTTTTAGGGTGGAATCAGACATCGCCTTTGAGGCACCATAAACATTTTTCTAGCAGCACAAAGGGCAAGCAAGCAGACATCCATGCCCCTTGTTGTGCCACAAATGCCCCAAATTTGTGGCCAAAATCTGAGTGGTAATAATTTCTGCTACTATTTAGCAACAGATGTCTGTTTGCTTTAAGGCAAAAGCATGCAGGCCCCAGGCTTCCTGTGCTCTACAGCCACTGTAGTGAGGTGCTCCTAGGGCTTGATGGGTCCAATCCTGCACATCCTGGGAATTCCCATGCAGGATCAGGCCCCTTAAACTCCAGGAGCACCTCTCTGGTTGTCCCCACTAGTAGAGAGATGCCCCAGGGAACCTCTGTGAAGCATCTCCGGAAGTATGCCACCGGGAGTGTTCACAGCGTATCTCTGTAATCAAGAAACTGGCTTTCCCTGCTTACAGACATACTCAGGGCATCTCTGTAGCACATCTTTGTAAGTGGGGAATACGTTGCATGTTGTCTCATAAGATGTGGCACTGGGCAACATCTGTTTTCCCCAGTGAAGTGGATCATCTTTGTTGGGACACATCTCAGCACAGCTGATCTGCTTATTTGGTGACATCTCTTTATACCCTAGGTTCCTCTCTAGTTAGATTGGCTGTCATGATCTCCTGTGCTCCCCTGCCCTCTTATTCCTACTTACTCCCTGCATTCACTTATCACTGCATTTCCTCCCTTTCCCAGTCACTCGGCTATGGATTTGCCTACAATTCTGTAGTACAAATACATTAGATTTTAGACATAAGGCTTAAAATTAGACATGATGCTTTATTTTTGCAATATGCTTCTGTATTCAACATGGCTTGCTAACAGCTTCTGCATATAGGTTAAAGACAGCTTTACACATAGAGTTTCACAATCGCACCTGTTCAATGACCTAAAATTACACGAAGATAAGGGATTACTAAAGGACATTGAGTTTACCACAGCTTCCCCAACACGCATGCGCCTTCATCTATCCCATAATAAGTTGAGTCTAACTTAAAAGGCCCTGACATCCTGTGGAAACTTAGACGTAACGGTAAAATTGTGAAACTGCCAATAGTTGTAAGACACGCTACAGCTCTTTGTTTAGGTAAGCTATAAAAGACCCTCAGACAAAGACTGGGGGTCGACCCTGCTTTGGGTTACTTAACCCCTTTGTCGACCAATTGCGCAATCAATAAACTTATAATGGACTCAGCCTGAGTGTGACTCCCTCCTTGAGGTATTTGGGAAAGGCCTCCAGGGGCACGAAACTAGCAATTTGTGCAACAACTCTTTTGAACAGAAATATAGTAATACAGCCTCCATTATTAGTTTTAATTAGATGGTATTTTCTTTCTTTATATTAAAAAGTCCTGGAAAATGGAGCCAAGGTCTTGAGTGGGAGTTATAAGCATTAGCACAGGTAATAGCAATACAATATAAACAATGAAAGTACTAGTCATCATTTTAGCATAATTGACATTTACAGATCATTAAAAATTCCCAAGCCAAGTAGCTCATGAGTACAGCTGAGTGAATCATTCCCCATTTAGAGCCAAATGTCAAAATGTAACCTGTTTTTTACCACAGTACAGAGAATATGTTGAAAGAAGTAGCAATTACTTGAATTCTTCACATTTTTATCATTACAAATATTCTCTCTCTGAGATCCATTAGATAATTGTAAATCTCCAGTTAAGTCACATGGTATTATTTGCCCTTGATTTGATGGGTGAACAGGCACTTATTTTTACAAAGTTTAAAATTTGATTTGGGTGACTATTCACACAGACAACTTTGCAATGTGCCATTTATGAACATTTATGCTAATTAATCTTGCTAGGTACAGTATTAATGGAAAACAAACACAAATGGCATGTAAGCATGAAAAGTAATTTAAAAATTCAGACCAATCCATTTAACCTTATGTTCCAACTCAAGAAAATATAAAAAGCTATTGGCTTCATTCTTAAAGATTATCTTCCTTATAATTGTTTGTTTTGAATCTATTTCTCTTAGGGGATACTGTAAAAACTGTAATAAGAAGAAAATCAATTGCAATATCTCCTCCTTACATCAAACAAAGTAATAACTGGAAAAAGGTATAATTAGCAAATGGACCAGATTCTCTTGATATGTAACTTAGAATGACATTGATTCCACTACCTGGTGATGTGGTCCAAAGCTGGTTTGAACAAAGGAGAGGTACTAAACCTTTGTGAAATTGTTGAATAGAGAAGAGAGTACCTTCACTGATGTTAATAATATTAAACAGAAACTTAGGTATACTGAGGAATTTTACAAAAAAATATGTAAATATGAATAAGTTGACAAGATAAGGGAAGAAATAGGAGGGGGATGAGAAGCGCTCACAAGCCCAGTGCAGCATACAAGCACCCAGGGCCCATGCTAGTGCTGCTCCTGCAGCATCCAGCCCCTGGCCACTAAGAAGTTGGACAGCCAACTAAGCTAAACCATGATTACTTTGTGTCACACAATCAGTCCAAAGCAGACCCAATATTAGTATACTTACCATTGGAAGATCAACCTAGTTAGTAAGGAACCTCGAGCGACATAACATCAGAGCAGCTAGCCCTACAACACACCATCATGGTTGCTGACACAAGGGACCTGGAGAAGGATAACGTGCTATAGATGAATAATTTATTTTCCTCAGTAATTCTTGGGCCCAAGACAGTCTGGAAAAGAACTACACTGATGCTGTTGTTATGCCCAGGTACAAACCCATCATATAGTTAGCTCAGGGTTGGGGGATGTACAAGAAACTCAGAATCCTCTGTGCACACATGCACAATTTGAACATGCACTCTTCAAGGACACCAGGGGTAGATTTTGCTTCTAGAAACCGTAAAAGAAAGTATAATCCATATCAAAAAGAGATTAAGTCATATTTTTTCACCTTTTACCTGTGATAATGAATGTTTATCTTCATATAACTAAAACTGTAGAGGAGACAGAGAATGATTTAATAGTAGAAAATATATATTGTTGTGAAAGATTCACTGAGCTCAGTATAGTTTATCAAAGAGAAGGCTAAAGGGTGACTCATCCCAGTATATAAAGAAACACTGAAAAGAGAAACTCTCTGGGATAGCATTATTACAATATGTTGATGATTTATTGATAGCAAGTCCCGATATACAGACAGGAAAAAGAGTGACTGAATCCTTGCTAAATACCCTGGGGAAAGAAAGGATATAAGGTGTCAAGAAAAAAAGCTCAAATTTGCCAACCAAAGGTTACATTTTTGGGATACGAGATTAAGAAGGGGGTTCGAGCCTTAAATAAGGATCAAATCCAAGCAATACAAGATATGCCTGCACCCAAAAACCCCAAAGAACTGCGAGCCTTTTTGGGCCTAACCGGGTTTTGTAGACTATGGATTCCTGACTATGGGGGAAAAGCCAGACCCCTATATGAGTCTCTCACTAAGGAAGGCATTGCCAATTGGAAGTGGACTAAGGAAAACCAGCATGCGTTTGAGTTACTGAAAACTGCCCTTTTACAACCACC
>NW_005841994.1:358888-368166 GCF_000455745.1 Alligator sinensis
TGGAGAAAAGATCCTCTTGCAGAAAGGAGGACACCAACTCCCAGGGTGTGGTCACTCCGGAAGCTGATTAACACCCGGGAACAAAAAGCCAACAAGTGAAAAAAAAGTGAACCTGCTAGAGGTTTGAAGTTACGCTTGCAAAAATGTGAACCCTAATCTATTTGTTGGGACTCTTGTCCCTTTTAGGAATATCAAACCCAAAAGTTATGTCCACCTGTTATACTTGTTCTCAAAACAAGCTTGCAACCCTCAGTAAGACTCAGTACAACTGCAAAATCGCGTAGCTCTTGACTATTTACTTGCAAGTGAAGGAGGGGTGTGTAGAAAGCTAAACTTGGCGAATTGTTGTGTTGAAATCAACGATAATGGTGAATTGATAAAAGCCTTAGCAGATGACATGGAAAAGGTAACACACGTTCCGGTCCAAACTTAGAAAGGGTGAAGCTTTGATTGGTTTTCGAACTGGCTACCCCAGCTTGGATGGTTGAAGGGGGGTGTACCATGTTTTATTCTACTAATATCAGGGTTGGCTCTGCTTCCTTATATACTACCCTGCATGATGTCCATTGTAAAACAAACTGCTCGAAATGTCGCCAATCATAAAATGCTTATACGTTACCAGGCGCTAGCCCTCACTGAAGATCATCAAAATCTGTAGAGATAGAAAGCATCTTTGAGGGGGGAGATTGTAGTACAAATACATTAGATTTTAGACATAAGGCTTAAAATTAGACATGATGCTTTATTTTTGCAATATGCTTCTGTATTCAACATGGCTTGCTAACAGCTTCTGCATATAGGTTAAAGACAGCTTTACACATAGAGTTTCACAATCGCACCTGTTCAATGACCTAGAATTACACAAAGATAAGGGGTTACTAAAGGACATTGAGTTTACCACAGCTTCCCCAACACGCATGCGCCTTCATCTATCCCATAATAAGTTGAGTCTAACTTAAAAGGCCCTGACATCCTGTGGAAACTTAGACGTAACGGTAAAATTGTGAAACTGCCAATAGTTGTAAGACAAGCTACAGCTCTTTGTTTAGGTAAGCTATAAAAGACCCTCAGACAAAGACTGGGGGTCGACTCTGCTTTGGGTTACTTAACCCCTTTGTCGACCGATTGCGCAATCAATAAACTTATAATGGACTCAGCCTGAGTGTGACTCCCTCCTTGAGGTATTTGGGAAAGGCCTCCAGGGGCACGAAACTAGCAATTTGTGCAACAATTCCACTCGGTCTACCTTCCTCACTCCAAGTTCTGCCCAGTTGTCCCATAAATGCCCCACAACCCCCAGGGTGACTGATGCCACCATCCTCCCTGAGGGTACCCTGATTTCAGTACTGAAAAAAAATGGGAGATGGAAACTGTCTTGCCTCACTTTAACCTGAAAGATAAATGGGCACAGCAGCCAGTTTGCTGAGGACAACCTATGGAAGTGATAGTAGATGACAGCCATTTTGGATACAGATAAAACTTCACAAGAAGAGAAAGATCAAAAATGAATGAGAACCCATTTATGAAAAAAACAACACTGTAAGACTCCCTGTTGTATCTTTTATTTTGTATACAAAGAAACTAACTACTCAGGCCCAAGGGGATCCAAAGACCTACTTTTACTGAATAATGCAACGTTTAAGCCTAGCTGCATATATACACTGCTACTCCAGTTGGTGCTGGCAGCTTCTGAAAGGTAAACATGGTGAAGAGTACTAAAAGGCTCACTATTTAGAGAACTAGCACCCTATACCTCTACAACAGGGGTGTCAAACTCATTTGGCCTTGTGGGCTAGATCCAGATCATGGAGTTAACACAGCTGCTGCTTGTCCCCCTCTCACCTCCCCCTTTAACCTGCAGCCAGTTTCAGTCACCAGGGTTGACTACTTGATTTTAGTGGCAGGTAAGGGGTTTGGTGGGAGGTGAGCAGTATTAAGTCTCTGGGTTCCAGAGCTACACTTGAACAGCAGCTTTGGCAGCCCTGAAGATTAATACTGCCATTGCTGGGGCTCCAGCAGCTGCAGCAATAAGCCACATGAGCCAAATTTGGCCTGAAGAGGTGGGTAGTCCAGTCTGTGAGAAGCCCCATGAACTGGATGACCCATCTCCATGGGTCAGATCCAGCCCACAGGCCATATATTTGACAATGCTGCTGTACACTATAGTCCCAATAAAATCTGGAATGCTGAATTATTACATAGTGGGTACATATACATGTGAACTTAACGCAAGACAATAAACTCTGGAGCTGTTTGAGTCAAAGTCAGCTGCTCCTGGGCTGGCAGGGAGCACAGGGGGGACAGCCCCAGGCTTCAGGTAGCAGTGACAGGCAGCAGAGGGGCTGGCTAGGGCCCAAGGGGGCAGAAACTGCAGAGCCATGTGGCTAGGCAGCAGGCAGTCCCTGCACTTTAGCAATCTTGGGCCCCAGCCAGCCCCTGTCACCATCTTCTACACATGTATTTCAGTGCAGTTACTTACTGTCCCCAGCTGTACTATCATATGGCAGAATTAATTAATTGACTGTGCCCTAATACCGGTGTACATATAGACAATGGCCACATCTACACAAGACATTTTACTGCACAGTAGACTAACCTATTGTGCAGTAAAGTGCCACTATCTACATGTATAGGTGCTTACTGTGCAGTAAATCAATCTACTACACAGTAAATTTACTACCTACTAAATTTATTGTGGAGCTAATTAGTCTACTCTGCAATAAAGCTCACATGTACTTACCCAGTAAGTACTTCTCCATTTACACCACTATAAGCGCTAAGCCAAATTCATCCTTATTTTAGGTAAGCACAGTTCCTCTGGATTTCAGTGGAAGTTGGATTTACTTATCTCAGGGCAGAATTTAGTCATATACATTTTAAGCTTGTCAAGGTGCAGTAAAACTTCCAGATCCTTTTATATTGCCACCCTAGTGCTGTGTGTGTTTGGGCAACACAGCTCCATGTCTGCTCCATTATCAATATACAAAAGTGCAGTTTATAACCAAAGATGTATTTATAGTCAATGCCACTACACTTGAAAGAACAGCAACTTTATAAATAACAGAAACCAGCAGGTGTAATATAAATCTACAGTCTAACAGACCATTGTATAAACTATCCCTTGCTGGTTTATTTAAGCTGTGATTCCATCACATTTATATTGACCTTACTCTTTGACTACTCCCATGCTTACACAGGGATAGCTGTGTTTCAGGATAATTTAACTGTTTCCAGCTGTTACCTATTCAATGGGGTATGGCCAACAAGTCGATCATCTCAATCTAGTTTATTGGGCAGGTGTCCACAACTGGGACTCCTTGATATAGTTGTTAGCAGATAAATTCAGCAGATAAATTAAGAACTAAATAAGCTTAGTTCTCACCCATTGGGAGGCCAGGGCTGAAGAATCCTAGCAGGTAAGGAGGGTGGATTGGTGGTGTAGCTGAACAGATGAATGTCTGTGGGCACAACACATGCTTCTCTCACTAGATACAGCACTTTTCACCAGCACTAAAGTCACATACTTAAAACAGGGTATCAGTGCCATAGCAAGGACGGAGCAAGTGGGGCTACCTCCCCAAGCGCCAAAGCAAAGGGGCACCAACAGGCACTGCCCAGCTGGGGCGAGGCACAGGAAAGAGCCACAAGCAGCTCATTTGTGGGGGCACGGGGATGAGGGGAGGGCAGCTTCCACCTCTGCGTGCACTCCTGGGCAAGCATGGGGGGGCATGTACCCCCCCCCCCCCCCCCCCCGCATCTGTGCATGGGAAAAGGGCAGGCTGCCGCTGTGGGCTTTTCCCCAGGTGCCAAACTTTCTTGTCATGGTACTGCAGGCTATTTCCTACAAAATAAAGGCATCTAAGTGGAATTAGCAATCCTACTCTGACAGTCATGCAAAGTTCACAGGAGGATGATTCATCACCCCTAGAGACATGAATTCCATGAAACAACAAATTCATTGCAGACATAATTTTTCACTTCTAATTAAAAGATGTTATTTGGCACTGGATGATGAAAGACGCATTATTTTTTCTTGAGGTAATGTAGTAATCCAATTCAGAGTGTTAAACTCCACCACACCTAACTAATGCAAATATACTGCCTTTCAGTTAACACGGCTGACCTGAATAGCCTGCTTTTGCTGACTCAGAAACCTACTCTACAAATATAACAATCGGTCTTTTTCCTCATTGATGCTAACTCCTATCACAATGTCTTCATCTCTTATGTTTCTAGAGGGAAAGTCAGTTAAACTGAGCTTAAACTATTATCTCCCTACCTCTGGATAGTCCTCACGGGAAAGGAATATCTAAGCTTTTGCTTCTGAAACTAATCCGTCAAACACTGAAAGAACGTTGTGGGACAACTAACCGAGCCTGCAATTACTGGACCCAAAACACAAAATATACAAAGAGGTGAAGTACATGTAGGGATACATGAAAATGGAAGGGGGCTCAGATTCACCAGTAGTGTGCTGCTCAACATTGCTTCCTAATTCATACAGCTGGATGTGTGTACCTTCACAAGGATCAAGGCAGTGGAGAATCGGATGTAGCAGAAAGATGTAGGCCAAGGCTTTCATCCTGCAAAGGAAAAACTCCAGAAGGAGCTTTTTTCCCTTGGGGAGGAAACAAAGGAAACCAACATTTTTTTTTTAATCTTTACTGAAGAGTCAGTACCAAATCCATTGCACGCTCGGAGCAAATCAGAAGACCAGCCTGAAGTGTTGGATTCTGTTAAGATGATCTATTGAGGTCCCTTCCGACCCTAACATCTATGAATCTATGAAGATGATACAGCCTTAATTCTCTACTGAATGATTGATTCTATTTTATAAATTTAAGAAACAGTGGGTGTGTCTACATGTTCATTAATGCACCATAGTTATGCCGCATTGAATAACTGTAATAACAGGTACTAACAATGCGCCATAATCGGCACTACTGCACATAAGCCAGATGAACAGTTTTTAAGTGACGTTAACGTGCATTAGATTAAGTCTATTGTGCATTAGCACATTAGCATGGTTTTTGCCAGCTGCGCTAATGCACAGTAGACTTAGTCTTCTGCACATTAATCATTTCATGTAGATGCATCCGGTGTAATACTCTGTTATAGGCAGAGGTTATAGTAACTGACATACCAGAACAGGACAAAGATTTCCCTGGCTATTACCAGATTTTTGTGAGAAAGCTATTAGCAGCAAATTATTTTTTGAATCATTTTTATCACGTTTATATCACCAAAGATGGAGCATATTAAGTAGGCTCAATATTGCCTTTTTTTAAAAATTGTATCTATTAGAAATTTAAACCTGAAAGATTGCTGCTTTTCACTTCCTCTTTGATCAAGATCTATGAAAATTCTAGAAGCATACAATGTGAAGGCTCTAATCCTGTATTTCAGGGTCGTGAGGTTCTGGCAAGAACACATCTCCTTTAGACAAACTGATTTAAACAGCTGCCTAAACAAAGCGTATATAAAAGGGGCTAGTGTAGTATCTTCATGACACTTGTGTGCAAACAATACTTTACTATGTATGGAACTTATATAAAGAACTATTTGAGCAAAGATATAACAGTTTTACTTACTGCCCTAGAAAGGCCTTGATCCTATTTTGCCACACTAAGAAGTTCTTGCAGGCCCCAACTAGATTGTGTCTAGGGATGGCACAGTTCTTGGACATGCTATGTTTCTAGAAGGACTTACTCTATGTCACAGCTAGGGAGGCATATGCGAGAGTACACATGCAAATATGCATGTAGAGCTCATCAAAAATGTTTATGACAGCATATTTTTCTGGCATCTCCTACCCTAGAACAGCTCTAATAAGAAATGTTGCCTTTTAAAAAAAGTCTATCTATAAAAAAACTAAAGCTGAGAGAATAAGATTGCTGCTTCTCACTACATCCACAAATGACAAGATATACAAAAGTCCAAGAAAGGTGCAATATGAAAAATCTTATTCAATATTTCAGGGGTCAGAAGAAGGGCTTGAATGGAACATTTGGGCTCAACAAACCAGCATTTTTCAATGAAACTTTATTTCATCAGAAAAGTTCTAAGCGGTTGAATTAGTTGCCCTTGTAGCAGTGTAGCGATAAGAGATTTCCTAAATCCCCCCAGTGCAGATTGGATTTATGACCGGAATTTGAACTTGACAAGACCCAAGTGTAAAAATACAGGAAGAGATCTTCACAAAATGTGGTTGGTATGGACATAGAATGGATGCATTTCAGACGGAGCCATTGTTGGACTCACCACAGAATCATAAAGAAGAGCTGAAAGGGACCTCCAGAGGCCGTCTTGCCCCACCCCCTGCCTGAGGCAGGATTATGTCTATCCAAACCATCCTATATAAACCATAATCTAAACTCTTCAGAAGGCTACTGTCAACCCTGACACAACATAGACCTAACACCCTAACCAGCAACAGGTAAAGCAGGGAACCACAGCAGCCTATGCCCTGCTTCTATAAAATATTGTCAATATACGCTCAAGAGGTCCAAGGTAGAGGGCCACATCTCCCATTACAGAGGAAGGCAGAAAAACCCACAGTCCATTCCAATCTGGACAAGGGTGGTAGACAATCAGCAAAGCCCAGCGCATGGGCAATACCTATAGTAGTACCTATACACTGGCTTAGCTATGCCTAGATCAGTGGTCACCAACTGATGATCAGTGGTCATCCGCTCAGCGTGGACGGTGGCGGCGCTGGGAGCAGTAATGCCTCCCTCCCCGTCGTCCAGTTCCCTGTGCTGGCACTGCAGCCACCCAGCCTGAGTGCAGACCCAGCCTGGGTGGTGCATGGAGCCCCGGGCTGGGGTGGCAAGCAGGACAGAGCCACAGGCAGGGGAGGGGGGAGGGCTCAGTGCCGCTGCATGCACTCCTGGGGTGTGAGGCATGGGGAAACAAGTGCCCCGAGATTTGTGCATGGAGCAGGAGCAGGGGCAGGAGTGGATGCGGGTTGTCTGCTGCAGGCTCAGGGCTCCCCACCTTGCTGCCTTTCCTCTGGGAGCTGCACTGGCTGTCTACAATGCACTACAGGCTCCACTTGGCTCTGCTCCAGTCTTGCTGTGGGGCAGCAGGGCATCATCTTAGCATGCCCCTCCCCCCAGCAAAAAAAAAAAGTTGATGCCTATGCTTTGGAGGGTTGTGGGTTGAAGCTCTGTTTAGCATACAAGGCCACTCAGATTTTTATTCTATTTGTCCAGTGCACATAAGGTAAATCAAACAAATAAAATATTTTCCAGGCATTCAGAGTAAGGCGTAAATCACCTTCATATAATCTTGGGAGTAAAAAAAATACATTGAATAAGTACCAGGAATTGTGGCTGCTGAATGGCCTGTCCTATAGTGCAAGCAGTCCGTACCAATCTATTTCCAGTTATTAGATTCCAAACAAGATGCCAGCCTTTTGACAAGGATTTGTATGTTCATAGGAAGAAGTGTGATGTGTTAGTGGGAACTGCAAGGTAAATTGCCCTCCCTTGTTGTGCAGAATAAACTACTAAGTACAGAATATGGTGCTGCCCTACACCTCAGGAGAATAACCAAAAACACAAATATAAAATGGGTGACAGCTGACTGGATGGCAGCACTAAGAAAAGGGACTTGAGAGTCTTGGTAGATCACAGACTCAATATGAGTCTGCAGTGCGATGCAGACAAAGGCAAATGCGGTTGTGAGATGCATCAATAGAAGGATTAGGTGCATGGGCGACTGATGCCTCCTGAGTCTCGGGGGGCACCAGATCGCCAATGGGGTGGGGCGGGGGTCAGCAGCTGATCACTGAGCCTGGAACCACCAGCAGCAAAACCTGCAGCACTGGAAGAGCACTTCTGCTGGCACTTCCAGTTTCACGGCTGGCGCTTCCAGGGGGTGCATGGCTGATCTCAGGGGGTGCATATGCACCCTCTACACATCACCAATGATTAGGTGGAAGACATGGGAGGTGATAGTACCTTTACACTTGGCACTCGTTAATCCTCATTTGGAGTACTCTGTGCAATTCTGGACTCCACATTTTAAAAAGGATGTGGAGAAGTTAGAGTCCAGAGGCAGACAACAAAGATGATCAAGGGCTTGGAAAGCAAGTCCTATGAGGAGAGGCTGAATGAGCTAGGGATGTTCATCTTGCAGAAAAGGTACTTAAGAGGAGACATGATAGTAGTCTTCAAATACTTGAGAGGCTGTCATAAAGAAGAGATAATAGACTGCCTAGGGAAGCTGCGGACTCTCTGTCACTGGAGATGTTCAAGAAGAGGTTGGACAGCTACCCGCATCAGGGATGATCTAGGCCAGTGGTCTCCAACCGTTTTAGGTTGAAGATCACTTTGGGAATTCAAGAGGAACCGAAGAGATACCCTCCCCCGCCCCGACATATCTGCAGGCATCTGGGGGAGCTGCTCTGCACCACTGCCAGGGGCTGCATTCCTGGCCACGTGCGTGACACCTGCTACATCCCACTCCCTGCAGCTCCTTACAGACTGAACGGTGCTAGCCTGCAAGGGGAAGCCAACCACGTCCCACGCTTTTCTGCAGTGAACGGGAAACCTGGATCCCTGCGCGATACTGGGAATCCAGGACAAATGCTGTCCCAGTCACGCAGCCTGGGACCAGGACTTGATGTCCATTTTGGGACCGTTCAGCCCAACTAGGGACGGGGCCTCTTCCCGAGGGAGGCCAGGGCCCGCAGGCCCCCACGTACTTGGCGCCTATGCTCCAAAGCCAGAATAAGACACACAATAACCTGCTCCCCTTTGCGCGTTCAGCATGCTGCCTACTCCAGCTGCTCAGAGAAACAGCGTTTCTGGTGGCAAAGCCCCCGCCATTCAACTGCAGTCACAAAGCAGGCGGTTGCTTTGTGAAACCCGCTTTGCAAGGCCGTGGTACCACACGGCTGCCTTCCGGTCTTCGCACCCGGGGACGCCAGACATCCCTGGGCTCCCATTTTCGATTATTATTGATCACGCTAATCATACGCGTAGCAAGAATAAATGATGACACGATAGTAAAGCGTGATTACGTGCCGGAAGCGCTGCCACGTATCATTACTAGTGCTCTTATCCTTATCCCCGGGGATGGCCACAATAGTGGCTGATGACGGCGGCAGCCAGCTTATTTATTTCTGCAAAATGAGATGTAACAAGAAAATGTAATAACATTAAAAAAATAGAAGGCACCCACCCGGCGCGGCCCTGCCAGGCTGGCTGCGGCCGCCCCGCCCCCCACCCCGTGCGATTGGCTGGGCCCGCCGCCCTGGAAAAAAGCGGAAA
>NW_005841994.1:368355-370824 GCF_000455745.1 Alligator sinensis
GCGCAGGCGCGGTGGGTGGGCGCTGCATCCCGTCTCGCGCGTGGAAAGAGGTGGGCGGCGCGGGCCCCCAGCCCTGGGCTCCGTCCGCGCAGCGCCGCCTGGCCTGCTTTCCACCCCCGTTCGTGTTTCCAGCTAGAGCTGAAACCCGCCCGAGAGAGGAGCTGTGAGTCCAGGAGCAGGAAGGGGCGGCCGCTGCGCAGAAGGCAGCATTGCAGGGCGTTGGGAAGGACCGAGGGGCCTTAACACCTGTGCGGCCATGAAGTCAAGGGACTCCCCTGAATAGAAATGCTGCTGCCGCTGGCAGGCTCTTGGTTTTAAACTTTGGGTGGCCCAGGAATGCAAGCGGTGGGGTTTCCTTCCCCACCTCCCACCCAGTCAGGGCCCCCCACACCTCCTGCCTCAGGGGGAGCTGCTCTCCTCCAGTCTTCCTTCTCTCTGTGGGCGACCAGTGTCTCTCGAGTAAGGGGACTGGTGGCCCCCCCCAGCAACCAGTCAGGGACCAGTAGGGGTCCCCTGCGGCCGATCCAGAAGTGCCAGCAGGGCTTCTCTTGGTGCCCCCACTCCCTGACTGGCACTCTCAGGGTGAGCACCAGCCCTCCCCTCTGCCCGTTGCCTAAGCAGGGAACACCGGCTGTCAGGGGGTGCACATGCACCCCCTACACATCGCCACTGCTTTCCCCCTCCTCCTTGCCAGATGCAGAGTGCATCAGTGCTGACTTAGTCTAGTTTTTTCTTTTTTGGCTCATCAGGGCTCAGCCCCCGCAGTGTTTCCTCAGAGCCTTAGGAACTGAGGGGCTCGAAAGCAGGCGAGAAACCTGGGCAGACCCTGCTTCTAGCTTGCAAAGCTGCACCATAGCGTGATAGCCTTGTATCACCGTGGACTTGAGAAAGGAACAGAGCCATGTGCTCTGCACCAGTGACTTGTATCCTGGGGAAGGTCCTTTTAGGAATGTGTTTTCCTAAACACATATTCCTAACCACTTTTAGGAATATGTGTTTTTAGGCAGGCAGCTTCACTAACTTCGCCCACTTGCTCTGCCAGAAATTGTTCCTAGCAGATCTGTGGTTTTTATGTGAAAGCTAGCATTCGGGACTGAAATAACTTATTTGATCAGCTGACAACATATATGGACACCCTGAGTCTATTCATTACATTAATTTTGTCAAAAATAGAAAGATGCTCTCAAAGTATGTGAAACACATCTCAAAATGAGAAGGAGGTTTATTGACACTGAGTATTTGTATTTAGCAGTCCATGGCAACTGTTGATTCAGTGGTAATCGTCTTATGCAGATACTAAATTGGAGGCGATATGTCTTGCAGGAGTGCGGAGCTGATTGTGCTAAATTTCAGAAAAGTGAGTTGGAGCACAAATTTAACAAGAAAGCCTTGGAGAGGCCGTACACCTCCAAACACTCATGGGGAAAGACCTATGGAGAGCACAAGCGCCACCTGGAGTTCAGTCATGACCAATACAGGGAGTTGAAGAAATACGCAGAGGAGATTGGCATCTTCTTCACTGCCTCTGGCATGGATGAGGTACGTGAATTGTACAGAAAGTAGAAGGCCGTTTTTGCTTTCGTAGATTCTAATAGCTCTTGTCTATACTGGGGGCTTCTACTGGCAGAGGAACAGTGCCAGAGCACATGCACACCTGCTTAACTTCAGGCAGCAGTGTGTGATTCTGCTTCCTTGGCTGTGCCAGCAAGCAGTAATGTGCACCATTGAAAAGCGCAGCTGCTCAAGGAACCATGGCAACTGACAGAAAGCATGGGGATGTCCATACATGCCTTCTGCTGGCTGCTTTCTCCCAGCGGTGAGGGAGGAGCAGTTTACTTGGAGTAGAGGAGTTACTCTGCTGACAAAAGAGTGGTTTCTGCTGCCTCAGAGCAACTTTGAATGTGGAAGTACCAGAGTTTGCTGATAGAATTCCTACAGAATGGACGAGGGTCTGGTGTGTAATTTGTACCAACAGTGCATCAGGGAGGTCTGGATGCTAAACTAAAAAATGCATGAAAACCAGAGTAAATACACAGGTTCATCTTGATTGGTCACATTGTGTCTATCTGTTCACAGCTGAGTAGGCTTTAACTATACCTCTCTCAACACTTTGGAAATTACATCCTATATGCTGAAGTATCCAAGTACAAGAAAGCACACTGAAGACAGGGTGATGTCTTGAGCCTGGCTCTTACTTTGGTCATTTCTGACTTTTCAAGTCACTTTTGGTTCTCCTTGGCCCTCTGCCTCAATTTTTTCTTTATTCAAGGCCTTTCTTAACTTGAACTTCTATTGCTGCTTTGTATTTTTCTCCATTTGCTGCCTTATATGTCTTGTTTTTTTGTTTCCAAGCAACAGAACTACCAGCTCCCACTCTTTCACCAAATTGCTATTCTTCTGAAATTCGTTTTCTGACTCTTTAAAGTCTATAAGCACGTTTTTTCCAGAAAGCCTATAATTTCAGCTCTT
>NW_005841994.1:370854-413866 GCF_000455745.1 Alligator sinensis
GCTCTGTCCCTTCAAGAGAAGTGCATATGTGGGTCAAGAGGAGAATAGAAACCAACTCTAATCTTTTGGCTGTTGTATGTCTTCTGCCTCAGGCACTGTGTTATCTTTGGAGTAAAAGCATCATTTGTTGAATGTGAGACCATGCTGACATCTGTTAACCAGAAAGCTCAACTAACAGCTATACTTCATCATCCTCTGTGCATTTCAGCTGAATTGTCTCATGAGCTGAGCCAGGAGACTTGAAGCAAAGACTGAAAAGTTCAATGATTATTTTTGTTTTTAGTTTTGTCTTAGAAACAGACCAATAAAAACACTGTTGATATCACTTCATTTGGGGGAATTTTCCAAATACCAGTTACCAGTTCTGAAGTATTTTTTTTCCATAAAAGGAATATGTTAAGGGAATTTTTTCCTATAAAAGGAATATTTTTTTTTCTGTCTAGCTTCTAATATAAACAGCTCTTGAATATGAATTTAAAAACTTCCTAACAATTTTGCTGCTGGTGACATTTTCTATTCTGATTTTATTTTAAAGATGAAGGGAGGGAAATCCACACAATGAAGTACTAAAAGCTGAGTGGAACATTCTTTCACAGGGTTGATGACATATGGTCTCTTTTCTTTTCTGTGGTCCCTTGTTTAAATCTGCCCCAGGTAGGTAATAGGTGAAAGTTGCTACTGTTTGATGGAATTTGAGTGAAACAGGTTGTTTCCAGTCCAGTTTCTAGCAGGAATATGTGTACATCATAAAAGCCATTGCCTCAACTAAATAAGATTGACATCATTTCAGGAGAGAGACCAAGGATTAAATATAATAGGAAATTAAACTTCATTTTTAGTTTTCTACCTTTCCCCTAAAGAGTGGGGCATAAGGAGAAGATGGGAGATTAGGCGCATCAGTCTGATTTTTGTTCCCTGGAAAGGTTCTGGAACCAACTAGTAAGCAATTGCTTTGCAAGTATCTAGATGACAATAAAGCATTTAAAAAAAAAAAAACAGTCAAGAACAGTCTCATAAAGAATCTGAGTATTGCTGTCTAGATGTAATCGCCATCAGGTGCATCAAAACATATTTTCCAAAGCCTGAATTGCTTTCAAAGAGTATGTCGCTTGTAGGTGTTATAGGGCTTTGGCCTGTCTTTGGTCCCAGTGATGTTGGGATGAGATCGAGCTTTGGTGCCACCTAGATGGTTTGGGCGCAGCTTCTACTTACCTGCCACGTCTTTGATCTTTTGTTTGTTGGGGAGGCAGTTCTCTGTAGGTGGCCCAAATTGGGTCTCGACCCTGGGTTTTCTTCATGGGGCTCCAACCTCCCCTTTACCCCACTCTTACCACGTCCATGGTCTAGGCAAACACTGCTCATCGCAGGTCTTCCCCTAGATGATCTCGCCTCATCCACACTGCCCGCCTTAAAATGGGTTGGGTTGTCCTGGCCATCAGTCTTTCCGTGTCTGTCCCTCATCTTCGGGACAGCTCTTGGGGAACTAAACCAGCCTTGTGCGGGGCTAACTGTAACTGAGGAAAATTTAACTGAAAAAGTGTCCAGCATCTGCCGATGGGCTCCTGGAATTCCTTCTCCCTGGACCCCTTTGGTCACTTTGGGGGACTCATCTGTCCCTCCTCTCCTAGCAGCCGTGGGGACAGGCAGCTGCCCCATGCCCAGCCTCTGCCCATTCTCCCAGCGTGACCTCCCTGGGGCCCGGCTGACCTGTAGTCGAGCTATCCTGGTCCCACCAGCTGGCGTCGTTTACTTTCCACCCCCCAGGGGTCTGTGATCCCCCCTGTGCTCTGCTTGCTGCGGCACTACCCAAAGGTGCCCACAGTCCTACGGGGCTGTCCCCTGTCATGGCACTTGAACTCCTGGTCAGAGCACCGCCGTTCCCCTGCATTTGCCTCCCCTCTCACAGAGTAGTTTGAAATTTTGAAACTGTTTTCAAAGCCTGGCTACCATGTGTCAAATTGGGAAGGCCTTTTCTGGGTGCTGCAGTGGTCTGTCCTGGATCCAGTGGTCTGTCCTGTTTGATGTTTCATAGCTGGCTTTGATGGAATAGAAAGTGTGCTTATAAAATCTGAGAATGACACCAAGTTAGAAGAGTTTTCAAGTTCTGTGGAGGTCAGGATTGGAATTCGGAACAATCTTGACAAATTGAAAGAGTCTGAAAGCAACAGGATGAAATTCAGTGGACAGGTGTTAAGTGCTGTACTCAAAGGTGGAGGAAGGTGTCAAATGTGCAAAAAAATGGGGAATAACTGGCTAGACGGCAGAATAGCTGAGAAGTATCAGGGAGATTATAGTAGAGCACAAAGTAATTATGAGTCAATAATGTGTTGATATTGTAGAAAAGAAAAGAAAATATTGTGGTAGTGTTGTGTGTCAGGTGCCAGAGGATAATCAATCTGCTCTACTGGGTACCAGTGAGACTTCAGTTGGAATATTGGATCCAGACACAACACTTTAAGAAAGATGTAGACAAATGGGAGAGAGTCCAGAATAGAGTAACAAGAGTAAGTGGTTTAGAAAACATGACTTTTGAGGAGAGACTGAAGGAATTGAGTTTTTTAATCTGGAAAAGACAACTAAGAGGGACAAGGGGGACCTGTTAACATAAGTCTTCTAATACCTAAGGTTGTATGGGGATGGGGGGGAGGTGATCAATTGTTTACTGTGAGTACAGGGGAAAGGCAAAGAACAAGCAAGCTTAATTTGCCCCGCAGAAGATCTAGGTTCTATATTATATCGATCTGTGAGGGTGATGAAACAACAGGCTACCTAGGGAAGTTGTGGAATCTTCATTGGAGTTTTTAGGAATAGTTTAGACAAGTGTATCTTGAGGATTATCTAGGATACTTGTTTCTGACTCAGTTCAGAGGTTTGAACCAGATCAGGGCTTTCCAACCTGTGGGGCTTGTTGGCTAGGCTCCAGAACCTGGGGGGTGAACACTGCTGCTACTGCCCCCATCTCTTGCCTATTGCTGAATCCAAGGTTTTTGGTTGCCGTCGGCGACAAAAAATAAGCCTCACTGTCCAGTCCAAACCATAGGGCTAGATGAATCGGATGCCCCTGGACTAGAAGATCTGTAGAGGATTCTTCCAATCTTTTATTTCTGTATTGTCCAGTGGGAACACATTGGCACCTCATTCTAGTGGAGTTTTGGTGGTCTTGTGTCATGTTCTAAGGCTAGTAACAAATTGGTTTGCTAGCACCTCAACTGAGGATCTCAAAGCAGTTCATAGATAATGCACTTCGGTCTCTAGAATTGTTGATTTATTATTTCCCTGATAACTAAATTCAGTTGCAATACACTTGATCTTTCTTGATAGAACTTCTTAAGCAACACTGAACTTGGTTCAGTATTTCACAATGTATTAGTCTGCAGAACGGCCCTTTTGGGTTTCTAAATGGAAAGTGATTCCAGGGAGATATTTTCACTGCACTGTGTATATATAGTCCTGTGGCCTGTAACTGCAGTATTATAATTGATAGCTTCTATTTTTTTTTAACAGACAAAAAATGCTTATTTGTGCAGTATGGATGGTTCTGTTAGTTCTTGAGAGGAAGGAGGCATTTAATTTCAGAGTTTAAACAACATGTGTTCTCTTTTGCAGATGGCTGTGGAGTTTCTACATGAACTGGATGTTCCATTTTTTAAAGTAGGATCGGGTGATACTAATAATTTCCTGTATTTAGAAAAGACAGCAAAAAAAGGTGAATGTTTTGAACTGTTTTATTAATCATTCCTGAGTCCCAGTAGAGTAACTCCTGATCATGTTCATTCCCCTTTAGTTTGGAACAAGTTTAAGCTGCATTAGAACAAACCTCTCTTAAACTGAAATGAGAGTATTCATACAGTTTTTCACTTCAGTTTTATTGAACCGGCTTACATTTCAAGTGCAAGATAAACTACTGCAGTTTTTTTACATAGATAAACTCTACCCTGAGTTATGAAGTCATAAGCTAAAAGGACACACCTTTATTGTTTGTTTATTTGTTTTAATGGCCAGGTCGCCCAATGGTAATTTCTAGTGGGATGCAGTCAATGAAAACAATGCGCCAGGTTTATCAGACTGTGAAACCCATCAATCCAAACTTCTGTATTCTCCAGTGCACCAGTGCTTACCCTCTTCAGCCTGAAGATGTCAATCTCCGGGTTATATCGGTCAGTGAATAAACCATGTGTGGTATATAGGGAAAGTCAGTCCAAGGCTAATGTGCTTGTATTTCGAAATTTTGGTCATGTTGGCATTTGCTTCACAGACAGCAGAACATGTCATGTCCCTCTAGTTCAGGGGTGGGCAAAATATGTCTGCGGGCCAGATGTGGCCCGCCAAGCACTTTCATTCAGTTCGCAGGACCCCCAACAAATTGTGCCCTGTCCAGCCCTTGCACCCCAGTGTACACGTAGCCCCCCAAATATATCCTTTTGATTCACTCCTACCCTTGTGGGTGGAAGGGACTGGCTAGGCAGCATGCAGCTTCCTTGGAGGGCTGCTGCTCCCGCAGCCCCCAGGACCTGCTTGCTTGCTTCCCCTGTCTCCTGCTGGCTCTGGGCAGCAGATGGGGAAGCAGCGGGAGCAGGGCTGCAGCTGGGAGGGAGCACGGAGTCCGCGTTCAGGGAAATGGGGGGAGGCAGCAGTGCAGAGCTGGGGTGGACAGCATGTGGGGGATGTGGGGACTCTCTCTCCTCCTCCTCCTCCCCCCCCCCCCCCCCGGCGCGCGCGCACTCTCCCTGTGGTGTGCAGCTCTGGCAGGTGGTAGCAGCAGCAGCAGGCAGGGTGGTTAGGACGCAGGCGCCCAACAAGTGCACAGGTCCGGCCAGTGCTTCACACTGCAGCGAGGGGTGCAGCCCCCACACGGCTGCCTGTATTGCCGGCACTCCCTGCCACTCGCACAGCTCCTCCACTCGCACAGCAGGGAGGGAAGCCCCACATGCGGAGCCAGGTGCCTTCCCTGCCAGGGCTGTGCAGCACCGGAGAGAAGCTTCACACTTTGGAGCTAGCTGCCTTCCCTGTCCCGCAGGCAAAGGTGCCTGGGGCTTCCTTCCCCTGCAGTGCAGCTCCTGTGGGGAAAGCAGCTGGCTCCAGCACCTGAAGCTCCTCTCCGGTGCTGTGCAGCTCCCGCAGGGAAAGCAGCCAGCTCCAACACATGGGGCTTCCTTCCCTACTGTGTGAGTGCAGAGGCTGCACTGAGTGGCAGAGAGCGCTGTTCCTACAGGCACCCACACAGAGGCAGTGCCCCTCACTGCCATGTTTAGTGCTGGCCGGAGCCGTGCTGTGTCGGGCACACCCTGCTGCTGCACCATGCGGGGAATGCGGGGTCCCCACACCACCCAACCTTCCTCACACCCACACCCTGCCCGCACGGCCCCCCCACATATACACAATCTACCAACATACCCTGTGCCCCTCCACACACACACACACACACACACACACACACCTCACCATACACACCCACCATACACATACCGCACACACCCTCCCCCCATAATATACAAAACTAAAAAATTATTTTCGAGTTACTATGCAATCACTTCTATGTATACTGCACAAACACAAATAATGACAAAAATATTTTTGTAATAAAATTAAAATATGTTATAGTAGGTGTTTGACTTCTAGTGTATGATTTGATCTTTTTTCCGGTTCTAAGATGGCAACCCCCCTGCCCCCTCCCAAAAGGAGCATTTCTGGGGGGCAAGGGGAAGGACTTCTGGTAGCAAGGGTCAGGGGTTAGAGGGTGAGACTTCTGGTCCCAAGATGGCAATAAGAGGGCAGGGCATTTCAAGGGGCTGGACTACTCATGTGGCCCTCAACAGCTCACCAAAGCTCATTAAGTGGCCCCCCACCCAAAATAATTGCCTGCCTCTGCTCTAGGTTCTGTCAATGTCAAAGTAAATGTGAGCCAGGATTAGCTGAATTTGGCATCAATGAAGTTGGTTTGCTGTGTGTATTACCACAGGTGCACCCTACAGGCTGGATTCCTGAGTGGGCACAGAGTACCGGTCAGTGTAGTCTATGTTACCTTTTGTTTCTAGGTGCTGAAGTATATTAGTGAACGTACAAGGAAAGAAACAGTAGAGATTTTAAAGTAGAATGGACTTGCTCTTCCTTACTTCTGCTAGCAATTCAAATGAAGCCCTTAAACAAAATAAGAAGTAATGCACTGCAGTTTGTTCAAGATGTTTTGCCAATTAAATTTAACCATCCACTTCTGTCTTCAGTTACAGATGTCATAGTTATGTTTGCTGTCTGTGCCTCTGAAATTGATACCTTTTGTAATCAGATCCCTTTTGTTATTAAAGGAATATCAGTCAGCTTTTCCTGATATACCCATTGGCTATTCAGGACATGAGACTGGGATAGCCATTTCAGTGGCAGCAGTTGCTCTGGGTGCTAAAGTACTGGAGCGCCATGTGACTTTGGACAAAACCTGGAAAGGAAGTGATCACCAGGCATCCCTAGAGCCAAGTGAATTGGCAGAACTGGTGAGAGCAGTCCGTACGGTAGAGAAGGCATTGGGATCTCCAATCAAACAGCTCCTGCCTTGTGAAATGGCTTGTAATGAAAAGGTAATTTTACTTGTCAATCTATGTGTGGCTGAAGATGTTGTAGACTAGGGTTTCGAGAAACAGCTTGCTAATAATAGCTTGTGACTGTAGCACCTTATCTATCAATAGTTCCTTGTTTCCTTGCCTGAAACTCCTTTGCTGATTACTGTTAGCAGCAACAGCATTCAGATGTGGGGCTGTAGTCTCTTATCATAGAACTAATACTGTATATAGTTTACTCTTCATTTATGACAGTAAATGTGTATTTTTACTGTTTGGGTTACACTGCTGATAATGAAATATGATGCAACTGAGTTGGGTACAGGACCCTTTGGTGGAGCTAATTATGAGCCACCAGAGTCCATGGTCACTTGACGATCCCTTGTATACTAAGCTGACTGGTCTTGGGAAAGATGGAAGGTTCTTTTCACCGGCTTGAGGAATTCCAGTCAGTAACACTTCGGAGCAGGGGTAGGCAACCCCCGGCATGCGTACCAGAGCGTGGCACGCAAAGGCATTTTGCATGGCATACACGCACCTCAGGCAGATGGTGGGCAGCCATGAGGGGCCCAGTCCTTGCTGTGGCAGTGCAACTCCGGCCCCTTCTCTACTATCCACCTTGAGGCATGCGTGCACCCACAGCTGGCAACAAGCCGAGCTGGGGCTTTGTGGACCCTGGTGTAGCTGCTTGCAGCTTCCCCACTGCCTGCTGTGAACAGCCTGGGCTCTGTGGCAGGCATCAAGGTCCTGTCCAGAGCCTGAGCCAGCTGTGTCAAGCAGCCAGGATGCTGCAAGTGGCTGCACTAGGGTCCGCAGAGCCCCAGCCCAGCTCACTGACTGCAGTGGGTGCATGCATGTCTCAGACCAGACAGCAGGAAAGGGGCCCAGGCTGCGCTGTCACAAGGCACACCAGCATCTTACAAGTTGAGGTTGTGTGTGTTTTTGGTACTCTGTCCAGAAATGTTGCTGACCCCTGCTTCAGAGTCCAAAAGGCTTTTCTAGGTGTCCCTGCAGCCTCCATACAGAGCAGGACTTTACTGTACAGTTAAATGAGAGCTATCTTGGCATGGAAATCTTCATGTTAATGTATTTGAAAGAGAGGGAAGCCAGCAAGTGCCTGGTATTAAAAACAGGATAACTTGAGTTTTCATTTTCTTTGCATGTCTGTGATTATTTCCAAGCTAGATTGCACTTTCCTCAATAAACAACTCTTCTGTTTTGTGGTGGGTTTGTTTTTGTTTTAATAGCTGGGAAAGTCTGTTGTGGCTAAAGTGACAATCCCTGAAGGCACTGTGCTGACTCTCGACATGCTTACCGTGAAGGTGGGAGAACCTAAAGGATGCCTCCCAGAAGACATCTTTGATCTAGTAGGAAAGAAGGTTAAAGTGCACATTGAAGAGGATGAAACAATCACTGAGGATGCAATAGAAAATCATGTCAAAAAAGTGAAATGCTGAATGGAAGCGTTTGTTTCTATATTATTCTTAACGCACTGTGCATTACAATACTGCAACCCTACTCTTAGGAGTAATAGCTTGGTAGATTAGAACGATGGGCTATGCATATGAGAATCCAAATAAAACAGATTTTTTTATTACACGTCAGCAAAAAGGCATTTGCAACAAACTTAAAATTATTGTTAATGGTTAAATTAATTCAGTAGTTGTTTGTAGCACCATGGTCAAAAGGAATGTGATCTTTCACTTCACCAAAGATACTGTACTTCTAGAAGTGTCCTGTATACTGCACAAGTGCAAAAGGTCTTAACTCTGAGTATTTGTGTTGAAAGATGAGCTTTGTGGATTTGGTTGAAGCAACAGTGCACACAGGTTCTTTCTGGGGTTATCTAACTCTAAGGTTTTGATACGTGTGTATCAGTTCTAGTAAGCCCACCCTGCTTGGTACATCAAGAGGTATGGGTCTTGTAACAATTTTTTTTTATCCCTCAGTTTAGGCTGCACTGATTGTGTGAGGTAGTATGATGAATGAAATTCCAGCTAATATGGCTGGAAGAAAATGAAATACATTACTGACGTGTACAACATTGTCTTACAGAGAATCACATGGATGGCTTTGACTAGTATAGATGACGGTGGATTTAGAAGTATCAGTGGGTACCTCTCCCTTAACAGTTGCTTCTCATTTCTTAGTCTTTTTAGCCAACAGTCAGTTTGAAGGTTCTCCAGGCATGAAACTAAGGTCTGCTCCTTTCTGCTTGTCCTTGGAGTGTTGAGCATTAAAAACTGTAGGAATTTGGCTATACTGTATGTTCTGATGTCTTGTCTTTTTTCACTTTTATGCTTGTCATCTCCTTCATCCTTACAAAGTGGAGGCCAGATAGACTCGTGCATGGACGAGTAGAAAGTAATAAATAGGGGAAAGAAGAGTGGAAGTTGTCTGTATATATTGCCTTCCAAGTTAGCCATTTTTGGCCCAAATGTTTCTAGCTAAGGGCCTTTGGAAGAAACTCGGGGTACAGAAGTACACATATCACGAACCAGGATGTGTGGAGGAAGGGACTGCTACTTTCAATAGTGTAATGAAGGGGTCAGCAGCACTTGGGAGCAGAGAGAGGTGCTATTTTAATGGAGCTTAGCGCCAAGTGGCGATGCGTTCTAAACTTGCCTATCCAGTTTAAGGGTTGTAGGTGTAATACTATTTGAGAAAACTGATTGTATCTTCACATGCCTCATGAAAGATTTGGTTACTTTCACGTTCAAAAGGAGAAAGAAATGAGAGAGGTATGAGGAGGAGAAACTGTTTTGTTTAGTTTTTTATTCCAAAACATGTTAAAAGATTAGTGAAACAGTATTGTTTGGCAGGAGCGCCAGGCCACCCTTTCTCTGAATTGAAGTGTGACTGGGAGGCATCTAATCAAATTTTAAAAGGTAATGTATTCAAAACCAAATGAAGGAAACAAGGTAGCTTTTTCTACTCAAATCAGTTACCAGATAGAATTCACCAGCCCACAAGAGGAGCCAAGAACTTTGTAATTCAGACATGCGTTGGACACACAGCAGTATATTGTCAGCCTTGCCTATGCAGATCAGAGGCATAGAGAGCTCCTGCAGTGACCTGAACCAAGTGTAGGGATAGGGGAGAAGGGTTTTATCTGCCCGAGCTTTCTGCACACCGATGACAATTGCTGGTGCCATAGTAGTGCCTGAGGCCAATGCCCTGCTCACCCCCACTAGTTACACTGCTGATGCAGGCCCTCGGGTACAAACGTTATGTTCCAGTCTGACAATTTATTTGCTTCCCTGTGGCTCCCTACCATCTTTCTGTGCCTTGAGTTGTTTTTTTTTTTCTTGGTTCTGAAAATTGCATCCTCCTGTTACAGTTCATGCTCATGATGAATGTATTTGTTGCTGGCAAGTTGCTGTTGTTTCCCTCCCATATAAAGGAAGTGGGATAAGAGAGACTAAGGAACAGCAACTTTGGGCTACAGGCCTTGCATCCCTCAGTTACCTTGCATACCTTTTAATAAAGCTACAGCAGAAGTCTCTTACCAGGCACAGTTGTTGGCACTTCCTACATCTTGTGTATGACTTAGTGAGCTAGTTTGGATCATGGTGGTAGGAATAGGATTGTGGGCTATTTTACTGTTTCTCTTGAAAAACGTGTTTTAAATTTTTGCTATGTCAGGCAGATGGTGGAAGCAAAGAATTGTTTAATTTAATCTCTTTTCTGTCCATGAATAATATGATTGTTCCATTCTGCAAGCTTTGATGCAATAGGTGGCTTGCCTTAAATTAAAATAATACTAAAATGATTGTTGAAAGATGTTTTTATTGAAAATTTTACAAAATAAATCATATTTGACAAACAAAAGATTCCATCTTTCTGTTAAAATAAGGGGCTTCAGCACTTGTCAGCATTAGCACATTCTTGGTGTCCTACAGAGAGCAGTGGATTGGTGAGAACTCGAGTGCAAACTTGTTTGTGAAACCACTGTTTTTTAGGCCTGGTCTGAGCAGGTTAGAAAACACTTGTTGAACCATAGTAGATTGATCTATATTAGCTAAAGGCCTCCTTTGAACACAGCCTGAGAAATCCATTTGATTTTAATATAAATTTGAAGGAAGAAACTACCACCCATATGCATGCACAAGTTCTAGAATGTAGGAGGTAGTACATGTGAACAGCAGCCCTGACAGATAGCTTCTCCCAGTTGTCTCTGGATACAACTCATGAGATGTTTGTTGTCATTACTAAGCAGTAATTCTTGAGAGCCTTTTAAAACTAGGAAGGAATTGCTTAATGTAAAATCCCCCTTCCCCAATAGACTCTGCAAAGCAAATTATAATACAGCTACACTGTGACGTGGAGGAGACGATCCTTTTTCCAAATGGGTGTTGTGGGCTATACAGCACCACAAAGTTTCCTCTCCCATGCTTCTGCCTTCTGTTGTGGGTGGAGGTTAGCTACCTGAAAGGGGAACATTTGCAGAAAAAAGACAGTACAGAACTGCAGAGCAGCCTTCTGCATATGTCTGGTTGCCATATAACTTAGCTCAGTTCAGATTCTGACTGCTGTATCCCAAGTAAAACTAGCCAATGACTATCAATGGGAGCCAGCCTTTTTGGTAGGCATGCCATAAATTAGCCCTGCACACTCCCTGAGTGCCACTCTGACTCCCTTTCCTCACCCAACCTGCTGCTCTGCTTTCTGCTCCCTGCCCTGTTTACCATTGTGTTGCCTCTCTCCTCCTCAATCAGACATGTCACACATGCAGTTTGTTGGTGCCACTTGTGGTACGTGTGCTGCAGGCTGGCCACCCCTGGACTACATAATGACTCGATCCACGTAGCATGAGGGAAGAAGATCCCATCCCAGACAAATGTAATAGAAGCTCTAAGCAATACTGGAAGCTATCCTTGGATTTTCCTTGGGATGAAGCTTTTGTATGAGAGCTATTTTATTTACTGTATCTGTCTTCCAAATTCAAACTTGTCAAATGATATAAGAAACTTCACTATTTGTTTTATATCATCAGCTCAATCTAATACCTAGGTAAAGTGCTAGTTTCCCTGCCAGCAAAAGGGGAGCTGTTAGCCCCCCATTCAAAAGTTCTCTAAACTGTGATCAACTAATAATTAGTCCACAAAGGATTTTCCCATTTTGTCAATTACAATCCAATATAAAAATATAATGCAATATATTTCTTTAGTCTTCTGATGTCCAGAAGATGAAACCCTAAAATCTCAGGACCTCAAGTGCCATTCACTATTAGAAAGTATTTACTGTTAATGAAAATACAATTATTAAAATCACCCTTCTAAAATAGTCCCTTAAGTAGTGACTGATTTGACAAAAACCTTAGTTGACTTTATTTATGCAGCCTGGATACTAAAGAATCACATCCTAGGGAGTGCTCAACACTAAGACAAAAATGTACCTATGGGTATTCCTAATAGGGTTTTTTTTTTAAACCTACATTATGACTGCAGTGGTTTTACATGCAAAAAACTGCAAAGCATATTCCATTTCATTCTGCTGTTTCACTATTTTCTAAGTTAACTTGCATATTGTTATTGTCCCTTCCCAGAGTCTCAGGGCTGGGTAAACAGGCTCTGTGAACTTGCAGCGGAAGGTGTGCAGGTGGGCCATGCCATCAGTTACATTATAGAACGAGAGGATTCCAGCTTCGTAATCTAGAAATATACCAACTCGTTCGGGATCTTCTTCTGTTGCGATTGGGGTTCTCTCAGCATTGTGAAATGCCCAGTATTCAAAATCAAACCGTTTTATACACCATGATGCTCTATTCCACCCTAGCCGACAAGCTTCAGAGTCACCTTTTCTTCCAATGGAAGGGTAGGCTGCTCCAATCCACCATCCTTGTCCAGCCTGAAGCAAGTCCACTTCCCAATAATGGCTCCCAGAGAAGAATGAATCTTTACTCATAACTTGCCATAACTTATTAAATCTCCACGGTCTGCAAGGGTAAAAGTTCCACCTCCAGGTACTGGATACTGCAAGACGATCATCAGACAGCCTCAGCCTGGGGTGTAGACTGTCATATTCCAGGGTTGGAGATCTTGCATCTGCAAACAAAACCATACATACGTGTTACGCTCAACTGTCTAGCAACAAGCCCGATTCCCATTAAACCTGTTAGGTGATCCAGTAGCTGAAAGTGGTAGCAACAAAGAACTGCAATGTTGCTTGGGAAAATGCAATCAAGAAAAACATATTTTTGGTTGCACACAATTTAAGAAGCCAGTCAAGAAAGGGCCCATATAAGCATCTACTAGAAACAGATGTCCTATTTCCCTTAGCACTGGGTTAAAACACTGTAAAGAAACAAAGTAAAACTGCATTGTGGTTAAACTAGAGCGTACAGAAGCATGAAACATTATCAACCATAATTGGAGGATTTTATATGGCTTTTCTGAGTATGTCCCTGCATGTCCATCCATCCTCTGTAACATGGCCAACCTTCAGGCATCTTTATGTGTTTTGGGGCAGGGGAGAAGGGGGTGCGTTAATTCGAGCAGTTCTCAGGAGCCCCTCTAATTCAAGTGCTCACACATCTTGTGTATTCAGCATCCTGTGCTTCAAAATGACGGCAGGGGTACTTTAACTAAAGCTTGTTTGACCAGTTTTAGTTTAAGTGGCCCTGCACGGAGAAGCTGAATACACGTGCCACTAAGGCTGCTGGAGCATGGCATACTCCAGCAGACTTGATTAATCTAGTCTGCTCTGACACATGCTAATTGGCAAGTCGGAGAAGGCACCAGGCACATTTATAGGTGCCCTTCCACACTTAAGCATGAAAATTTCAAGTTGTGGAAGAGCTCATGGCTTAGCTAATCAGGGCTCCTTCTCTGCTTCCTAGACAGCCCTTTTCTCACTCACTTATTTCAGATTATAATTGTCTGAAGTGCTTCAGCACAAGGCTTTGGAAATAAGTGCTTTGTGCTATACATGAGAATAAGTTCCACTGACAAGCTGCTCCACCAGACCCGTGCCTCAGCTTTGTTTACTTAGCAAATAGCCAGAAGTGATTGATGCCTGGAATCACACCAGAGCCAGGGACTCTTGTTTGCAGCTACATTTAAAATAAATGTGCCCTCAGGCACTGAAGCACTGTCCCAAGTACAGTGTACTAGCAGAGTTGCTTTAGGTATGTTCTGTTATTGTACTTTCACAACCAGCAGAAACAACAACAGATTCAGTATTTATTTAATATGGCCAACAGAAAACGGAAAAAACAGCAACAGAACGAAGTACATATATAAAAAATGCACAACTGCAGATGTGGCTGACTGATATCACTAGCTAATTCAGGTGTCAGTTATGCTTTCTGTCAGAGGCTTTCCCAAGGCAGATTTTTAGCTTCTCCGTACAAGAGGCCCTTTCGTTACTTACTCATCTTATTGAGTATGGTTGTCAATTCAAGATCTTTCTGGAGCAGTGCAGAGAAAGTAAACTTGCTAGCGTGGATGGGACAAACTCCTCTCCATTAAAGAAAATGGTTATGGAACACTTCGTGGAGCCGAACCGGAAAGGGGTTTGCACTGGGTAAACTATTGGCATCAGTACAGGGGAACCCACTGCAAAAACCTGTGCCAGTGCAAACCTATGATACACTGCATTAGCAAACCTGCGCCCCTGTTCTCCATCCAAAGACAGAGAGAGTATTTGCCTGCTGTGGAAGCTACTCTGTTTCGCTATATAAAATATAATCTTGCTACTGTAATGATTTACCTATTTATTTCTGATATTTACAAAACCATGTCTGTAAACTAGTTTAATTCCTAAATAAACATAAAATACAGATGTGTAAAAAATTCTCTTTGCAGTCTCTGCTGCCACCTAGGGGTAAAACATTTGTGAAAAAAAAGACTGTTAGCTCATTTAAGTGTTATCAAGTAGCCTGCCGCTGCCAGGTTACTTTTCAATCTACTAAAGCGCCAGTATTGGATGAACTTTATGACAAAGGTCCAGAATCAGGGAGACAAAAAAATTATCTCTGCAGGTAATATAACATACTTTGCAGTTACTTCCTTTTGTGCTAGTAACACTGCAACCTCTCCAGAATTCTCCCTGACTGGTGTGACAGGGTGGGAGTGTTGTTGTAGCCATGCTGGGCTAGGAAATGTGCAAGAAACAAAGGATTTTGGGTGATATCTTTTAGTGGACCAACTGTATAGTTGGGAGAGATGTCAGACAAGCTTTCAGGAACAAAGTGTCCTTCTCTTCCAACTATATATTTAATCCATTAAAAAGAAGTCACCCAAAAAAGCCCTGCTTCCTGCTGGTGTGAGTAATATTCAACAATATAAGTGGAAGGGCCACCAAGCTTTTTTAGAATATGGAACACAGAAGCATAGAAGCATAGAAAAGTAAGGCTAGAAGGGCCCTCAGTAGTCCACCGAGTCCAACCCCCTGTTTAAAGCAAGATCAACCCAATCTAAACATCCTATACAAGTGAACATCTCTAGCCCATCAGTCGACAACATCTTCAGCCAGCTGGCCAACATTAGGGCCCCTAGGAGAAGTTACATTTAAGACCTGGTTAATCAGTTAATCACATCTGAAATAGAATCCCGGCCACACACTGATGCCATTAATGGCACAATAAAACAAGGAATAAGCCACAAAGTAACTGCACAAAATATTTAGCTAGTGGTGTGAGCCAACATTGAAGGGCTCTGGTGTGCTCCCAGCTGGCGCTCCCTGGAAGCTGACCAGTGCTTCCAGCAGTGGGCACACTGAGCACCCGGCTTGCTACTTGCCAGTGCAGGGGAAGCCCAGGATCATGATTCCTGGCTCCCCCTGCACTGCCAATGGGGCATGATTGGGATTTGATTGCTGATCCCACAATCATGCCTCCTGCCGTGGACATGTGGCACGGCAGGAGATGCGATTGTTGGGATCACAGATCAGATCCCATCATGCCTTTAATGGAATGCCTGTCAGAGATTCACAATCTGGCTGCTGCTGCCACTTCTCACTGCACAGCCACAGCACTAGCACTAGCAAAGGTCCCAGGCTGCAGCAGCAGCGAAGCACCCAGCTGTGCTGTACAGTCACTGCAAGGGCAAAGCCCCCTGTAACCAAGCACTGCCAAAGCACCCCAGTTTTGGGCCAGATCCAATGGCTCTATGGGCTGAATCTGGCCTGTGGGTCATAGACTCCCAACTCCTAGTCTAGACTACTCCAAGTGAAACTGCACACTCATACAACTACCAGGTACAATACCCAAAAACAACATGAACATCCACACAGGTAAAGTAGGAAGAAGAGGGCATTGTCAATGTCCCGACACTGCAAGGACAGGATGTAGTTAGTTAAAATACACTTGAGAGATTCAAAGAAGGGGACCATACTCCCTGTTACAGAGGAAGTAGAAAACTCCTGCAGTCCACATGGATCTGACAGTAGGGTAAAATTTCTTCCTGATCCCAAAGGTGGCGATTATTTTGACCCTGAGTAGATGAGCAAGATCCTCAAGCCAAGAATCTCTAGCTTATTTAGTCTCAGCAGAAGCATTTACGTGCCCCCTTCAATACCCAATGCTTCTGAGGAAGGCAAAAAAATGCCCTAAAACATAGGTGACGTGTAGCGGGGGTACGTGCCCCCCCTGAGATTGGCCACTGCCAAACTCACAGGCAGTCACTGCCCTCCCCCACTTGCCGACATGGCCGCTGGAGGCTGCAGGCAGTCCCTGCTCGCTGCCTGCCACCCCCTCCCTTGCCGCCAACACTGCCACAGCCACCTGAGGGCAGTCCCTGCTCAGCCCGCCCTCACTGACAACGTCACCACGGCTGCCTGTGGGCAGTCCCTGCTTGCCACCGCCAAGCCCCTGCCGCCAACACCGCTGCCTGCGAGTGGTCGCCATGTCCCCCCAGCCTGAGGAGGCACGCGTCACTCATGCCCTAACACCTGTAGCAGCTAGAAAGGAAAAAGTTCCTTTCTGGTCTTGTTTGGCAACTAGCAAAGCCCAGATGCATGGGAATAAACACATACCCTACCTCTGCCCTCCACTTTGCAACCTGGAAAACAGATTACACACCCTAACTCAGAGGTGACAAATAGCTGGGCTGGGGAGCCACTTAAGGAGTTTCAGCGAGCTGTTGCCAGCTGGACGATAGGGCAGAGATGGTGCTGATGCAGTCCGGTGAAGCAGAGAGGTGGCAACTGATCCTATTTGGCCCTTGTCCGTCCACCCTGCACCCACCACCAGGGGTGCTGGATGGAGCAGGCAGATAGAGTCTCCATGGAGAGTGGCACGGGACCCCTGACGGCAGGGCATGCTCAGCTAGGCAGATAGGATGGGGCTGCAGGTGGGCGGGGCATGATGTCCAGGAAGAGGAAAGGTATGCGGGGCTGGGATCATGGGGTGGTGATAGCACGGGGCAAGGGCCCGAGGCAGAGCTGAAATCTGCTCCTTGTATGTTCCTGTGACAGGCACCATTTCTGTGGGCAGAGACGTACAGCAAGGGACCCACCACAGGCCGGACAGAATCCCTTGGCAGACCGCATCTGGCCCATAAGCTGTATTTTGCCCATCCTGGCCCTAACTGGAGAGCCAGAACTCCCCTTCCTGTCATCCTATCCCCTCGATAAACTTGTCCCAGCTCTTCAATCCTGTTTCATAACCAAGCTGGTTGTGGAGCCCTGCTTCATTCTCCAATTTCCATTTGCTCTGGGCTACAGAGCTCTCATCTTTGCCAAATGATGCCCGTATCAGGTTTCCAACTGTTGCCCTTCACAGCATATGTGAGGCGATGCTTATGCCTCATGCCTGACCAATGCTTATCCAGTCTCTTTTTGAAAGCTTCCAATGAAAGCTTCAAAAATCAAAAGTTTTGTAAACACAAGTTAACAGAGAAACTAATGCAAGTAGGAATATTTTCATGGAATAAAACAGAAAATTCCAAACAACAGGTTTCAATAAATCAAATATTCTCCTGAAGGAAAAGGACAAAGTTGCAGCCAAGTGCCAGCACATGAGACTACAAATGTGAAACTGCTAGAAAACTAGTTTGCTTCCACTGTCCAAAGGGACAAAACTGCTATTTTCTTTCACTTCGCCAAACAGTTAAACGCTTCAAGTGTGGCATTACTCAAACTGATGGATTTTTTTAAAAACTGGATTATGATTTGTTCCCAGGGGCCAGGTCTACACACATGGGCAACTGGTGCCTCGTGAATCAGGGGAGCACTTGTCGTGTCCCGGCAAGGGGCACACAGCATAAGCCAGCTGGGCCGTGGGCACCATCATGAGCATGGCACAGGCTGCTCCAGTATGAGAGAGCGGGGCTAGGCCCCACGCAGAGTGCCACAGGAGCAGCACAGACCACAATTCCCAGAGAGTTCTGCTGCATGTGCCCCCCACTTTCCCCTCCTCCCCTCACCCATAGCAGGCTTCCAGGACCTAGCAACCAGGCAGCACCCTCCTCCACACACACGTAAACACACACACTAGACGTGTACTGATATAATCGGTCCATATCGGATCAGCACTGATAAAAGGAAAATTGACATTATCAGCAATCAGGTTTTTTTGGCCAGTGTAGCCAATAATGTCACCGACAAATGCCGTGTGCCTGTGCATAGCTGCAGCATGCACGCAGCAAAGAATGAATCCCGGCAACTTGGAGGTGGCGGGGGAGGGGAACGCGGCGGCACTTGGGGCAGGTTGGGGGAGAGGGCAAGGCAGGCAGTGGTGGTGCTAGGAGGGGTGGCTTACAGGTCTACAGCCACCCCAGAAATTCTGGGGCTACAGCCACCCCAGAATTCACCATAGCCCCTCATACCCTCCCTCCTGGCACTGCTGCCACTTGCCCCAGCCCCACCCTCGCCTGCCCTGAGCAGCCCTGCCCCCCAACTGGGAAGAGGCCAGCACAGACCCTAGGACAGCAGCTGGCAGCCCATCCTTGCCCCATGCACAAATCAGCACCTGCCCCCGCCTCAGACCTACTCCCTCCCTCATCGTGGGGGCCTTGATCAGCCTTCCCTTCTCCTGCCCCTTACCCCCCACAGACTTACTGACCAGATGCTGCTCTCCAAGCTGCCAGGTTGTATATGGGTTATCGGATCAGCACTGGCGGATATGGCTGGTGCAGCCATCAGTGTCAGCTATAAAAATCTTTATTGGTGCATCCCTAACACACACACACGCCCCCTCCCCACTCCATACTCCAGAGGGTAGGGGCTTTTCCTTGCTCCTTCCCTGCCCCCTCCTCTTCTGGAGAGAGAGAGACAGGAACTTTTCCCACCTCTCTCCCCCCCCCCATTTTAGGAGATGGGCAGTTTGCCTTTTTTTCCCCCCTCTTTGCTCCCTTCCCCTCCCCGCTCCCTTCTAGGAGACAGCTTTTTGCCAGCTCTTTGCTGGCTTTTTTTAACATAGCCAGTTCCCCACGCTTTTTCATGGGGAACTGGCTATTTCACAAGAGACTGCCAGTTACACAATTTCTGTAAAATCATGTATTTGGTAGGTCCCTAACCATCAAGGACAATGGATTTGTTAACAGCTCTTAGCTAATTCAGATCTGAATGGCCACCAACATCACCATTTCCAGGAACAAATGCAAAACACCAACCTTTCCTACAGCAACAGGTTGATAAGTTAAGCAAAACAAATTTACTGTGTGCCCTTCCCACCCATTCTGGGATAGAGAGCCTCCAAAAGAGCAACCTCAGATAGAGCAGGTGTTATAAATATTGTAAATGGAAGAGTATGAATGTCCTAAAAGCTACCTCAGTCTAGACAGAAGAGCCTCTTCATATGCTCCCAAGGTAGAAAAATAAGCACTGAGTTTAACATTTCAAAAGGGACAAGGATTTTGGTTTCTGAACTCAAGGAATAAAAAAGCAGCACCAAGCACCTTCCCTCTTAAGATGAACCTGTTTTTAAGATGCCTCAAGCTGAGCACGCAAAAATTGAGAGACACATTGGTTAATTACAATCTTGACCTTGTTTATTAGCACAAGGAACACAGTAAAAATGTATTCAACATTTTTTCAACATTACTTACGTTTTAGGAATAGTGAACGATCACCTGAAGATATAGTTTTCAGCATTGTACCAGGCTCCCTCTTTGAGGTGGCGTTGAGGCTACTGAAAATGTCTACGGAACAAATTAAGAGGAACTGTTTAGACAATGTCACCAGAGGAAGTCTATATTTGCTTCTGATAAATGGGAGTATTATCAAAAAGCCATTTTTCCCACTTTGCTGTAAATTTGACAGCAACCTGAGCAAAGGAATGCTCCACATTTTCTTCCTGTGAGGTGACTGGCCATCTTGATATCTTTATTAGTGAAAGGGGAATTCACTTTATACTAAAGTCTATTTTGTCCCCTCAGTTCATTTGACAACACGGACAGGTGGAATAACGAATATAGCCAATCATAGGGCACCTGGCATATAGCCCAGTCCACTCTCTGGTTTCTATATGCCAAGAAAAAATGCTTCAAAGAGTGAACCCTACAGACATGGTGGACTGCAAAACAAAATGCTCCTGGAAAGTTGGGGCCAGTTTCAAACTGACCTTGATTGAACAGGATTTAGGTGGAATTTAGGGGCCCAAGTCACAAAGGGCGATCCAAATCAGCCCCTCACAGCCACTACAAAACTACTTCATTAGATGCTTCCATTCTGGCCTGAAAAGATGCTGGAGGTTCCTGTGCAAACTCAGAAATGACCCAGGGCAGCCACCTGGGTGCCTAACTCCCACCTAAGCTCTATTACAATCCAAATTGGTGCTGTGAGGCACCTACAATACATCTAAGTCCAAACTTCTTAGGTAGGGACAGAGCACACCTAATGGTTGGTGCTGTGAGAATGCACACAACTCAATACAAAACACAGCCAATGGTGATAGTGCCTATGGCGGGCAAGTAGGGGGTGCTCCTGCGCTAAGCCACCCACCTCACTGTGCCTGACCACCTTCCAGGCTCCAAGTGCCTCCCTGGGGGTACCTCACATCTGGCCCCTTCCTGGAGCAAACCCACTAGCCTGGGGGTAACACTGCCACCACCCAGGGTCTGGGGCGATCTTGGCTGTGTGCCCCCTGGGAAACACAAGCCTAGTGGCCCTTGAGGGTACTTGACCCACTTCAAGAACTTGGAGTGCTTCCCTCAGTCTGAAGCACAAACAGTGGTCTTAGTCAGCCGAAGCAATGGGACCCCAAGGCATAATCTAGACCCACTCCCAATAAGTCTCCCATGCTTGGTACAAAGGAGAACTTTATTAGTTACAAGGAGTAGGTTTGGAATAAGGTACAGGGTAGAGCAATATCAGAGAAATCCCACAGAGCAAACTGGCATGGCTGGGTAGCCTTTGATCACGCCTCTGAGCTACTGCAAGCTATAGATCTAGTTAGATCTCAGGTAGCTTACTCACAAGTATCATCCAGAGGCAGGTGGAGATTCCCTCTGGAGGCAGGCAGTTCCTTTATCATTAATTTCAAGAGAGAAAGCAAGTTTCAGATGGTCCAGCTCTTCTCTCTCTCTCTGAGTTTTCATCATGGCACCGCTCCTCCCCCTGGGCAGTCCTGAACTTATATAGACCTTGTGACCTCATTTACCTGGTCCAATGGAGGCCAACACCTGTTGGCTGCCAGCCCACCAATTTGAAATGCATCACTGGTTGCCGGGTAGACTGGCATTGCTCAGAACAATAGGGAGCCCAAGCCCCTCACCCAGGTATGTGATGCCAGTCATGTAGGCAGAGGGAGCAGGTTACCCCCCTCCCTCAGGAATGTACCCAGCTCAGGTTACAACTCAGGGTTACCTAAAGAGCCCATGGGATGTCTGCCCTCTACAGGGACCATGTTAACCAAATTGTCACATAGCAGAGTTTTTGGGGAGAGACAGAGGTGGCCTTCTGCCAGTGCCCACCTTTTACCCAATAGTCTATAAGTAAGAATACTTGCCCAGGAAGTCAAAAGATATGTGTTCTAGGCCTGTTGGGGTTCAAACCCGTATCTCCGGCATCTAGAAGGACAGTTTGGATCTGATCCATCATGACTAATGCAAAGATACTGCTGGCTGCAAAGGCAGCCACACAGGCTGTGATCATGCAGGCACATGCAGTTTGTGGCACCACAAACTGTACATGTTGTATGTTAAACTGTGCACAATGCTAATTTGCAGTGCAGGGTCAAAATCTGCTACTGGAATTTTCCCAACAGCAAAAATAAATCCCGAAAAAAAGGTGGCACAAAGCACACAAAAACAGCATGCGCTGGGACAAACACAGAGACGAGAGACCCCGCTCCCCCGTCTCCACATGCTGTGGAGCTCCCACACTGAAGCACACTGAGCCCCAACCAGCCAGGAAGTGGCATGTGAAGACGGGGGAGCAGGGAGCCCCCTGCCAAGCCTGCTGGTTAGTGCCCCACTGAGGCACCCTGTGCCCCAGCCAGCCACTCCCACAGCACATGGAGTCATCAGAGCAGCATGCCAAGAGCCAGGAGGAACTGGGCACAAGTACTTTGCCCAAAACGGAATAATGTGTCCTGCAACAAACCATGCATGCAGGGGTATGCAGTGTGGCACAACTAGCAACACAAATTTGTTCTGCTATTATTTATGCCACTGCAAGCGCACATCCCAGCTCATCAGGATGCGGCCCCAGGATGATTAATCAGTTGCTTCACTGGACTGTTAATGAACTTCCAGAAATCCCAACTGTTTCCAACATGCTCATGTTATATCCCTCTGTATTCGACTCAGTGGGAGCATCTACACAAGATGCTTAACTTCACATTAGCATAGTTTACTGTGAAGTAAGCATGTGCGTCTACACATGAACATGCTTACTTCACAGTAAACTTCCTTAACCCCCAGTAAATTCCCCATAGGAACCTGGGTGGGAACTATGTCCCCCTGCCCTCGCAGCAGGGAGCTCCAAGCTCCCTGCTCCAAGATCGCAATCCCAGATATCTGGGATATCTCCCAGATAACGGTCTCCCAGCACTAGCCCAGTGATCACAGAGCTGGTGCTGGGAGCTCCCTGTTGGTGGGGGCAGGGGAGCCTGCGCTCACAGAACTGGGTGGGGAACAAGCTCCCCAACCTCCATCAGTAGGGAGTGCTGGCTCTGCCACCACGGGGCCGATGCTGAGAGATACTTATCTCCCAGCCCAAGCTCCACAGTCACAGGGCTTGGGCTTGAAGACCCTAATCTCCCATCTCCCCGCTGCCCAATTGTGATGGCGGAGTGGGGGCTGGGAGATAAGGATCTCCCAGCCTCTGCTTCCCGATCACAATCTTGGAGTAGGAGGTTTGGAGTTCCCTACTGCCAGGGCAGGGGGACATAGTCCCCGCCCAGGCTCCTGTGGCAGAGCCTGCCCTGGCAGACAGCACCTCATGGAGTCAGGGAGATATCTTCCACCACCTGGTGGATGGCTAACCGGGAGCAAATTATTTTCCTGGTCAGGCATCTACGTGAGTGCTAAGGTGCCATTACTAATCCCAAGTAAATTTGCTACTTGCATTTGGAGGGAGCAAATTTACTCAAACTTATTAGGGAAGTTTACTGCAAAGTAAGCATGTGCACATATAGACACACTTGCTTACTTCGTAGTAAACTATGCTAATGCTAAGTGCCTCGTGTAGATGTGACCCTCAAGTATCAGAAGTAGTAGGGCTTTGTTAGCGCTGTGTTGCACCCCGGCTACGCTAGGATATATGAACTTATACTGCCTGCACTATTCAAATTAACTTGTTCGGAGGTAACTCAGATACCTCTGCACAGCACAGCCTTGGGCCATGTTGACTTGTGCAATATTCCATATCCAGAATGCCTCTCCTTAAAAATGTACATGAGCCACAAATAACAAAAGAAAATACAAAGAAGACCTACATGTACAAACATACTGAATACTGTGGGAATATTTGTTATTGCACTGCTATCTAAAGGACATTGCAGAGTATAACATTCTAGCAGAGCACTGGCATAGGAGCTATGGGGGCCTCTTTGATTTCAAAAGGGGTAAGTACCTCCACAGTTCAAAACCTGCAGCCTGTAGCAAATTGGCTATAAATTAGGTATATCATTACTGAATCTTTACGCTTTTGTGGACAAGGATTATCCTCTGTTTGAACAGCACAGTACAAATTGGCCCTGGTCCATGTCTCAGGCTCCTAGGTGCTATAACAGCACAGTTAACAGTAAGAGAATGGGAGACTAAAACTCAGTAACTGGACACTTCCAAGAGAGTGGCAGGGAAAAAGAAAGACAAAAATGGACATGAGCTCCAGACTAGTAAAGATGTAAAAGATACTCTGGGGACTTGATTCATGGAGAATTTTCACTGACATAATGCTACTATGTCTACATTCAAGGCATTCCTAAATGAGGCTAAAGACAACATGCAAATGCAATTTAGCATTTATATGCCAGCTGCCATCATGACCAACACTGGGCATTAACTCAGGGATCTGCAGAGCTAAAACATATGAGCTGATACAGCTTGAGTAAAGATCCAGGCCTCTGCAGGTAGGAACTGCAAAAATACACATATCCTCTGCAATGAGGCACAGAAGGAAACCTGTAACCAATGTACATGCACAACTCTTGACAAGGGCAAAGGAATGTACATCAGAGGGAATAACCTGAACTAGTTGTGCACCTTAAGGAGGTTTAAATTAATGAGCAATTCAGGAAAAATAGGCCATAAGCATACACACACTGTGCATGGTTTGGGAAATGAGGAACCCCAAGGTGCTTTTGAAACTTACAGGTGCAGGACACTGTGTGTCTGCCTGACAGCACAACTGAGCACCAGTAGCCAACAGAAAACACACTGACAGCAAGAGGCTGCAAAATGCAGAGGCTTATAAATAAAAAAAGCCCCGGTGCACTGTGCGACATACCTTCTTTAAGACGAGCTTCCAGTGGTTTACTCACAACTGACTGAAGAGCTGCTGCAAAACTCTTGAAGTGGTTCAGGACATGCTCAAACGATGGAGGCACCGGGTGCCACTGCTCGGCTGGCATCCTCTGGTCCTGCATTTCTTTCTCCACTTCTGTGTAGTCCTGAAGATAAGTGGATATATGTATATTGTGTACACACACACACACACATACACACACACACAAAAGAAAAGATTAGTCACACTATCTACAGAAACAGATTATAACAAATCTCCCAGGTGATTTATCACAGAAGTCAGAACTAAGGGCAGATGGAGAATGCAACAATACCTCTAATAACTGAACAGGATCACTTTGCTGCTGTATCTGCCTAAGTTTACCAGAGAAGTTATCCAGCATTTTAATTCTTTCTTTACAGGACTCTGCCTGTTGACTGTATGCCTGAAGAGCTTGCTGAGTCTTTTCATCTAGGTAATTCTTTGTCAAGGTCTCCTCTTCATCAAGCAGTACCCGGAGTTCAGTGAATTTCCTTGACAGCCACACTTTACTAGCCGTTGTGTGTGCCTACAAACAAAAGTGAATTGCAGACACAGTTAGAGCACAAACACTGCAGATGTTACTTTTCCACACTTTTAAAGTGACCTTCCCAAAATGTTTCGGTGATGGTGTAGCATTCAATTATCAACTGGCATTTGCCAAATATGATCAGGAAATTGCCTGAATGCAGAGAACTATATTTGTGTAGGGTTTTCTAACTGTTGAGCTTGTCACAAGCTGGGTCAACACGTGTCCCCCCCCTGCCACCATGCAACAGCTCACCAAAATTCCCTATGTGGGATGGGGCCGCGGGTGAGTGGGGAGTAGTGTTCAGGAGCAGGACAGGCAGGCGAGGCCAGAATCACAGGGCCAGGTCGCAGGGTGGTGACAATGCGGGCCTGGGGCAGATCCATGATCCACTGCCCGCATGCCCCTGAGACAGACACAGGTTCTGCAGGCAGGGGCACATAGGGAGCAGATCACAGCTCTGCCCCAGGTCCCAGCCCCCGTGCTGTCACCACCCCAAGATCCCAGACCTGGCCCCAGACACAGCTCCCAACCCAGCTGTGGCCCCATCCCATCTTCTTGGCCACACACCCTACCTGCACAAGTCCTGGCCAGTCTCCACGGAGACCCCAGGATTGCAGGGCAGTGACAGCATGGGGCCAGAGCAGAGCCGCAATCCACTCCTTGCCCACAGAACTGGGGCTCCTTGCCCCAGCCCAGCCCTGTGCTGTCACCACCCCACGATCCCAGGGTCTCCATGAAGACTGACTAGGAGCCACGGGGGCAGGATGCACAACCAGGATGGGCCCATGGGCTGGTAGGGAGCTGCATTCAGGGCCAGGTCTGGGATTTCAGGGCAGTGACAGTGTGGGGCTGGGGCCAGGGCAGAGCTGTGATCTGCTTCCTGCACATACCTGCCTGCAGAACTCACACCCATCGCAGGGGCATGTGGACAGAGGATCACAGCTCTGCCCCACACCCTGGCCCCGCACTGTCACCACCTGAATATCCCGGGGTCTCTCCAGCCCTGCCTGGCAATCTCGCTCCCAGATGCCACTCCCTGCCCACCCACAGCCTCACCCCAGCCATCCAGGTGAGCATCCTGCCCATGTGGGCTCCCCCTCTGGCGGTGGGTGTGAGATGGATATGCCAGGGTGACTGGGTAGCAGGGCTGGGGCTGGCAGCTGTGGCAGCCAAAAGGCGCCGCCACTACCCAGGCTGCCAAGAAATGGAGTCTGACAGCCACGCCACCCCAGCTGCGCTGTATGTCTGGGGGTGGCAGATCTGGCCGCACTCACTACAGCCTGCCTGGGCTGTCCCCCATGCCTGGGCTAGGTGGGACCAAGGAACCTGCCACTGGCCAGACAAAATCCCTTGGCAAGACAAATCTGGCCTGCAGGCCATATTTTTCCCACTCCTGCTGTAGAGATACTGACAGTGAAGCATGCACACTCCTCAAAGCAGGAACCATTTTCCTCTATACAAGCTGGACAGGGCCAAGCTCAATGACAGCTCTCAGTAAGAGCTTGGACTCAGGAGATTAGACCCTCATGTGATGGGTGTCAATGCAACTCCATTAACATCAACAAACTATGTCCATTTACCTCAGCTAAGGACATGTATATTGTTTCCTACGCATAAGCAACTATTTTAAGAGAAGAAAAGACTTTTTGTGTTATCTTTTATTGGACCAAATGTATAGTTGGGAAAGCTGTTGGACAAGATTTTGGGCATCAAGTGCCCCTTGTTAGGAAGCCTGAGAGCTTGCCCAACAGCTCTCCCAACTATACAGTTAGTTCAGTAAAGGGCAACACAAAACATTCTTGCTCTCATACATTTTTCTGAACCATTAGGTCAACAACAACACTCCAACCCTGACTATTTTAATATAGGTCAGCCAGGTATGTATGTTCCCATCCCACCCATCATTGGCTGGCATATATAATGAAACCAAGGCCAGGTCATCTCTTTTAGTGGAAACCTATTCTCTCCCACATCTTAGCTAACAGGATGTGCTAGGAAGAACAGGCATTATACTTGTTCTGCTGTGAGTCTGACAGCTGCACAATGGCTGGACAGGCACCATGGTTCTCTGTGTTAGGTAGCTGCTAGTTGTTATCTGGCTTTGAGGAGTAATACTGTAGAAAATCTAAATACAAATTTCACAGCAAGTTTTCTCTCTCTCTCAAAAGCCTTGCTTGTGCCTTTAAGCAGTGAGCTGTCTTGGCCACAACATGGGTTTTAATGGAAAGCAACTGTCTGGTTAAATGAACAAGTTTTGCTTTACCTCAAGATCAACAGAAGCTTGTTCAATGTGTCTTATGTTGTCAACTTCCTGCTTCTTTTTAATGTCTAGCTCCTTCAAGCACGAGGTAGCAAGTTCCTGTACAGCAGGTCAAATAAAATGACAAAAATCATACTGGAACCTAACCATGTCTGCAAATCAGCAGAAGACAGTATGAACATTCACTTTTCTTTTTACAGAAGAAAGGGTATTGTCAACAAATGTCTAGCTTACCTGTTTATACATAAGCAAATTCAAATCAATTATTCTTGTTAACTAAACTACATATTTGAACATCCCATGGCCCATCTGTGGTACCTGGTGCTATTCAGAGGCATACAAGTCAATATCACCTCTTCAGGGTGATCCTTTTACCTCTCTGGCTGCTGCTTGAAAGAATGACAGTTCTGAAACATCAAAGCCTAGAGGGCTGGCCAAGATGCAGCACTTCACTGTCTCCTAAGCTACTAAGCCCTGTCCCAGGTCTGCTTGGGGCTTAGCCTTGGAAAAGGCAGCTTATCACACAGGCTATGAAACTCTCAGAAGTGTTCACTGTCTGACCATTTGAGTGACAATGCTGGGTTCCAGTGCTCTAGGTGAACTGGGTTTGACTGGGAAACACTGGCCAGGACTTATCTCCTCCCAGCTAGACTCTGGCAATGTTCTGTCCATTAAACAGCCTGATGGTCAGGTTGACAGGGCCTAAGCACAATTCCTCCTGCCACACCACACTGATGGCCAATAGAAAGCAAGAACTCATGTCCACAAATACTACTCCATTCAAAAACAATGAAGCCAACAAGCAATTTATTGGAGCACTGAAATAGTCACCATGGTGCTACAGAATTGGAGGGACCAGACATTGCAGTGCTTCCTGCAGTCAGGTTTGCCAACCTACTGAGATGCCAATGAATCCCTCCATCCCCTCAGCTTCAGGGACATATATAGAATAGTAGAGCCTAGTGAATTATTTCTGTTTCCTCTTTGGGACAGCAGCCCTTCATGGCATCAATGTTTGAAACTGCACAGGACAACAGACAGATCTGGGAGGTGCTGTCATGCAGAAACCCCATGGCTCCCATCAAATGGTTCAGTGATCCACAGGTAATTCAGGCCTGGCTATCCCTGCCTGGCAGGGCTCCTAACCAGACACCAGTCTCCCCCTCTCCCCTTTTTCCCCATCTCCCCTTTTCAGTTCTGCCACTGAACCCCACAATGCTTCCAAGAATTTTGGAAGCAACTGGTTTGCAGTGTCAAGAATTTATGACAGGAAATCTAGAGAAATGCCATCAAAATGAACTCCATTTTGCATGGCTGAGGACTGTGCTGCTACTCCCTGGGTAACATTTTCCAACCTGGATGCCTAAATTGGGGTTCTTAAGTCTGTATGAAGATACCTCAAAAGTGCTAAGCACTCAGCTGAAGAAGCCAAGGGAAAGTGCTCAGCATTACTGGAAGCCAAACCACTTACTGAAATAAAGTATCTTGGACTTTGGAACCCAACATCTGGCACTCAGTTTTAAAAATCTTGCCTCCACAGGATAAAGGGCAAGAAGTCCTCTTCAATCCGAGATGGGGGGAGTGCTGAAAGGGTAATCTGCCTTTAAACCATTCTTGCCCATGCCTGGGGAACCTCTTTTGGGTGTTCTCTAGGAAGGGAGCCATTTCTCCTGCTCAAACTCCTTAATTCCCATAGTGAAAGTTGACCCACTGACCCCACTATGGTCCTCCACCACAAAGAGGTTGTGTGTGCAGCAGTTTCTGAAGGCAGTGTGTTTCCTTGCCAGCACAGAGATGTGTGAAAGTAATTGTCTTCTTGAGCTTAAGGAACAAGGGGCTTGAATGAAACCTACCCACTACATGCTCTGCCCTCAAACCCCAGGGAACAACCTAGTGGTACCTCCGAGAGGGAAACACCACAACGCTTCCTCTCCTGTTTGTCATTAAAATACCCCAACCCAAATGCACTCCCCAATAGCCCCAGTGCTACTCAAGGATTTACATAAGAATGTTTCTACCATGCTCCTGCTCACATCCCAGAATACTCCTGCTGGCATGGCCTATAACCATACTGCTTTCCAAAGGATTGCTAAAATACTGCCAACGCTATATAGTAGAGGTGCACTGATATATCAGTCCATATCAGATCAGCACTGATAAAAGAAAAATTAACATTATTGGCAATCGGCTTTTTTTGGCCCATGTAATAAATGTCATCAGTAAATGCCATGTACACGCGCAGCCAGGAATGCAGCCCAAAAGTTTGGAGAGCAGCATCCAGTCGGTAAGTCTGTGGGGGATAATGGGACATGGGGCCGGGGGGGCAGATCAAGGCCCCCACGGTGAGGGAGGGAGTGGGGCAGGGGCAGTCATGGCCCAGCCAGGGTGGACGTGGGCATTTCATCCAGGGCATGTGGGGGTGGGGAGCAAGGGGTGATTCCCCGCCTCTGTGTACACCCCTGGGGGAGGCATGGGGGTCATGTGCACAGGGTGAGGGCAGGCTGCCCACTGCAGGCTCAGGTGCTATGCTGGGCTCTTCCGGGTGGGGGAGGGGACTGGGCTGGGGCTGCACTCGGGGTGGGTGGCAGCAGTGGTGGGGGTAGGGGTGGCTACAGAGAATTTTGGGGTGGCTGTAGCCCTCCCCCTGTAGCCACCCCTCCAAACGCTGTCACTGCCCACCCCAAGGGCAACCCCGACCCAGCTCCCTGACTAGGAAGAAGTCAGTGCAGACCCTGGACCCAAGCTTGCAGCAAACAGCCTGCCTCACCCTGAACACAAATCCAGGGGGCACATGCCCCCCACGCCTCTCCCAGGGGTACACACAGTGGCAGGGAGCTGCCCCCCACCTCCCCCACCTCCCTGAGTCCCCTGGATGAGCTACCTGTGGCCCTGCCCCACTCCCAGTAGGATTGCATTCATCACTCTGGCTGGGCAGTGCCTGCCCCTGCCCCTGCCCTTGCCCCATTGCCTCCTTTACTGTGGGGGCCTCAATCTGCCCCCCACCATGTCTTTTCCTTCCCCTCCACCCCTTCCCCCCACAACAGACTTACCAGCAGGGAGCTGCTCTCCAAGCTGCCAGGCTGCATATCAGCTATCAGATCAGTATCAGTTGGTATGGCTAGTTAATAATCAGTCATCGGTATCAGTAAAAAAAATCTTTATCAGTGCACCCATGCTATATATGGTAATAGCCTAGGGTCCCCATCCCCCATTCCTTTGGAGAAAGGCAGCAGAGGGAAACTGGCTCTTCATAAGCAGGAAGCCAGTTGTGCTCACTTTAGTCCTAGAAGTATACAAGTAGCCATGCTAGAATCAGGCAGCAAGGAGCAGTGCACTCACGAGGGCTGGGTCTAGGCCACAGGTCATAAGCCAGAGGGACAGGCCCACGTGTGTGAGCAAGAAAGGCAGAGTGACCACAGTGGTTGAGAGGGCCCAGAGGGCAGAGTGACCCAAGACAGAATGCAGCCAAGTACAAGTCTAAGCAGTGGCAACCATGCCTGAGGGACCAAGTGGGAGAAGTTCATGTCAGGGGTTTGGCAGGTATGGAAGAGGCCCAAGGAATCTGTCCTGAACCTTAGGGGAGTAGAGTTCAAGTGACTTATTCATGCAGCCAGCCAGAGCCATTGGTTGGAGTCCACTGGGGTCAGGCAGACCAGCTGTTTTATTCATGTTGAGCTACAAAGGGGACTGCTGAGAGGGTACCCAGAAAGTCAGGCTGCTGAGAAGGCTCCAGGGTGTACAACACCCCACCCAGGACAGAGAGATAGAAGGGCTGAGAACTTGGACTGAGATCACTCCAGAGAACAGTCACACAAAGGCAGAACTGTGGAGGGCCTCAGATGTCGGACCTGTACATGTGGAATGGCTGTGGGAGGACCAGCAGGGTGCACTGACTCACCCAGGTGATGGAAAGAACCTGGAGATGCACAGTGAGGACAAGCAGAGCTCAGCTCCCACACACAGACTTGACTGAGAGCAGCACACCAACCTGAGGAACTGCATTAATGACTGCAGACTCCTCCACAGAGAAAGATAACATGCAAAGCATGGTTGGTGACACGAGATAATGGGAGCATGCAGCCCTCCCTTCACATCAAGGTCACATAGCAACAGAAAACTTCTACCCAGGAACTTTCCAAGGTGGCTTTGCCTGCCTTCTCAAATGAAGAGAAAGCAAGCAAGCAAGCAAGCTGGGACAGGCCCTAGGGCTCCCCGGTCTTGAATGCAGTCTTGCGTGCAAAAGTGAGTAAGACCACAAACTCCTATGCTGGAAAGTGCTACTTCTATTGACATTTCTGAAATGCCAGGAAAAAAGCAAGCAAGCAGGAAGACTAGGTGACTTTTGAACTCTGCAGCCACTCCTCCCAGCACCACCCCTGCCAGCTGCAAGCACAGCCCTGACCCAGCTCCCCAACCGAGGCTGGCACTGCCCTCAGCCCTTAATGGTCAGCCCGCCCTCATCCCGCAGACAAATCCAGGCAGGTAGATGCCCCCCATGCCTCCCCCAAGGGTCCATGCAGCAGTGGGGAGCCGCCCCTCCTTCCCCCACCCCAACAAGCTGCACGCAGCTCCGTCCTGCTCCCAGGGGCATATTCACTGACCTGGCTGGGCAGTGCCTGCCCCTGACCCACTCCCTCCCTCACTATGGGGGCCTATATCTGCTCCCCCATGCCCCTTCTCTTTCCCATGCCCCTTACCCCACCACAGACTTATCAGCGGGATACTACTCTCCACACTGCCAAGCTGTGCTCAGGCTGCCTGCATGCTGTGCTGTGCACATGCACGGAACATTTATCAGTGATATTATCACCTACACCAGCCAAAAAAAGCTGATTGATAAAACAAAATTTAATATTATTGGCAGTGCCAATCCCATATGTGACCGATATATCGGTGCACCTCTAGGCACAGGTGTAGCTGATAGCTTTCTTTCGTGGAGAAAGATATGGCATGCCTAAGCCCAGTCTCCAACTACCTTCTCCTGTGAGTTTCCTGTCTTGACTCTGGTTCGGATTGTCTCTCCTGACTCTGACTCAAATAATTAGATTCATTGACTATTGACTTTGTTCACTGTTTGCTGTTTGGATAATTGGTAACACATACACTGTATCTCTGCTTTTATTCCCTTGTGATTATATCTGTTCCAGCTTTATTTTTATTATCCCTTATCTTTTGTTCCATCCCCTGTTGTTCTTTCAGTAAATCCTTGTTTTATATTTTTAACTTTCAATCCTGTTTCCCTGTGTATGTGCCAACCTCAGAGAAAGTTATGCTGGCCATCCCATTTCTCAGGGTGTAGGGAGGCCCATGCTGAGAACGAGCCTAATACTAACCTAATACTACTTACTCTCCACCCCAGTGAGTTCAAATCCTAAATTTTCCCCTGCTACAATAATGCAGCTGGGTATGTACCATGTAGGCATGCAAAGTGAAATAGGATCTGGTCCTCTAGTCCTACGAGCAGCTTGTCCCAGGGGACAGGACTGCCTTGTCTGAAAAAGATCTGTCTACGTATAGTTATCTGTTTCTGGGCTGACCTGGCTGTAATCCACCACCTCTCTGCAGCTACACAATGCCCTGAGTAAAGTGGTCAGGAGAACCCCAGATCTCTGCTGACTGGCTCCCTAATGTGAAATTTAACAGTGCACAGCACCAATCAGGCAGCCAGGTGCTACCTAATAAGAAGCTCTAGGAGCTGAGTGGCATTCCTTCATCATAAGGGGGAAAAGTGGACAAAGATCTGCCATCTTCAGAAATACCTAGGCTGGAATCCCAGAAATGAGAGTAAAACAATTTTGATCTGTACTACTAGAGGTCCTATGTATCAGCTGCCTATTGGATCAGCACCAATAAAAGGAAAGTGACATTACTGACTATCAGATTGTTTTGGCCGTTGTAGCCAATTATGTTTACCAATTACTTGTACCTTCTGGGCAGGGCTCTGGACACCTGGGTTCCCTTTCCCCATCAGGGCTGGGGCCCCCAGACATCTGGGTTCCCTACTGTGAGCTCCCCCGCCAGGGTGGTGCATGGGACCCAGGGCAGGGAGGAGGATGGAGCCATAAGCAGTTCATCTAGGAGGTGTGGGAGGGGTGGCTTCCTGCCACGGTGTGCAACATCCGTCCCCACGGGACACATGGCCCCCCAGATTTGTCCTCAGGGCAGATGCAGGCTGCTCACTGTGGGCTTGGGGCTCCAATCCCTGCTGCCTTTCTCCCAGGAGCCCCACACCGGATGTGTGCCCCCTGCCCACCCAGCAGCAAGTAGGGGCAGTGAGTTGTACCTTCCGCTGCCGGGTGGGCAGGGGGTGTGTAGCCGATGCAGAGCTCCCGGGACAAAGGCTGCAAGGTGGAGAGCCCTGAATCCGTAGTCGACAGCCTGCATCCATTATCACCCTGTTCGGCTCTGCTTCAGCATGGTGGGGTGAGGGTGGAGGAACATGACAGGAAGGAGAGGTGGTCATGTGTCACCCTACCCTCAGCCCAGCCAGGTCTTGCCCTTCCTGAGGCTGGATCCATTCAGCCTCCCCCATGGAACATGGGGACTTGCCCTGCCCCTGGCAGCGGCAGCTCCAAGAGGGGAGCTCGCCGTTACCCCCCCGCAGCGTCCGGGGGCACATGGTGTTCATGCCTGGGCTCCAGCTGTGGGGAAGGAGTGGCCCTGTTTCTGCAGGCCTGGAATAGTCCTGCGGGCCTGGCCTGGGCAGAGGGAGGAGAGCAGAGAACCTGGCCCAAAGACCAACCTCTATCCTAGGGAAGGTCTTGGAAAAGATTATCAAAGAGGCCATCCTTAACAGACTAGCTGAAGGCAATATCCTGAGGAATAGCCAGCATGGGTTTGTTGCAGGTAGGTCTTGCCTGACCAATCTCATTTTCTTTATGACCAGGTGACCTACCACCTGGACAAGGGGGAAGAGATTGAAGTTGTATATCTTGACTTTAAAAAAGCCTTCGATCTGGTATCCCATGATCACCTGTTGGCTAAACTGGCTAACTGCAGCCTCAACCTCACCACAATCCGCTGGCTGGGGAATTGGCTCCACGGTAGGACCCAGAGGGTGGTGGTTGATGGGATTCAATCGTCTTGGTGTGTGGTCACCAGTGGGGTCCCTCAAGGCTCTGTCCTAGGGCCTATACTATTTAACATCTTCGTCAATGATGTGGGCACTGGTGTCAGAAGCAGACTGGCCAAGTTCGCCAATGATACCAAACTCTGGGGTAAAGCATCCACACATGAGGACAGGAGGGTGATCCAGGCAGATCTCGACAGGCTCATGAAATAGGCAGATGAGAACCTGATGGTGTTCAACACCAAAAAATGCAAGGTTCTCTACCTTGGGAAGAAAAGCCTGCACCATGCTTATCTGGCTAGCACTACAGATGAAAGGGACTTGGGGGCCATAATTGACCACAAGATAAACATGAACCTTCAATGTGATGCTGTGGCTAGTAAAGGGATCAAAACGCTGGCTTGCATCCATAGATGCTTCTCAAGCAAATCCCGGGGCGTCATTCTCCCCTTGTACTCGGCCTTGGTGAGGCCGCAGCTGGAGTACTGCATCCAGTTTTGGGCTCCTCAATTCAAAAAGGACATGGAGAAGCTTGAGAGGATGCAGGGGAGAGCCACACGCATGATTAGAGGTCAGGAAAACAGACCTTATGATGAGAGGCTGAGAGCCATGGGACTCTTCAGCCTGGAAAAGCGCAGGCTCAGGGGTGATCTGGTGGCCACCTGTAAGTTTGTCAGGGGTGCTCATCCGGATCTGGGGGAACATCTGTTCACCAGAGTGCCCCAAGGGATGAGAAGATCAAACGGTCACAAACTCTGACGCAACCAATTCAGGCTGGACATAAGAAAGAACTTCTTCACTGTCCGAGCCCCCAAGGTTTGGAATAGACTGCCACCGGAGGTGGTTCAAGCACCCACTTTGAACGCCTTCAAGACAAATTTGGATGCTTATCTTGCTGGGATCCTATGATCCCTGCTGACTTCCTGTCCCTGGGGCAGGGGGCTAGACTCAATGATCCTCCGGGGTCCCTTCCAGCCCAAATGTCTATGAAATCTATGTAATCTATAAATATTGGTTATCGGATTGGCATCAGCCAATATGGTTGGTTAATAATTGGCTATCGGTATCAGCCAAGAAAATCTTTATCAGTGCACCTCTATTTACTACTGTGGGAACTGAGCAGTGAATAATAACTGCTTGTTACTATTCTTGCTTTACGTAATGGGGACCTAGAGCAGGGGTGGTCAATTATTTTGGCTGGTGGGCTGGTTAATGAATTTTGGTGACCTGCCCCTTGACAGGTGCCCTGCCCCCTGGTTGCCATCTTGAAATCGGAAGTCTCACCCCTAACCCTTAACCTTTGCCACTGGAAGTCCCTCCCCTTGACCCCAGAAGTGCTCCGGGGGTGGGGGTGTTGCCATCTTAGAACTGGATAAAAACCATATCATATGCTAAAAATCAAACATAGAATCATAGAACCATAGAAAATTAGGGTTGGAAGGGACCTCAGGAGGTCATCTAGTTCAACCCCCTGCTCATAGCAGGACCATCCCCAACTAGATCATCCCAGCCAAAGCTTTGACTAGCTGGGTCTTGAAAACCTCTAGGGATAGAGATTCAACCATGTCTCTGGGTAACCTGTTCCAGTGTTTTACTACCCTCCTAATGAGAGTTTTTCCTAATATCTAACCTGAACTTCCCTTGCTGTAACTTGAGACCATTGGTCTTTGTTCTGTCATCTGCCACCACTGAGACCAGTTTAGCTCCATCCTCTTTTGAACCCTCCTTCAGGTAGTTAAAAGTTATTAAACCCCCTCAATCTTCGCTCTTCTAGACTAAAAAAGCCCAGTTCCCTCAGTCTGTCCTCAGAAGTCATGTGCCCTAGCCCTTGAACCATTTTTGCTGCCCTCCACTGGACTTTCTCCAATTTGCCCACATCCTTTCTGTAGTGGGGGACCTAAAACTGAACACAGTACTCCAGATGTGGCCTCACCAGTGCTGAATAGAGGGGAATAATCACTCCCTTGACCTACTGGCAACACTCCTACCAATACAGCCCAGTATGCTGTTAGCTTTCTTGGCAACAAGGGCACACTGCTGGCTCATATTCAGCTTATTGTCCACTGTGACCCCTGGGTCCTTTTCTGAAGAGCTGTTGCCCACCCAGTCAGCCCCCAGCCTGTATTGGTGCATGGGATTGTTCCATCCTAAGAGCAGGACTTTGCACTTGTCCCTTGCTGAACTGCATGAAATTTCTTTTAGCTTAATCCTCCAATTTGTCTAGGTCACTCTGAATCTTAGCCTTATCCTCCAGCGTATCTACTACTCCCCCCCGCTTGGTGTCATTTGTAAACTTGCTGAGGGTGCACTCTATGCTATCTTGCAGGTCACTGATGAAGACATTGAAAAAACTGGCCCCAAGACTGACTCCTGGGTCACTCCACTTAATATTGGCTGCCAATTAGACATCGAGCCATTGATTACTATGCTCTGAGCTAAATGCTTCAGCCAGTTTTCTATCCACCTTACAGTCCATTCATCCAGCCCTTACTTCCTTAGCTTCCCTGCAAGAACATTGTGGGAGACCGTATCAAAATCCTAGCTAAAATCAAGGTACATCACATCCACCAGTCCCCTTGCATCCACGGAGCCAGTCATCTTATCATAGAAGGCAATCAGGTTGGTCAGGCATGACTTGCCCCTGGTGAATCCATGCTGACTGTTCCTAATCACCTTTTTCTCCTCCAAGTGCTTAGAAATGGATTCCTTGAGGATCTGCTCCATGTTTTGTCCATGGACTGAGGTGAGGCTGAGAGGTCTGTAGTTCCCTAGATGCTCCTTTTTCCCTTTTTAAAATGTGGGCACTATGTTTGCCCTTTTCCAATCATCTGGGACCTCACCTGCTTGCCACCAGTTTTCAAAGATGATGACCAGTGGCTCTGCAATCACATCAGCCAACTCCCTCAGCACGTTTGGGTGCATCCCATCTGGCCCCATGGACTTGTACATGTCCAGCTTTTCTAAGTATCCCTTAACCTGTTCTTTCACCACCAAGGGCTGCTCCCCTCCTCCCCAAACTGTGCTACCCAGTGCAGTAGTCTGGGAGCTGACCTTGCCTGTGAAGACTGAGGCAAAAAAGGCATTGAGCATTTCAGCCTTTTCTGCATCCTCTGTCACAAGGTTGCCTTCCCCATTCAGTAAGGGACCCACACTTTCCCTGATCCTCCTCTTGCTATTGACATACTTGTAGATACCCTTCTTGTTACCCTTCATATCCCTTGCTAGCTGCAACTCCAATTGCACTTTGGTGTTCCTGACTTCATCCCTGCATGCCTGAGCAGTGCTCTCATACACCTCCGTAGTTATTTGTCCAAATTTCCACTTCTTATAAGCTTCCTTTTTGTGATTTAGTTTACTGAAGAGTTCCCTGCTAAGCCAAGCTGGTCTTCTGCCATACTTGGCAGTCTTCCTGAGCGTTGGGATGGTTTGTTTCTGCACTCTCAGTAAGGTTTTTTTTTTAAAGTACAGCCAGCTGTCCTGGACTCCTTTCCCCTTCAGACTGGCTTCTCAGGGGATCCTGCCCATGAGTCCCCCAAATGAGTTGAAGTCTGCTTTTCTGAAGTCCAAAGTCCTTACTCTGCTGCTCTCCATCCTTCCGTTCCTCGGGAGCCTGAACTCTATTATCTCATGGTTACTGGTGCCCAAGTTGCCATCCACTACTACATTCCCCACCGATCCTTCCCTGTTTGTGAGCAGCAAGTCAAGAAGAGCATGGCCACTATGTGGTTGTTCCAGCACTTGCACCAGGAAATTGTCCCCAACACTCTCCAAAAACTTCCTGGATTGCCTATGCACTGTTGTATTGCCCTCCCAGCAGATGTCAGGGTGATTGAAGTCCCACATGAAAATCAGCACCTGTGATTGAGAAACTTCCGCTAGCTGTTTGAAGAAAGCCTCATCCATCACTTCCTCCTGGTCTGGTGGTCTATAGCAGAACCCCACCATGACATCCCCTTTCCTCATTGCTCTCCCCTCTGACCCTAACCCAGAGACACTCAACAAGCCTATCTCCAGTTTCATACTGGAGCTCTGAGCAATCATACAGCTCTTTTATATACAGCGCATCTCCTCCCACTCTTCTCTCCGGCCTGTCCTTCCTGAACAGCTTGTACCCATCCATGACAGTGCTCCAGTCATCTGAGCTATCCCACCAAGTCTCTGTTATTCCAATCATGTCATAGGTCCTCGACTATGCAAGGGCTTCCAGTTTTTTCTGCTTGTTTTCCAGGCTCTGTGCAGACACTTGAGGTAACTAGATGATTTCTCAGAAACTATGAAAGTACCTCCCCTGTTGCCCCCTCCTGCTTGCTCTTTCTCCAGGTCTTCCACTTCCCCACTTACCTCAGGGCTTTGGTCTCCATCCCCTGGCAAACTTAGTTTAAAACCGTCCGTCCTCACTAGGTTAGCAAGCCTGTCTGCCAAGATGCTTTTCCCTCTCTTCATCAGGTGGATCCCATCTCTTCCCAGCAAGCCTTTTTCATGGAAGAACATCCCATGGTCCAAGAAGCCAAAGCCCTGCTGGCAACACCACCTATGCAGCCAGGTGTTGATCCACAGCAGTGGTCACCAACCAGTGGATCTCAATCCACCGGTAGATCTCGGAGCTTCTTGTGGTAGATCTTGGAGCCTCTCGAAGTCGATCCACGCCCCAGCCCAGCAAGTCAGTCCTTGGCGGGAGGGAAGGGGCAGGGGCTAGATCGAGGACCCCGCAGTGAGGGACAGTGCCACAGAGGCAGGAGCAGGGGTAAGTTGAGTGGGGCCCTGGCAGGGGGGGACTTACCGGCTGGGGAGGTGTGCCCCCAAATAATTTTTTCTCCCTCTGCCTTGATCTGCTCCCCCTTCCCTCCCCACAGACTTGGTGGGGAGTGGGGGTGGCAGTGGCACGCAGTAGATCTTGGGTTGCTTTTAAATGCCAAAGGTGTTCTCTTACTGAAAAAGATTGGAGACCACTGATCTGCAGGATGCACCTGCTCCTGCCCGGACCCTTCCCCTTGACTGGAAGGATTGACAAGAACACAACCTGAGCCCCAGGCCCCCTCACCCTTGCACCCAGCTCCCTGTAGTCACTTTTGATCTGCTCAGGATCTCCCCTGGCAGTATCATTGATGTCCACATGGATGACCAGCATGGGGTAGCAGTCAGAGGGCCAGATGAGTCCCAGTAATCGCTTCACGACATCTCGGATCCAGGCTCCGGGCAAGTAGCAGACTTCCCGAGACAACAGGCCAGGTTGGCAGATGGCTCCCTCCGTCCCCGACAGAAGGGAGTGTCAAACCACCACCACCACCCATTGTTTCTTCTTGGTGTCAGTCATCTCAATCCTTGCCACCTTGGTGAGGCCTGGCCTGGAGGTCAATATCATTGCTTGCTGCCAGAAGTCAAAAGCCTCCAGCTTCCATCTTCCTGGGAATTCATGTCCTCTCTCTTCTCTAGCGCTGCCTCTGGCATTTTTTCCTCTACAGTCCCAGAGTTCTCCTCCAGCATAGAATCGATGAACTCCTCATGGTGGAGGATGCTTCAGAGCCTCATCATCTTCTCCTGTAGTTCTCTTGCCTGTTACCTGAGAGACACCACCAAGAGGCACCATTCACACTGCAGGCGCTCCCTGACCTGGCCATCACTCAAAGGAACCTGCAAGCCACAGTTTCAAAAGATTCCTTATTTTCCAGCTTCCTCAAGCCAAGTTGAAAGGCTCTCCCCTCAAAAAAAGTGGGGGCGGGGGCATGAAGTGGCCTAGGAACTGGCCAGTGAACTGCCTGCAAACTGTTTACCCTGTTTGCAGCCCCTGGTCACTGGCTCCCTGGTCACCTGGGGGGTCTCCTTTTATACCCTGCTGGACCTGGACTACATCTACTATAACATATTTTAATTTATTTAAAAAAATATTTTTGTCCTGATTTATGTGTTTTTGCATAGTGTACATAGAGCAGGGTCGGGCAATTATTTTGGGCGGAGGGCCGCTTACTGAGTTTTGGCAAGCCATCGAGGGCCGCATGACAGACAGCCAGGGGCAGATAAATATTTATTTTCTAAATTTTTTAGGGGCCTTGCAGCCCAGATAGACTGGCCTGGCAGGCCGCATCCGGCCCGCGGGCCGCATTTTCCCAAACCCTGACATAGAGGCAATTGTATAATAGCTCAAAATAAAGCCTTACTCTTGCATATTGTGTGTGGGGCGTGTTTGTGCTGGGTGTGGAGTTTGCAAGGGTGTGGGGGTGTGGTTGTGTATGGGGGGGAATGTGAGGGAAGGTGTGGGTGTGTGGGAGGTTGGAGGGTGTGGCAGTGTGTGTGTGGGCAGGGTATTGGGGAGGGTGTGGTTGTGTGTAGGGATGTGGATATGTGGGTGTGGGGTTTGTGGGGAGGTAGGGAGTGTGTGTGGGTATGTGTGTCGGTGTGTGGGTTTATGGGGTGTGGGTGTGTGTGTGGGTATAGTGGGGTGTGCACCTGAGGGCCCACCTCATGCCGCACAGCCCCTGCCACCAGCAGCAGCAGTAGGTGGTAGGCCCTTGGGGTGTTCACGCCTCGTGCTAGCGCACAACTCCAGCCTGTTCTGGGAGCTGCATGTGGCGGCAGGGTGCAGGGCCAGCCTGGTCCAGCTTTATCATGTTGGGTTCCCCCGCAGCTCATGTGCAGCTCCCAGGACCCAGCCACAAGGAGGTTCCCACATGATGGAGCCAGCAGCCTGGCCCTGTTCCCTGCCACTATGCGCAGTTCCTGGGATTCTGCCAGGAAGCAGGGAGAGGGGCTGAGGCAGCCTGGCTCCATTGCATGTGGCTTCCTGGGCTTCCTGCCACTTCCAGCAGAGTCCTGGGAGCTGCACAGGGTGATAGGGAGTGGGGAAGGCTGCTGGCTCTGTCTCCGGTGGCCTGAGTCCTGGGAGCTGCAAGTGAGCCATGGGGAGCTACATGCAATGGAACTGAGCCAATCTGGTGCTCCCGCCACCCTGCTGGGCATGAGCTCCACACTCTGAATCCATGCTCCTGCCAGCCCTGGCCCCCTGCTCCTGCCCAGCTGCAGCTCCCCCTGCCCACCCCTGCTTCCCTACCTGCTGCCTGGAGCGCTGCAGCAGGGACAGGAGGAGGAGCTGCTGGAGATCAGGGGAGCAGAGCAGTTCCCCGGGTGGCTGCAGCAGCAGCAGCCCTGGCCAGAAGCTGTGCACGCTGGCCAGGACCGGGGCTTCCTGCGCACAAGGGTGGGAGCACAGCACATGCTGCCCAGGGCTTGGCCCCATGTGGAGCATGGCAAGGGCAGCTGAGGGCTGAGCCAGCTACAGTTAACTGGTGGGTGCCCGCCCACGGGCCAAATGAAATGGCCTGGGAGGACAGATCCACCCTGCGGGCCATATTTTGCCTGCTCTGACTTAGAACTTCCAGGTCTTCAGAGGCACCACTCTTAAAACGACACCATTACATTGGCCACCATTACACCATTTCCATAAGCAGAAAAAATTTGACCTCATGGAAGCCTCCAAAAACAAGGGAAAAGAGCCCAGGAGCAGAGGGCATTTATGGAACCAAAAAGGCATGGAGGCCACAGCGTAGTGGAGTAGAGCTTTGGCGTGGCTGAGCAAGCTGCAGAAATGGACAGGGACAGACAGAGAACTGATGCAGCTAACAACTAGACAAGCATTTCTGCGAGGTCACCTTTGACTTCTCCCCAGTTTGGCACACCGCTGCAAGCACCTCTGCCTCGGGGGCTAGTGCCCTGGTTCCATGAACTCAGGAGCTGCAATTTGCCCCAGGAGGGACAGAAGAAGAATGTGTTCTGTGGATTGCACCAATACTGCCAGGAGCCCCAGCAGGCAAGGCCATCACTGCTTCGCCTGAGGATTGATCAAAAGCAGCAGGAGCTCCAGTGTCAACTCATCTGCCGCCTTGTTCTCTTGGCGCAGAAGCAAGTTGGCAACAGGAAGCTTTAGCTGCAATTCCTTCTGCGTAAATCACACTGATAGCACACTTGCAAAGACATGGGATTTGTGGAACAGGGGCCCTCAAGACGGAGCTTCCAGCTAACTTCTGCCAGACTTTCCCCCTTGCACCACAGAAACGATCCCACAATGCAGAAAGCCCGGCATAAAGGATCCTCCAGTGCTGCTGAGCATCTGCTTCAGAGTAATCACTCCTGGGTGGACAGTGACTCACAGTGAGTAAAGCTGAGTTGCTGTTCATGTCCATGCAGCTACGCCTGCAGTTCACATGAAGCAGCTCCTTCCAGGGGGTCCCTCATTGCAGATGGAGTCCTGTCAGGCGGGCAAGCTCCCACTAGTATGTTACCTCACATCTGCCTTGACCAGAGCCACCCCGGGCTGGGAGCACTGGAGAATCCATGTTTTAGCACCTTTTGAGGAGGTGGGGTTTACATTTGGAAACCCTTTCAGCCCTCCTTTCCTCCCACTCATCCATTTCCCTTTGCCCAGCTATTTCCGAAGAGCTCTGCTTTGAGCTACCCCCTCCTCCCCCCACACAGCTTGATTTGTCTCCCTCTTTCCTGGAGCACCTGAGTTATCATCACGCTTGGCTCCGCGGCCGAAATGGGCTGAACTAAGCAAGCAGTAGCAAGTGGAAGCGGTAAAAAAAAAAAAAAAAAGTTAAGATGTTTCAGTTTTGAAATCAAACGGGGGGGGCGGGATCAGACAGCGCGCCAAGCATGAAGGAGAAGGCGGCGGGGCGTCTTTTGAAAAGAAAACGGGGGTGTGGGGGGAGAAAAGTCACTTTGGAGCCAGTTTAACC
>NW_005841994.1:414056-416434 GCF_000455745.1 Alligator sinensis
CCTAAGGGCGGGCGGGCCGGCGGGCGCCGGGGGTGCAGGTGTGTGGGGATCTGCGGGGCATAGATACATGCACACCACTGGAAATATCTGAAGCCCCTGGTTGGGGTGGAGGATGTTTGCCAGTTGTAGGGCCACTTACAGTTCTGGACTGACTCACGGATTTGGACTTGGTTTGGCTGGGAACACGAAAAATTTCTTTAAAAAATAAAAATTAAAAAAAGGTTGGACTGGGCCTGGCCTTTGGGTTCTGTCTCTATGGTTTAAAGTGGGGATGGTAGGTCTTGGGCAGCCTCCACTTCTCCAGATACTTGCCTGGGTTCAAGTGGGTTGAAGACAGGCATTCCGTCCCAAGTGCAGGAGTTGAGGACTTGGCACTTATTGTATGCGGACGCGCATGTGTGTAAGAAATATAAAACATGCCCTTCTCTGGGTAATGCAGTGGCCATAAAGTAGGCCAGAGTCATCACAGACACAGCATCCAACATACATGGTGTGTCTACACGTGAACATTTAATGCGCATCAGCACGATTTAAGGTGCATTAATGGCACCTGTCTACACGTGTCCCCTTAACGTGCCTTACAAATGGCAAATGTTGGCTAATCCTGCCTAAATTTGATACCAACATAAAGCAAGTGTCAAATTTATGTGCAATTTGTTAAAGTGCATTAACACATGTGTCAACATGTTAATGTGCATTAGTGGAGTGACTTTAGTGCTGGGCCTGCCCAGCCACTAGGGGGCCGGCCCGAGCCCAGCCCCAGGGCTCCTAGCTGGCGGCTTCTTCTCCTCCAGGGCTGGGCTGCTCTCTGGCAGCCCCTAGCTGCAGGCTATAAAAGCCTGCAACCAGTTTATGCCTTGAGGCACACAGCACAGGGAGCCTGAAGGAGCCAGTGCTGTCTGCAGGAGCCCAGCAGCACGCATGTGCCCCCCCTCGACAGGACACAGGCAGCTTCTGCCTGTCCTGTCCCCTAGCTGGAGCTGCTCCTTGGCCACAGGTGAATGTTGCAAAGGGTTGCAGGCCAGTGCAGGGAGCATGTCCAGCACATCATTCTTGTTGAGACCTGGCCCTGCCCACGTGCCCATGCCCAACCCGAGCACCCAGGGTCCCAACTGGACTTGGGAGGAGGTGCGCGACCTCATGGCGCTCCGGGGTGGGGTTGACATCCAGAGGCAGTTTGCATGGGGCAGACACTAGAACACCAACATTTATGAGGCCATATCACGTGGGATGCATGCACGAGGCCACTCCTGCTCAGTGTGTCAGTGCTGCATGAAAGTCAAGGTCTTGCAGGCACAGTGTGTGGCCACGATCATGTTCAGTCATTGATCCAGTCATTCTGAAGAGACCATGCTCTTCACGTGGGAGCTGGCCCACATTTTGGTGCCATGGGAGCCAGGCTGCACCCCTGCAAGTGCCACTAGCAGGGGTGGCCTGCCCTTGCTTGCACCCTGCCCTGACACCTCCAGTGACATGTCACTGAAGGAGGGGACCTTGGACCTTCAGTGTCCCACCCTCCCCACCTCCCTGGCTGCTGCATCCACTGGCAGCTCTGGGAGCCCTGGCCAGCGGCTGCCTTGCCCTTGACCCAGCTCCACACACCACCACAAGGAGCATCCAGCCACACCTCTGCCAGCCACCAGCTCCTCCCTGGGTGGGGCTCCTGGCCAGGCACCAGCCTGCCGCACATCACAGGTCGTGGACACCGGGTGCATCTGGATGCCATCACTGACAGAGAGCCCTGCCCCAAGGAGCCAGCTTCGCTAGCCCAGGACATGTGGTAAGTCCTGCGGTAGGGGAGGGCCTTTTCAGTCCCTGGCCCTGGCTCTGCCTGGCCTACCCACACTCCTCTGGCCCCAGGTTCCTCCTCCCATAGCATGCAGAGAGGCAGGACACAGTTAAACATTTTATTGAGCAGCCCATGTCCCCACAGCTGGGCAGGCACAGGCCTCTCACATGACAAAGAAGGTGTTCATATTGTCTGCAAAGTCCTTCTCGGCAATGGGGGGCAGGGATGTGTAGTGCTGGCTTTTAAGTTTTCTTCTTGGGGAGATGGAAGGCTGGTTTATAACAAAGCTGCCAACTTCTTGAAGCCTTACCTCTGAATGTCCCAGTGTTAGGTACTAGTTTTGTATGATTCCAGTGTTCCTAGGAGCTTAGCAAGCCAGTCAGTCACAGATACGGACTTTCACCCTTCACAAATGGTTTTATCAGGCAAGGTTGTGTGCACATCTTATCTCCATCCTGATACAACCTTGATGTGTTCTGTAAGGGTTCTGGCCAGAGAGTGAAATTCACCACTCTGGTGAGGAACAGTCAAGATTTTCAGACAGGATTGAAGTGGCACACCAAGCAAGCCTGGTGCTGAGCCTTTCCCT
>NW_005841994.1:416449-468785 GCF_000455745.1 Alligator sinensis
TTCAAACTTTTTTGGCTCTGTGCCCCTTTATCTGCAAAATATCTTAGCTTGTACTGCCTACACCTTGTGGGGGCCGAGGGGGATCCGGGAAAGGGTCGGCTGGGTTGTGGCCACAAACCCAGAACGTACAGATGGGTACTTGCGACCGCTGGAGTAGAATTAGGCACAAATGCGTACTGGTTCAAACACAGATGACTGTCGAGATGTACAGCGTAGGAAGAAAGTTAACTTCAAACTTCTGTTACAGTTCTTTAAACTGAGGAAACAACGAGATATCTCTAAACCGGGTCTGAACTCGAGCATGCAAAACACGGGGGTACGTCGGGGGGTTCGTCGATGGGGAGTCGTCGGCGGATGATCAGACCGCCAGGTTCCACTCTGAGACGAGCACGGAGTTCTCCAACCTGGGCGGAAACTGCTCCAACTCTTTATACGGCTAGCGAGCCAATTGCCAGCCGCCATGTAGGAATAATTTGAAACCGGCCAATTAGAGTATACACATTTGCATATGAGCAGTGGGAACTTTCCCACGCCGGGGCTCTCCACCGTGCCGAGAATTCCCTTGTACCAAATATCACCGTGCCTTGTGCTAGAAAGTTCCACTGTACCTAGGCACTCAACTAATCAGCTCTGACACACCTGATGCGTCTCTACATGTTCATTCCTTAGGAAGAGTGTCGATGCTAACATCAATGCAGGGCAATGGCATTACTCACCACACATTGACCAATCAAAAGCTTCACTGCCATTATTAAAATGTAGGCACATACCGATTGGCAAAGCACTATGTACCCCTGGGGGTACTTGTACCCTGGTTTGAAAAACATTGCCCTAGAGCAAACAATAATGGTAGAGGGCAAAGTCAAGGCGAAAGGGAGGTGAAAGCAGCAGATAGGAAGGGGGAAGATAATGGATGCTGCCACTGCTTTTCACCCCTGGGAGCCCTCTCAGGCTTACAAGAGGAATTAAGGGAAGTGTGGCCTGGAGGGATAGGACTGGGATCAGGGCTAGTGTTACAAATTACCTTTAAACTGGTATAATAACAGGACTTAAAATGGGAGCATTCACCCATTAAAGGGTCTTAACCCATGCTAAGTACCCTCTAAATACTTTAAAGTTATGCCAATTCAAGCAAGGGTTCTTTGATCCATTTTACCCAGGTTGTTCCAGGGTATTGTTAGTCTGCTCTGGGGGGATAAAATGCTCTATTTTCATTCCTCCAGCATCCCAAAATGCACCATCCCCAACCCTTCACACTCCTTTGCTCTTTGGACAAACTTTCAAGCCTCCTGAACTCTACTGTCCAGGGGGTGGTGCTGGCCTCAAGCCAACACCCCCTCCTGCCCCCAAGGGATGTGACCCCAGCGCACACACACCCCTCTGAGCACCCAGGTGCTGCTCATCAGTTGGCTGCTTGCTCTAACACCCCTGTCCAAATGGCATCAGCAGTCCTACTACCTACCTCCATGAAGAGAATAAGCCAGAGAATGGAAACTACCAGGTGGGCTGCAAGCCAAGTCTCAGCTGTGACCAGTGTGGCATGCAGCGAGCCTGCTGGGTCTCAACTCTGCCCTCTGCCCTGGTGTGCCAGACTCAGCTTCCCAGCAGCCACAGTGGTGATGGCTCCATCTGGCTGATGCTGCCAGTTTGACCACCGTACCCAGACCTGGTCCGGCTGCCCAACCCTGTCTGCCCAACACCCACCACTGTGGGCACCAGACAGAGCTGGCAGGTGTCCAGGACCCCCATAAACAGGGCACGCTCAGCCAGGCAGATGAGATGGGGGCCAGCCTGGGATCACAGGGTGGTGACAGCATGGGGACATGATCCATTTCCTGCATGTTCCTGCTCACAGAACTGGTGCCTGTCACAAGGGTGTGAAAAGAGTAGATTGTGGCTCTGCCCTGGACCCCAGCCCCATGCTGTAACTGCCTCATGATCCTAATCCCACCAGTCTGTCCCGCTCTTGGATGCCACTCCCCTCCTGCCTGCAGCCCCTTTCTATCCACCCAGCCTAGCATGCCTTGCCTGTGAGGGACCCAGATTGGTCCAAGGAGACCTCACCTGCTTTGTCCAGCACTCCCAGTGGTGGCTGTGGGGCAGATGGGCCTGGGCTAGATAGGATCAATTGCCATCCCTGCCACGCTGTGCCAGGTCAGCACCTCCACCCTGCTGCACCAGGCTGAGTCTGCACCATCTCCCTGCCCACAGCAGCTCACCAAATCTCCCTAAGTCACACTCCAGCCCAATAATTGTCCACCCCTGTATTAAGCTTTAACTTGTGACTGCTCTGAAACTGTTCTAACTTTGACAGCCAGACATTACATAGATTTAAAATGTATTAAAAGTAACCTGTAAGAATACTTCTAAGCTGCTTCCCACCCTTGGTCTGTCAGATATTTGAGTTGTCCCCCTGGGGGAGCTCATCACCTCACATTGCTGTATTTCGGTGGGTTGGTTTCTAGAAACGGGCAGGATATTCAGCAGTCAAGTGAGAAATGAATGAGAGTGCTTTAGAAATGTAAAGTACCAAGACTCTGTTAGTGTTAAATGGTATTAAGGAAAAGTTCCAGGCCGCTGCCTCATTGGGCAAGCTTCTGATCTGTGTTTATAAATCCTGGGTTCGTGAACCTACAAGTGCCCTGTTGAAAGACTCACTTCTTACTGCAGTTTCCTTGTTAATTGTGACAAAAGATCTAGACAAATTACAGAGGTGGGTGGATAGGAATAGGATGGAATTCAACACAGACAAGTGCAAGGTGCTGCATCTAGGGAGAGGGAACCAGCAACACACCTATAGGTTGGGGAACGCCCTTCTTGTCAACACGATGGCAGAAAGGGATCTTGGAGTCATTGTTGACTCCAGGATGAACATGAGCTGCCAATGAGAGGAAGCATTCAGTAAGGCTAACTGGACCTTGTTGTGCATCTACAGACGCATCACAAGCAGGTCCATGGAGGTGATCCTTCCCCTCTATGCAGCATTGGTCAGGCCACAGCTGGAGTACTGCATCCAGTTCTGGGCACCGCACTTCAAGAGGGATGTGGCTAGCATTGAGAGGGTCCAGAGGAGGACCACTCGCATGGTCAAGGGGCAGTGGGGCAGGCCCTACGAAGAGAGGCTAAAGGGCCTGAACCTATTCAGCCTCCACAAGAGAAGGCTGAGAGGGGATCTGGTGGCCATTTACAAATTCACCGGGGGGACCAGCTGGAATTGGGGGGAGGCTTTGTTCCTCCGGGCACCACCCGGGTTGACTAGGAATAAGGGCCACAAATTATTAGAGAGAAGGTTCAAGCTGGACATCAGGGGACATTGCTTTACAGTTAGGGCTGCCAGGCTCTGGAATGGGCTCCCAAGCGAGGTGGTGCTCTCTCCTACCTTGAGGGTCTTCAAGAGGAGGCTGGACAAATATTTGGCTGAGGTGATATGATCCCAGCACCCATTTCTGCCTGGGGCAGGGGATCAGGCCTGATGATCTGTTTAGGTCCCTTCCAACCCCAAGTACTATGATACTATGAAAAGGCACCTCTGAATTTTCTACGAGGGAGAATGCCCAGGGGCCTGCCATGGTTATACCAGCCAGTGGGTGTGTCTACACATGCATCTACACCTACTTAAATTTACTGCACAGTAAATTACTGCACAGTAATCTGGAGTAGGGTAGCATCTACACATGCAGGCATTAAAGCGCATTAATGTTGTGTGTGGACTGACTTGGGACTAAAGTTAGTCCCAAGTCAGTCCACACACACTGTTACTGCACAGTAAGGCGTCTACATGCGCGTTACTGCGCAGTAACTAATTGGGCATAAATTTGATACCTGCACAATGCAAGTATTAAATTTACACTCAAGTCAGCATAAGTTGCCATATTTACTGCACAGTGAGGGTATGCATGTTTAGACGCACACTTGCACTGAGCAGTAATTTCAGTTCCTGAGCAGTAAATGTGCATGTGTAGACACATCCAGTGAGCAAGACCAGTTGAGCACACTGAGTTGGACACTCCAAACTACCATCCACTTACCATATTTACCTGAATACAAGACAACTTTCAATTTAAGATGACCTCTCCCCAGTAATTAGATTCTATACATGGTAAATTTATAAATTTTTTATGATTTTCCATGTGTAGAATGTAATTATCAAAGGGTCATCTTAAATTCATCCCCATCACTGCTGTAGTGAGGAAAGGAATGACAAGGGGACATCCAGTGAGGGGAGGCAAGTAGTCCCCTTGCCCTCTTCCCTCTCACCATCTATCTCCCTTGCAGCCTGCCCCCCCTACAGTGCCTGCCCCCTATAGTGTCTTCCCTTGCAGCCTCTGCCCCCCCTGCCTGCACCCCATAACCTTTGCCCCCGCTCCTGTAAACCACTTACTGTCAGGCACAGCTCTGGCTCTAGCTTGGTTCCAGTTCTGGCTCCGGCTCCATTCCTTTCCAGGTCACAGAGCTCACAGAAGCTCCAGCCCCTGCCTGACCATGTAGCAGTGGCTGTGGTGCCTCTGGCCCCAGGACACCAATGTGTGGCTGGTAGGGTCCACAGCTTCTAAGCATTTCATGCCGCAGGAGGGGATGGAGCCAGAGCCATACCTGACAATAAGCAGCAGGGGGAGGGAGAAGGGGCAGAGGCTGTAGGGAGCAGGCATGGAGACAGGCTGCAAGGAGCAGATGGGACAGGGGGCAGGTGGCTGCTGCCACTCTGGCTCTGGCCTGGAGCTGGGCTCAGGGCTGGAGTCAGAGCAGCAGCAGCAGCAGCTGCTGCCAGCCTCCTCACTGTTCCCCTTCTGCCTTGTACTCAAAACCAAGACAAAGAGCTTTTTCCCCCCATGCTGAAGTTGGGGGTGGGGACCTCATCTTAGATTTTGAGTAAATACAGTCATAAGTAAACTGAGATGGGAAGCCAGTGTTTTCTTCTAGCCTCAAGGTAAATATACAGATGAATATACAATGCAGGACTTTTAAGTGTAGGTCAGCAGTATGCTGAGTGGGTTGTAAGTCGCTTGGACAGACCATGTTTTTCATTGGATAATACATATTTTTGATGTTTCTTTATCCACAAAACTGCTGGATAAATTCAAATTGGATATCCAGTTTAAATAAAGAAAATATAGCCTTTTGAGGTCAATCTTTTATCATTCCCAAGTTAAAATGAGGTGGGGCTTGAATTGTTTTAAAAAGGAGCCATAAAAGAAACTAGATTGGCAAATTTGCTTCTGCCTTACTAAAAATTTCAAGACTTTGCAGACATTTGAACAATGATAATGTGTTCTAAAAATACGTATAACATGCTTTTAATTTGGTATCTAAGTGTCTTGCATTGCAGCAACCTGTCAAGATGGGGAGGGATCAGTCTCCACATTTTATAGACAGGAGCTGTTAAGAGATTAAGGCCTAGGGTTACAGAGGACTATAAGTATTTGCATCACTTGAAGCAAGTGAATAGCCCCTGATCAACAGGGAGTCAGTGGTTGAGCAACAGGGTGAACTCATGTCTCATTCATTGTAGCCACAACTTAGAGGGAGAAAGGGTACCTACCACGTTTAACTCAAATGTTTACAGAGTGCTACAGCCATCAGGGAAACATGTCCTTTGAAATAGGAGGCAGCAAAGCCACATGCATTTAGGCTGTTTACAGACATTACAAAAAAAAACACCAAACTGTGCTTTACTTTACATTCCATGTGCTCCTGCACCAAGCCCAGCACATGCCCAGAAGAGGCAGCATGTTAGTTGGACCCAGCTTGCCCAAGGTCTGTATAGATCACATGCCTTAGTGGGGCTTTTTGTGGTGCTTTTATCTAATAGCTGATTGAATCAGTTATTGGCAAAACTGCCAAAAAGCCCTGCTGAAACACCTGATCTATACAGACTCTGGTTTCGTTTTTTTTTGTCACATCTGTCAGCAGCCTAGTGATTTAAAACTGCCTTCCTCTCATGTTTAGAACAGATAGCTATAATCAGCCAAGTTAATCTGTCTCAAACCAACTAGTCCCTATAGATGTCACCTTGACCTGTCTTCTCTTAGAACATGGTAGCTAGAGCCTGCTCCTGCAGACGTTCATGCAAATGCCTCATTTTAGATGCCTGAAAAGACACTGGGCTGCTCATGTTAGCAACATTTGAGGAAGTACATAGGGACTGGGGATTTGTTTTGACCTTCAGTCAATTTTAGACCCCTGGAAGATGTTATCATATTTACCCAAATCCAGGACAACTTTGAACTTAAGATGATCCCCTCCCTAATAATTAGATTTGCTATATGGAAAATTTTAAATTATATATAATTTTTCATGTATATAATCAAATTATTGGAGGGTCATCTTAAATTCATCCACCCAAAGCGGCAGTGAGGGGCAAGAGGACAGACCCACACAACCTGTACCTACCCCTTCTGCATACCCTTGGTGCCACTTGCCTCCTGCCCCTTACCCCCCATACCTGTACCTGCCCCCTACCATATGCCTCCCTGCTGCTGCCCTTTGCCCCCTCCGTGCCTGTGCCTGGCCCCCTTCCATCTGGCCCCATTACTTGCCCCCCTGCTACTCACCCCTGCGCCTGGCCTACCCCCTGCTGCTTGTCCACTTGCCCCTTGTCTATAGTGTTCGTGCCTGCCACCCCAACGCCTGCACATGTGTAGCCAGGATCAGGGAAAGAAGTGCATGCAGCTGGGCATCAGGGAGTTCACAGGTCCCCATGCCACAGATCTTGCAGCAGGCTGTACAGCATGGACTTAAAACATCACCATGCAGAGGGAAGCCCTTGAGCTTCTGGCATAGGACATTTAAAGCCACACTATGAATGCTGGGCTGCATGCATAGGCACCAAGTATGTGGGGGGCCTGAGGGCCCTGGCCCCACTCAGAAAGAGAGTAGGGCTACCACCTATCCCTAATTGGGTGGGACAGTCCTCAAATGGGAACATCAAGTCCCAATCCTGGGCTGCATGACTCTGGGACAGCTTTTGTCCCAGCTGCTCGGTAACATGCTGGGATCCAGGTTTTCCACTCACGATGGGGGGGGGGGGGGGAAATCACAGGAAATGGCAAGTTTCCCCTTGCAGGCTGGCAGAGTTCCAGTCTACAAGGGGCTGCAGGGAGCAGGACATAGTGGAATATGTGCCACGTGGCCAGGAATACAGGCCCAGGTAGTGGTAGGGAGCAGCTCCCCAAGCAGCTTGCAGGTAAGTCTTTGGTGAGGGGAGCAGATTGAGGCCCCCATGGTGAAGTAGGGAGCAGGGCAGGGGCTGGGCCTGGGTTCACTGCCCAGCCAGGGTGGTGCATGGGGGCAGGGGCCAGGAGTGGGACAGAGCCATGGGCAGCTTGTTCAGGGGGTGGAAGGGTTGAGGCTGGCTCCCTGCCACTGTGCACACTCCCAGGGAGGAGGGCATGGGGGGACATGTGCCCCCCAGATTTGTGCACAGGGTGAGGATAGATGCAGGCTACCCACTGTGGGCTCAGGGTTTCCTGCCCCAGTGGCCTCCCCTCGGCAGCCACATGCAGACCGCGCCACCATGGCAAGGCACACCCTACTCATCCAATAGCAGTGGAGGCAGTGGTGATAGGGTTGTGCCCCTACTGCTGCTGGGTGGGCAGGGGGCACCTTTCCATGGCAGCACAACCAGCTCAGCGCTCTCAGGGGAAGGGCAGCAGGGAGGAGAGCCTTGAGCTGACAGCAGGCAGCCTAAATCTACCCCTGCCCCTCCAAGGGCTACGCTCAGCTCTGCTCTGGTTATGCTGCCCGGGAAGGGGGCATCATCTTAGGGCCCTCCCCCAGCAAAAATAAAAATCAGTGGCTATGGCTTCATGCCACGTTTTAAAATATTTTTTAAATTACTGCAAGTTCATTCTGAGTCAGGCTAACCTGTTGGGATCTCTTTCACATGTCTGTGTATTTTAAGTAATTGAATTTTACACAAGATTAGGAAGACCTTAAAGCACCTACATAGTATTCTAGCAGCTTAGTTTTATATTTTTATTTTCTTGAAACATAAAAAAAGCTTTGAAGTCCCTGTTTTAACTTCCATTGATTTCTGTTTGTACTTTTTTGACACCTTTACTAAGAAAATAAATCAAGGCAAGAATTCTTTTTTTAGGTTAATTACCTCCATTTTTTAATTAAAAATGTAAAGTATTACTTTAAAGCATAAGCACTTATTGGTTTAGATAAATTCTTTAAAAAACAGAAAAGAATATGATTTAAAAGACAGTTTTGACTGCTAGATATGGTATTTTCAGTGAAACTTTCGTTATTTCAAGGACATCCAAACTTGTAAGCATGTTTTGATGCTAGATGGCCTTTGGTTAATGAAAAATGGGACCATGTTCTCTCTCAGAAAAAAAACTGGATGAGATGGTTACTGCAAAATGTTGGTAACATGGAGCCTTTATAAACTTGCATTTTAAACTAAGCAGTGTAGCTTATAGAGCGGTTTCACATTCCTCATATGGTAAATGTAGTGCCCTAATAAAATAATTTACTTTAAGTATGTGGGATGCATATAAAATTTACTAACTTGTTTAGCAAAGAATACAGGGGGCTCATAAAGGATATCAGAACAGAAGATTCAAAATCTCTCTCCAAAAAGATATTACATATTATTATTTTTAAAACTTGCTAAGTGACCAAAGCTACAATAAAATAGATTTAAGGTAGAGAACATGTACTTACATTCAGCTTATAGGTAAGATACATTAAAAAGGTATTAAGCAGACAAGGCTCTTTGGGTAAATCTGATATATTTTATTAGACCAACTAAATAGTTGGACATTTTTTTCTCAGCAAGCTTTTGGCTTTAAAAATCCTTCATCAGGCTGAGGAAGCATCTGTAGTTGGTGTGTGCTCTTCCTGGTTGGAATTAATAGTAAAGAAGCCAGAGGCTGGTATGCACACAAGAAAACCAGTCAGTAAAGATATAAATTGAAGAGTCAGTGGGTGAGAGACAGGCTAGGGTGGGGGGAAAAAGGGGGATGAATGGGTTGATGTAGATGCACAGAATAGCATCAGGGAATGGAAGAAATGGGTACAGTTTGTGTGGGATATGTGCTGGGGAGGGACTGGCCTGTTACATGGCTTCCTCCCTCCTCTGAAGCTAAACCTTTAAGTCCATATAATAATGTAATGGATTTCAATCTAAGCAGCCATCAGGGGTACTCCATGGAGTTCACCATGACATAGAATCAGTTCAGTCACTAACTTTACTGGGAGCAGTGGTGAAGCTTCATGTTTTTAGGGCTGGTTGGGAGGGAGAAGGGCACATTAGTAGGGACTCTTTGGGGAAACAGGGAGGAGAGAGGAAGATGCAAGGAAGATGAGAAGCATTGGTCATTTGCTTAACACCTTTTTAAAAAAAAGATGAGATTTGCTTTGGTTGGGGGAGGGATTAGGGTAAAAAGGGAAGGTAAAAAAAAAAAAAAAAAAAAAAATCCCTCAGAAAAGAAAGAATTTAATCTTGCAGACAGAATTTAAACACAAAGAGAAGGAACAATCCGGTAAAAACTACGAACAAAACCAGTTCAACAGGTAGTAGCTTACTATCCCCGTGATGTTTAATAAACTCATTTTCAACTATAAATGTCAAGGGTCTTCACAACAATATTAAATGGAGGAAGGTGCAACAAGCCATCACAGATAAAGCACCAGATTTTTACTTCATCCAAGAAATCCACCTTAAAGAGGAACACAGTAAATACATAAAAGGCAAATAGTTACACCTTGTATATACATCTCCAGGTAAATCAAATAAAAGAGGAGTTGCAATTTTCATAGAAAAACATACCTTTCCAGTTAAAGGAAAATATCTAGATAAGGAAGGCAGAAGTGTACTTGTTCAGGGAACTGTTGGTTAACGTCTATGCACCTAATCAAGACTGGGTCTTTTTCTTTAGTAAACCATCTCAAATTTGAGGGGAAAAAAAAAAATGTAGAGGACAATGTTGCATTAGAAGACTATGGCCCTGTACAGTGTTGTATTTCTACTGGGAAACTCACCACTCTCCTGCTAGAAATTGCCAGCATACAGGAATTAATTCAGTTCCTCCCAGAGAAAACATGCCCCATCTAAGACTATGATCTTCTAGGTTGACACTGGAAGATGTCTCATACAAGTTTCTCTCACTAGAATGAATACATGTAGGCTTGACTCCTTCATGATTAGAAGGAGTTCAGGAGCAGCTTTCCCTGTGCCTTCTCTGGAGGGGGTGGGGAAAAACAACCTCTTGTCTAGGAAAGATAGGGAGAGCATTTTCCACACCTTGATTCCTCTCAATCATGGAAGAGTTGTGGGCCCCAAAACTATTTCTTGCAGGGGTCCCCAAAAAATTGTGGGCTGGTCCGGTCAGAAGGAGGGGGCAGGAGCAGCCATCCTCTACTTCCCATGGGTCCTGAGACCGGGGACACCCTGGTCTGGGGAACAGTTGGTGAGCTTTGCCTTGCTGCTCCCTCTCCTCCCAGAGACTGGGAGGGGAAGGGAGGAGCAGCTGTCTGGTGCTCCCTGCCCAATTCCCCAAGTGCAAGGAGCATTGACCTGCTGCTCCCTCCCTTCCTGGAAACCAAAGCAGCATAGCAAAGCTTTCATTCTGAAGCCCCCCTTTCCCACATCTGTGCCAAGGTTGCTTCATACATACAGAGCTAGAATGGGGCAAGGCAAGAGGAGAGGTTTGGTTGGGGAGCAGGGAAAACACACCTCTGCCCCCAACCCTCAGGAAACCCAGTCCCCACCCCTATCCCCTGGCACTATGAGTCACAGGCAAGACAGACAGTCCCAGACAAACAGACCCCCTCTCCCCCAGTCGCTGATTGTCTGCTGGGGTGGCAAGTGCCCCCCCCCGACACAGGAGGCACCAGTTGCCCATGTCCACATCATCTCTGGGACTGATGTGGAGATCCCAGGATCCCCTGTGCCATCACCCACAGGGTAACACCAGAATGCAGCATGCACCTGGTGACAGCCTAGGGCCAAGAGAAGAAGCAGGAAAGGCCAGACCCTACTTCCTCCCCATAAGCAACAAAGCAGCTACCTCCCCAGAGCATACAGCCTCCCAGAGGAAGAAGAAGAAGAAATACCCTCACCTGTGCCACTGGAGCAGTACCTAGGTGCACATTCATCAATACCTACCCACTCTGGCACACTCCCACCCCTACCCCTTACCCTACATTCATTGAGCACCTGAAAAAGAAAGGAAAAACGCACTGCTGGGAGAAAGTTTACAATGTTATATATTCAAAAGAAGACAGTAGTTTTTATTAATGAAAAAAGAAAGCCAAGCCCCAAGATTTCCACGCCTCTTCCTCCTCTGTTGCCACCCCATGTCCTGGCTTGCCTGTTGTTCCGCCAGGGCTTCCCTGACCATGACTCCTTTGTGGTTAGTGTGTGCGCCCTTGCCAGTGATGTGGTAGAAGTGCCCTGCAGCAAGTTGAAAGACCCTGTGCTTTCTCTGTTCAGGCAGCATCAAGGGTGACTGGTGCCTCCTGAGTCGGGGGGGCCACAATTTGTGGACGGGCCTGGGGACAGGCCAAAAGCCCCATATCCACTCCTATACTTCTGTGCGCAGCTTAGTGCCCCCACCCCCAAACACCACCCAGCCCACATGGCAAAAAAACCTGCCCCATCCTGAGTGGTGCTGAGCTGGGGGCCAACAACACACCACTTAAGGTGTGGGTATAGATCACTCAGTTTCAACTTGGTAAAGCAACAGGAACAAAGTTATTCCCACATGGAGGAGTTTGCAGCATCTGGATTATAATTCAATACTGTGCAACAGGATTGGCCCATTTCACAATCTTAAGGACTGTTTATAGCAGGGATGGGCAATTATTTCAGCTGAAGGACTGCTTAATGAGTTTTAGTGAGCTGTCAAGGGCTGCAAGGGTAGCCCTGCCCCTTGACAGGTGCCCTGTCCCCTGTTGCCAACTTGGTATCTGAAGTTCCGCCCCTGACCTTCAGCACCAGATGTCCCTCACTTTCCCCCTAGAAGTACTCCTTTTGGGAGGGGGGTTTGCCATCTTGGAACCGGGGAAAAAAAAAAAAGTTATATAATAATAATAATAATAATAATAATAATAATAATAAAAATCAGATATCTACTATAACATATTTTAAACCCCCCACCTGGAACCACTGCCTCCCCCACCCACCAGCTGCCACTGCCATCACCTCCTCTGTTGGCCCAATGCTGCCACCACTTCTGTACCCCCTATGCCCACCTGCCACTTCTTCCCCACCCCCCTCCATTGCTGCCACTACCCCCCAGCTTCCTTACCTGCAGGGCAAGGGTCAAGGCTGTCCTGTGGGCAAGGGTGGGAGCTTAGCACAGCCTGCCTTTGGGGGAGTGATGAGGTGGAGGGGGGCTCGCCCCCATGCGAGCACAGCAGGGGCAGCCCAGGGCCGGGTTGGATACATTGAATTGGTAGGCATCCGCTTGCAGGCCAGATGAAAATTCCTGGTGGGCCAGGCCCACTGGCCCATGGGCTGTAGTTTGCCCACCCCTGGCCTAGTCCTTGACCCTTTTAGTCTTGGTCTACTTGCTCCAGCTGCTACCTTCATCCCTAGGCCCCCTTATTCTGGTCTCAGCTTCTCGGCAACAGCTCCTAGACTGGGGCTTTAAGCCCCCACAGACTAGACTCTAGACCCCCTGGGCCTCTGGCCTCAAAAGGGTTAAACTCTCGCTATCTCTGTCCCCTCACATTGCTCACCTCTCTTGTTTCTCCGGCCCTCAAGCCTAAAGCAGGTTAAGCTCACAGGGCACTTTAAGATCCCCTGCAATGCCATCCAAACCTCCCCTCACAGCTACTCCTAGTCCTCTGGTCTTCACTAGCTTAAATCCAACAAAAAGATCACCCTTCCGGGCACTCACAACCAAAACCCACATGAACTTAAATCCTTGTCCTTTCTGGACCCACTCAAGGGGGAAAAAAGGAAGACAAAAAACCACCTCTGTGCTGTTACCCACCAGGGCTCCCTTTACTGCACCCCCAGATAGCAGCATGGCCTACCTAGGACTTCTGCTTCCTTCCCAGCCAGGGCTAGCATACTCTATCTAGCCTGAATGCCAGTCTTTTATTACCGCAAGTACCTCCCTTTCCAGGCAGCCAGATCTATCACCCAGGCTGAGCACAGGGGTTGCTCATGAGTCCCCGTAGCCTGCCAGCTGCCTCCCCTTTGGCTGCAATCCCTACTTAGTTCAGCCTTTCCCAGGGCAGGTCTACTGGGGATTGCAGGCACCTGGGATCTTCTCACTTTCATTGCTGGCCACACAGGGCTTCTCCCTAGCGATCCTTGCAGCTTTCTTTTCCTTCCATGAACTCTCATCCCTCTGAGGCACAAAAATCCTACTCATAAAGGGCCAGCCTTCTCCCAGTAGCAGGGAAGGGGTTTCCTGTTACACATGGCTGAGTAATTTTCAACCAGACCTGTTGACCAGGTGAGACAGATTAGCTATCAAAAGCGCAAAGGTGGAAGTTCTGTTGACACAGCTGCAAAACACATGACTGGAAAATGATAAGCTTGTGCACAGGAAAGCCAGCCAATTCCAAATCTTGTTTCTTGCAAGCCAGCTTTATGGAGATTCTCCCTCCTCCTCTGCTGGTGACTGGCACATCCACAGTCCTAGACCTGGAAATATTGCAGATGGAACAAATACTATGTTGTACTGTCTTAGTACTAAGCAGCCCCAGTTCAAACACTGACATATCATGCTGGGCACAATACAAACACAGCACCAGGACAGAACAATGGAGTCATCTTGGAAACTCACAGTAGGGCTTTCCAGAGACTCATTCCAAATAAAAGTCTGGGTCCTCTGACTGCAACAGCAACACTGATAATTGGTGTGACAGACACCTCCTCTGCTTTCAGATCAGCCCTGGCTTAGAGTCAGCCTAAGCAACAGCCCCCCTTGCTGTGCCTTCGGGCTATTTGGAACTCCTAAACCTCACTTTGTGCCATGAAACTCTAGCTGGCAACTCTGGGCATCTTTATACGTGTTCAGGAGGGTGAGGGGGGCTTTAATTAGAGTGGCTCTTGGGAGCCACTCCAATTAAAGTACCCGCAACATCTTGTATATTCAGCATCCCATGCTTCAAAATGGCAGCGATGGTGCTTTTTAACTAAAGCTCCTTTGACAAGCTTCAGTTAAAGTGCTCCTGCTGCCATTTTGGAGTGTGGAGACGCTGAGGCTACTGGAACATGCTAATTAGCATGCTCCAGCAGACTAGATTAATCGAGTCTGCTCCTATGTGTTCTAATTAGGACGCATCAGAGCAGGCATTGGGCACATGTGTAGGTGCCCTCTGTGCTCTGAGCTGACTTGGACCCTGCCCTGCCTGTTCCTGCTTGCTCCTGTTCCTGTCTTGGACCTCCTGGCCTGGATCAACTGCTTGCCCTGATCATGATCTCATTTTGACCCTTGACTTGCTATCCTGGACTAGGATTCACATTTGACTTGACCATAGCTTCCACACCAGTAAACCCCTGACTTAGCACAACTCCCTTGGACTGATCGTCTATACTGTGATCAACCCTTATGCTCCAAAGTGACAGCCTTGACCCTTCAGGGTCCACAACTTCCAACTTCACTGTGGAGTCAGCCCTGACCAAACACCCCTTTCAACAACTCTTTCTTCACCCCAGGCCCTGCAGCAACTACCTGTTACTCATCTGAATCCTCCATCCCCGCTTCTCTACTGACAGCTGGCTATGTCTTTGAAGCAATCTCCCTTGCCCAGTGCTTAGCAGCATAGAATCAAAGAACCAGAAGGGACCTGTAAGATCATCTAGTCAACCTCTTGCCCATGGCAGGGGACTAATTGAGCTCAATGAGATGCTTGTCTGGCCTTGTCTTGAACACCTCCAAGGATGGTGACTGCATGACCTCTGCTGGGAGTGTGTTCAAGATTCTAGTTACCCTTACATAAAATAAGTTTTTCCTTATGTCTAGTTGAAATTTTTCCTCAACCAGCTTATGGCCATTGATCCTCATCCTGCCAAGGGGTGCCTTTCTGAAGAGTTGCTCCCCTAGATCTTGGTGTTCACCCCTGACATACTTGTACGCAGTTATCATGTCACCTCTCAGTCTTTTCTTACTCAGACTGAAAAGGCCCAGTTCCCGAAACCTGTCCTCATAAGGCCTATCCTCCATGCCCCTAATCATATGGGTGGCCCTTCTCTGCATCCTTTTGAGCTTATCCACATCCTTCTTGAAGTGCGGTGCCCAGAAGTGGACTCAGTACTCCAGCTGTGGCCTCACCAATGCTGAATAGGTGGGGAGGAGCACCTCTCTGGATCTGTTTGCAACACAACGGCTGATGCAGGCCAGAGTTCTGTTTGCCCTGTTGGTGACTTCATTGCACTGTTGGCTCATATTCATCCTCTGGTCAGTTGTCACCTCCAGGTCCCTTTCAGATGCAGTGTCACCCAGGGGACCACCACTCATTGTATAGTTATGATGAGGGTTCTTCCTACCCAGATGAAGGACCTGACACTTGTTCCTGTTGAACCTCATCTGACTGCATTCAGCCCATAAGACCAGTCTGTCAAGGTCATCCTGGATCCTTACCCTATCCTCTGATATGCTTGCATTTCCTCAGAGGAGGGTGTTGTCCATTTAGGGGCGTTTCTGGACTCATCTACCTGGGTGGTACTCCAAAAGGTACCCCCTCTCCAACTGAAGGGATCAAAGCAGGTGCACAAGCGCTGTGGGAGGTGTAGGGATTCTCCTCCCCGTATAGAGCAGAGCCAGACCACCACTGGAAACTTAACCATATACCTTTTAATGAGGGAACAATACTGGGAACATAACAGGCATAATCAGGGGGTATAGTGGACACTACAGTGCTGATTCAACAAAGGTTAGACACTTACAATCATTGACAAAAGACAGGGTTAACAAGATATAAAACACAAACAGCAGAGCAAACTATACTGGTTGGGGAAATATAAAAAGGCACAAAATACAAAATGTCAAAGGACAAAGAAATATAGGGCCTAGGTACCTGGAAGGGAAGAAAGGAGGAAAACACAATGGCCCCTTTCTACTGCAAGAGGAATTTCTCCTTCTTAGCTTATTCACCCCAAGTCACCAAAGCTGGGACTTGAGCTTGAATCTCCTATGTGGAAGGCAGGAACACTGCCACACAGCCACCAGTGCTAGTACTACTCCAAGCTGTTAGGTGGGTTGACCTTCCTGGAGCCCCGTCCTCAAGCTGAGCTGCCTGGTCTCTGATTGGAGGAGCTGGAAGCCGAGCTGGAACCCCTCAGGTCGCTGCTCACATCCTTGCTGGAGCAGGGAAGCCTCTCCTGCTGGCCACAGCCTCTCATAGGGGATCCTGGAGTCTAGCAGGAAGCCTCTCCTGCCAGCCACATGCCGTGCTTCTGAGGGTCCAACTGCTGCCTGCAGGTCCTGCTCCTTCAGGCTCTTCTGGGGCAACTGCTTCCACCCTGCTGGATCAGCTCTTGCCAGCTCCTTGAAACTCTTTCCTCATGGTCCCTTACTGGTCTCTCCCCTGAGTCAGCCGTGCTGCCCCTTTTATCCCACTCCAGGTGACCCAAGGGGCCAATCAGGAGACATGAGGGGTGAATCTCTGGGGCCTGATTGGTGAGGAAAGGGAATCCCAAGTCCTCCAATCATCTTTTGCCCTTTCAAAACCCCTGGGCTAGGTCACTGCCAGCTAGCCCATCACATACATGAGACATGTTACTGTACATTACTGCAGTTTACTGCACAGTAAGCACATACCTCTACACATCTGTGAACTTACTGTGCAGTAAAAACCCTTAATCCCACTAAAATTTGCACCTTGCAAATGAAAAAAACAAAATTTAAGTTGGATTAGTTAATACACAGTAGTGCATGTGTAGACATGACCTGGAGGTGCCAAGCCAGGGCGGGGGCTCGGGCAGACCATTTATGCTGATGCAAACCACATTGCTGTGGCCTGGGTCCAAAGGCACCAGGATGTTAGTGCCCTGGGACCCTGAGAGCTGGAGTGGAACCTATCATGGCCCCATCCTCCCTGTCCAGGCCTAGGACCAGCCCCCTGCTGTGCCGCTGCTAGACCCCGAGCATACCCCCAGTGCACACAACCTGGACAGTGCATGATGAGCTGTTTGTATGAGCTGAGGGGTACCCAATCCACTATGCCCTGCTGCTGCTGATCCTCGTGGTGCCCCAGGTGCACCTGTGCTCCTGGTTTGGGACCCTGAGCTATGATAGCATGGGGGGCAAGCCCAGGCTGCCCCACAACCTTCTCTGCTGCCTGCCTGCTACTTGTGGCAGTGCTATACATTTCTGCCCCCTGCTGCTGAAAAGGACATCGCTGCCAGCATCAACACCTTCCTCAGTGTGTGAGACACCCATGGCCACCTACACACCTACATTTGTGCCTGCCACTGCCCAGCCACCATCCCAGTGCTTCACGACCCTTGGAAGCCACTCATTGCCCTGCAGCAGCCACTCATTGCCCTGAAGCAGGCCCCTGCCTGGGCCTATGAGGAGGTGTCTCCAGCTGGCAGGAGCCCCTGGCCCAGCCCTTGCCTTCAGTCCACCATCACCCAGCCCCCACACGTGAGTCCAGGCCTGCCACTCACCCCAGCTCCATGTGAACACAGAGCTGGAGCTTTCTGAAGCAGTGCCAGGACCACATGCCAGCCCTGCTGGGCCTGGACTCTGCCAGTCAGAGGGAGCTACCTGCACTAGAGGAGCAACAGCCACCATCACCCCTGGGTGAGCCTTGCGCCTGCTGCACTTGCTGCAGCATCCAGACACACAGGGGAATGGCCAAAGGCTGGCGTGCTGGCCACCTGCTCTCAGGCTCTACCCCATAGTTGTCCCCACCCTGCAGCCCCCAACTCTGGGACACCACAAAAAACACTTTGTAAATAGTTTGCATGCACAGGGAAGAGGGTTTTTTATTGTTGGTAGGTGGGGTGGGTGGTGGAGGGACTCTGCTTGTTAGGGAGGGAGGGAGGGGTGCTCTGTGTGTTAAGGACGGAGGTGGAGGGGGGTCTGTTCCATGTGAGGGGAATAAAGACGTGTTCTTCTGATGTGTGTGCAGCGAGCATGGTGCTGGGAGTGGGCAGGAAGGGTGGGGGATTTGTGGGCAGCAGGGCAGTCAGCCTAGGGTTGGGAGTGCAGGAGGAATTGGTCAGCTAGAGCCTCCCACACCTGATGCCCTGGCCCCTGCTGGCAGGTGTGCAGCTCTTCTGGTGCCTCGGCAGTGGGAGGTCCACTGCTGTTGCTGCCGCCACAGGTGGTGCTCCTGTCGCCAGGTATCCTCCATGTGCCATGCCTCCTCTACCCAGACCTCACAGAACAACTCCCCATAGGGCTCACAGATGTTATGCAGAGCACAGGCTGTGATGATGACCCAGGGGAAGTTGTCCTCAGCGATGCGGGCACGCCAGTGGCCTTTGAGGTGGCTGAAGGCGCACTCCACCAAGGCGCAGGTCTAGCCCAGACACCAGTTAAAGTGGGCCTGGCAGGTGGCCAGGTGGCCAATGTAGGGCCACATGAGCCATGGCAGGAGCAGGTAGGCAGGGTCCCTGATGATCAGGGAGAGGACCACAATGATGCCCAGCTGCAGGTCTGGCCCCGCCAGTGTGAAGCACCCACTCTCCACCAGTCCCGCCAGGCCAGAATTGTAACACATGAGGGCATTGTGGGTGCTGCCCACCCAGCTGGTGCTCACATGCATGAATGTGCCGTGGCGGTCCATGACAGCCTACAGGACCATAGAGTGAAATCCCCCGTGGCTGACGTTGGTCTCCACGTGGCGGGCAGGGGACAGGGATGTGGATCCTGTGCAGGGCCAAAATACAATGGGGGAATCCCAGTTGATGGAACCCCACTGTCACTGCCAGGGGGTCATAGAGGTGAAGCACTGTGTGCCCCACCGTGTCCTGGAGGGCCCCACACACCTCCAGGATGGCTTCCCTGGCAGTAGCCTTGCCTATGCTGAACAGGTGTCCAACATACTGGAGACTGGCAGGAGTAGCCAGCATCAGCATGGCAAGGGCCAGCTGGGTGTCCATGGGAAGGGCCAGTGTCCTGCCACTCCAGGTGTGGCTGGAGCTGCTGGAGCAGGTCCCAGAAGGTGGCACCTGTGGGAAGTGGCAGCTGCTGTGGCTGGAGCAAAGCACAGAGCCTGACTCCCCCTTCCCCCCAGGTGGCATGCATGGACAGAAGCCCGCAGAGGAGGTGCAGATGTCAGCTGCCCTCTGTGGGCTCGGGGCTCCCTACCCTGCTGCTATACCTTTGGAGGCCTCCAGGGCCCAGCAGGTGGGACTCAGTGTGGCAAGGCAGAGCAGGGTGGGGAGGCTCAGTGCCATCACCTGGAGCCCCACACTGCCATGCATGTGATGCCCCCTGCCTGACCAGCCACCTCCCGCTCCTCTGAGCCCCTGGCAGGCTGGAACTCTGCCAGCCTGCAAAGGGAAACCTACCATTTCCTGGTGTTTTTCTCTGTTAAAGGAGAAAATTTTCATTTTAAAAAGAGAAAATCTGCATTTTACCACATTTTTCCATGGCAAATGGAAAACCAGGATCCCTACTGATGAGAGAAACAAATTTGGGCAGGCGTCCAAATTTCATCAGGATCTTCCACAGGACCGCTCTGTAAATGAAAGCTAGGTAAGGAGCTTGGTGTTGCTCCAAGCACTTTTCCTGAGGGTGTCTAGCAATGAAGATCATGTCTGTTGTACCTCAGAGCAGCCTGAAACCACATTGGGGCCTGGGTAGACTCTTTCTGCAGAGGAGAGTGAGTCTGTTGAGGAGCATGTGGGGGAGGATCTACCCAGCTATGGACAGGAGTGCCATGCCACAGAAAGGTAATCCTCCTTTCTTGAGTATGGTAATAATTCTAGCATCTCTCAAGTCACTTGGGGAAACTGGTCATGTTTCCAGATTTTCAGAATAACAACATTTAGTTGGCGAGAGAGCTTTTTTCCATCATGCTTATAAATTTCAGCTGGTATTCCATCAGGGCCACATGTTTGTTGTTCTTAATTTGCTTAATAGCTTTCAAGGCCTTTTTATAAGTTGCTGGATCTGCAAGGTAGTTCTTAACAGGGTGTTGGCTTTGATGGTATTGTCATTGACATCAGAATGTCAGTTCAGAAGCTCTTTAAAGTGTTCCTTCCACTGTGGACCGATGGCAGAATTGTCTTTAAAGAGTGTTATTCCATCTTTGGACTTCAGTGTGGAGCAACAGGGACAGTGGAGGCTAGATGGGAGCCTGGGGCTGCATGTTAACCCCTTGGGGGCTGCATGCTACCTGAGGAGGACCTGGAAAACTACAGACTGGTTAGCCTCACTTCAATACCTGGGAACTTACTGGAGCATGTTCTAAGGAAGGCTGTTTGAAAGTATCTGGAGGACGAAAGGCTGATCACAAGCAGCCAGAATGGATTCAACCAAACTTGATCTCCTTCTTTGACAAAGTAACTACTTGGGTAGATGAAAGGAAGGCTGTGGATACAATGTATCTGGACTTCAGCAAGACTTTTGACAAGGTCCCACATGACCTTTCTCATAAACACATTGGAGAAACGTGGGCTGGACAAAACTACTACAAGGTAGCTGGTTCAGTAGCTGCAAGCAAACAGTGGTTATCAACAGATCCATGTCAGAATGGCAGGGGATCTCAAGTGGAGTCCCACAGGGGTCTGTCCTGGGCCCAGTGCTGTTCAATGCATTTATTATCAATTTGAATACTGGCATAGAAAGCTCCATGAGCAGGTTTGCCGATGATGTGGAACTGGAAAGGATTGCGAACATGTTGGAGGATGAGTGCAATTCAAAAGGATCTTGACAAATTGGAAAGCTGAGCTAAAGCTAACAGAATGAAGTTAAATGAAGACAAATGCAAGGTGCTATACCTCAGGAGGAATAATCAAAAACACAAATATAAAATGTGTGACATCTGGTTGGATGGAAGCTCTATGGAAGAGGATTTGGGAGTGTTGATACATTACAGACTGAACATGAGTCTGCAGTATGATGCAGCCGCACAAAAGGTAAATGCAGTTTTGGGATGCATCAATAGAAACATTAGGTGCAAGCCACAGGAGGTGATAACGCCTCTCTATCAGCACTGTTAGGCCTCATCTGGAGTACTGCATGCAGTTCTGGGCTCCACATTTTAAAAAGGATGTGGAAAAGTTAGCGAGGGTCCAGAGGTGGGCAATAAAGCAAGTGGTATGAGGAGAGGCTGAAGGAGCTAGGCATGTTCAGCTTATGGAACAGGCACTTAAAAGGGGACATGATGGCAGTCTTCAAATACTTGAAGGGCTGCCATAAAGAATAGGGACAGTACCTTTTCTCTCTTGCTGCATAGGAGCATGCAGATCAATGGCTTGAAGTTGCAGCAAAGTGAGCTTAGAAGAGGTTGGACAGTCACTGGTCAGGGATGATCTAGGAGTAACTATTCCTATGTTCTACTATGGGTATTTCCCATGCTTCTGGTCTTTGCTGATTGCCCCCACCCCACATTTCTGCTCCACTCAAGGTCAGACAGATCACCATATTTGGGGAAGGAATTTTACCCCATGGTCAGGTTGGTATCCTGCCTTAACTCTGTAGTGGCAGGCATGGCCTTCTACCCAGGGTCTCTTGAGCATATATTGACAATGTTTCATAGAAGCAGGACATTGGCTGCCATGGTTTTCTTGCTTTACTTGTGGCAGGTTAGCATGTTAGGGCTGTGTTGTGTTAGGGTTGATGGTAGTGGTATGTAGAGTTTAGATTATGGATTGTAGAGGATGGTTTGGATCGGGACAATCCTGCCTCAGGGGAGGGGTTGGACTAGACGACCCCTGGGGGTCCCTTCCTGCCCTACTTCTCTGTGATTTTATAATTCTATGACAGTCCCCAAAATTCTTTTTCTGCAAGGCTTAGCTATTTCACAAGATCTGCCTTGCACTCATATACCCAGGCCGAAGCTGGCTACATCCTTCCTGCCTCTATACCCTGTTTCTCCATGTCCTAGCCCCTCCATCTCCTTTCTGCCCCACTGCCATCCCAGGGAAGAAGCACTATGCTGACATGGTCCATAGCAGGAAAAAAGTGCATGAAGACAAACTTCTTGCACCTGGGGCAGCTTTAGTGCGGTAAAGAAAAAAGGAATTTCAGTGATCAAGAGTGCAGGACAGGCCACTGTCTGGTTTTGGCTTTAAGTGCTGACGTTTCTAACCCATCTGGTTAGCTGTGGAAAACTGACCCTGTGCCATCACTGAGGCACTTTAAGACATTTTGTCACACACATGCAACATCATGACTTTGCAAGTGTAAGCAGCCGCCCCTTTGGCTGAGTGGGTGTTCATTGGGGCACAGAGCACTAACCAGGCTTCTCCAGGCTGGACATCACAGTGGCAGCATGTCACTGACCTCGGCCACTCTTACACATAGGAACTAGGCAGGGGGTCACACTCGATGATCTGTTGAGGTCCCTTCTGACCCTAGCATCTATGAATCTATGTAAAGATGATAAAGAGGGCAAGTCCTATGAGGAGAGGCTGAAAGAGATAGGCATGTTCAGCTTGTGGGAAAAGGTGCTTAAGAGGGGATATGATGGCAGTCTTCAAATACTTAAAGAAGAGGGAGAATGCCTTCCCTCTCTTGCCACAGAGAGAATCTCCATCACTGGAGATGTTCAAGAAGAGGTTGGACAATCACTGGTCAGGGATGATCTAGCATAGCTATGCCTATGTTCTGCTACAGGCTCTTCCCATGCTTCTGGGCTTTGCTCATTGCCACATGGGGCCAGAAGTGACTTTTTTCCCCCCTTCCTGCTGCTATTTGTGATAGGGTTTTTTTCCCCCCCTCTCTTTTTTAAAGTCTTTGCAAAGGCATTGTGTGTTGGCTGCAGCCATGGCTAGGGATTTTGACTGAGGTGTGCCAATGCTCCTACTGAAACTTAAAGCTGGAGGTTCCTGGCTAGAGGGTCTTGCCCCTCTACTCAGGGTCAGACTGATCACCATAGTCAGGGGCAGAAGGGAATTTTACACTGCAGACAGATTGGTATGGGCTGGGGGTGCGGGGGTTCTACCTTCTTTTGTAGCAGGGAGCGCAGATCTCTTGTCTTTCTCTCAAACATATTTTAACCACTTTTGCAGCAGGATATTGGCCACTGCGGTCCCCCTGCTTTGCCTGTGGCAAGTTAGGGTGGGGATGCAAAATAGGGCCCATGGGCCAGATCCAGCCTGCCAACTGATTGGCTCCATCTGGCAGCTGCCCCCATGTGGGGTTAAGCCCCACCTGCTCCCACTGGGGCAGCCCATGCTGTGCTCCTACCAGCCCAGGCCCTCCCACAGCTTGTAGTAGGGCTGTTCCCAGTGTGGCTGCAGCTGGGCCGGCGCATGCTGCTCTGCTCCCCTTGCCTCCAGTGGCGCCTCCTCCTGCTCCTGTCCCTGTTGTGCTGCTCCAGGCAGGAAGCTTCAACAAGGAAGCTCCTGCTGGAGGTGAGGGGAGCAGAGCAGCACCCAGCCAGCTGCAACCACACCGGGAACAGCCCCACTACAAGGTGCGCGCTGGCCAGGAGCACAGTATGGGCTGCCTTGCCCAAGGCAGCCGTGAACCAAGTGTGCTCTGTTGCACACACCCCTTGCCTTCCCTTCTCTCCCCTCACCCCCAGCTGGCTCCCAGGCAGTCCGTTTCCCCATCCACACACACAACCCCTCCACATGCACCCATACACAAGGCAGGGCATGCAGGGAGCAGATCATGCCTGTCTTGCTCCCAAACACTGCTCTTCACCCATCCAAAGCCCACAGGGAGCTTTGGGGTAAGTTGTTGCAGGGGCAGAGGGAGGGGGTACTGACCTGGCTTGCGACAACTCATCCAAACTCCTTATGTAGCCCTTGGGCCCAAATAATTGCCCACTCCTGGGTTAGGGTGTTGTATCTTGTGCTGTGGCAGTGTTGACTGTGGAGTTTCCTAAGACTTTAGAGAACGGATGTAGATAGAATTCTCTATTATCTAAATATTGAATATTCTAATATATAAAGGGCTTGGTCTGTTTGTCTGTAACACTTTTGGACAACTGCACATGCACTGCCAAGAGGGCCGGTGGCAATTGGCTGCAGTGGCAGGACTGTTTACAAGGCTGGCCCCAAAAGGGCGAGGGGGAGGGGAAGGGGCATGTATACACTCCCCGAAACACTGTTATTTATGACGGGCAATTGGCTAGTAAATCCTATATTTATATAGAATCTCTGTCCTTGGAGGTTTTTAAGACCTGACTAGACAAAGCTGTGGCTGGCATGATCTAGTTGGAGATGGTCCTGCTTTGAGGAGGGGGTTGGACTAGATGACCTCCTGAGGTCCCTTCTAGCCCTCATTTTCTATGATCCTAACAGCTTCAATCACCTTGACACTGAAGCAAATGTTGGCATCATGGGGTACACAAATGCAAATATGTTGGCCTGGTTATCCATAGGCCCTCACAGGTGTTACATTTATGGCAGAATTAGTAGGTTAATTACACCATAAATTGTAACAGCACAAATTCAGCCAACTTATGGCATAAGATGATGGCAAACCAGCCACCAAGACCTTCCACATTTGATGTGGAATATCTTTGACTGGTTTGTATCTTATTTAAAAATTGAAAGTATGGCATATCCTAAATCCAGGGCTGCCTCTGCCTAACCCCGACTGTAACAGGGAGCATAGGGCTCCTGTTACCTTAAGAGGGGAACACAGCATTAGAGGGCTGTAATCAAGCGGGCAACTATGATAGATACAGCTGTGGGAAATTAAGCAGCCTGAGGAAGCTGAAAAGAGACTCAATAGGACAGTGAGAGACTGCTTAAGGGCTAGCTGCCTGACCATAGGCAGAAAAGGTCCAGGCAGGTAGGAAGGCAAGAAGTACAGCTCAGTGGCTTGCACTGCAGTGCCTGAGAGCAGACTGCAGTGGATCAGAGGGGATTTGGTATTAGGCTAAGTAGAAACTCCTGGGCAAGGTGGAAGAAGCCTTGCAACTAGAAAGGGCAGAGCCCCAACACATTGGAAGTCTGGCTCCCAAACCAGCAATCAGCCTGGCCCTGACCCCTACTGAGGGCAGACTTCCTACCAGCCTGGGCTGCTGGAGACGGGAACCCAGGCAACACAGCTACCCAGGGAAGCTGAAGTGAGCTAGCAGATAGAAGGCAAGAGTTTGCTTGGACCCAGAGAGGCCAAGGAGGGACTTGTGTTTTGAGTATCAGGTGGTATAATACTGGAGAACTGGATCAATGCTTTGGGATGGTTTAGAAACTATGTAACAGTTTAGGCACTCTGCGTTTTGGACCCAGCACAAGGTGGGGGCAGTGGGACTGAGGCCATGGAGCTGACACCTGAAACAGTATGGCTGAGCTGAGGGAGTCCATGAGAGAAAAGGGGCCATCATTGAAAAGGCTGAGGCTTAAAAAGTTTAGCGTCTGAGCGGCAAACATACAAATGGGCCGGGAAGCCCTCCAAACAGTGACTGACCCCAGGCATGGCATGTGCATGGCAATAGGGGAGGCTGGAGGCTACAAGTAAAAAGCATGATTATGACCAAAAGGGCATGTTTAGTTCATAGTTGCTAGGGTCAGAAGGGACCCGAATAGATCATCAGGCCTGACCCCCTGCCTTGGACAGGAACGAGTGCTGGGATCACAATACCCCAGCCAGATATTTATCCAACCTCCTCTTGAAGACCCCCCAAGTCAGGGGAGAGCACCACCTTCCTTGGGAGCCCATTCCAGAGCCTGGCAGCCCCAACTGTAAAGTAATGCCTCCTGCTATCCAGCCTGAATCTGCTCTCCATCAATTTGTGGCCGTTATTCCTTGTTATCCCAGGTGGTGCCCAGGGGAACAGAGCCTCGCCTTTTTTCCACTGGTCCCCCCTGGTGAGTTTATAGACGGCCACCAGATCCCCTCTCAGTCTGCTCTTGTGGAGGTTAGATAGATTCAAACCCTTTAGTCTATCATCGTAGGACCTGACCCACTGCTGCCTGACCATGTGAGTGGCCAGGAAAGAGACAGGTTTGGCAGGATGGAGAGTACAGCAGGCAAGTCTGACTGCCAGGGTGCACTGGATGCTAGGGTTGGATCCCTAAGTCTGCTACACCAATGGTCACCTTATCATTGGGATAGGGGATGGGGTAGCTCTGGGATCGAAGAGAGTCACCCTGTGCCCAATCCTGGAAGGCAACCCAAGTCAGGGGCTGCCCTTTTGTCACATTGAAAGGCACTCAGTGCAGCCTGGTATCAGTGAACTGGTTCCCTGCACCCACAGTCACAATTGGGATCATGCATAGCAGGGTGCACAATATTTTGGAACCTAAGAAAATATATGTTCTCTCTCAATCAAATGTTCATGTTAACATCTGCCATGGGCCTTGCCCTGAAGCAAATATTGGTGTCTTGGGCTACACAAATGCAAAATATTGTTAGCATGTTACACTTATACTTTACTGCTGCAAGGTTAAACTATTTACTATGCTGTAAAAACTGGGTATGTACTGCATTAAGGAACAATTCCATTTATTGGTTATTATTATTATTATTATCAAACTAAGAAATGGTTATTCCATTTGTTAGTTATAACTGATACTACAAAGCCAAAGATATAATCAAGATCTTTGCTAAAATTATACTCAGGGCAGACTACTGCATCTTTAAATATTATGTACCTAGAGAACTTTAGCTAGTTGAAACAATTAACTGTTGCATACTAAATGAAAACCATTTAAAAAGGCAGGTAATTTGTTAAGTCTTGGCATACATGACTTTGTCACAAAAAGCACAGGTAGAGATGATCTGGGATCTATACATGATCCTGCCACACAAGATCATTCTGTAGAATTCAGTGACTATCAGCAAGTCAAAGTCTACTGCAGTTTCCTCCTCAACTCCAGGGGAAATATTTATGCATCTTGCTAGGGTATTGCAAGGCCTAATCTGAAAGCACTAAACATCTTCAGCTGAAACATGCTATAGCAAGTGCACAATGTTTTTCAATACAGCAACATTTTCAGTGTTTCATATTTTCCTTGCAATTTAAGTCGAAGTACAATCTTCAGGAAACTGATCCCTTGGTCAATGCAGAAAGATCACAAAATAGTAACTGTCTGCATATTTATTGACTGTGATAGGAAAATACTGCCTTAAGAAAATGCTTTTGATAGTTTTTAAAATGTATAAGCTGCAGCTTCATGTTCATCTCAGAATTTCTAAAAGCAGATTTGTTAACAAAACAGTGTTTGAAAAGAAAAAAGTCTTGCTTTACATATCAGAATTAGTGAGGTAAAACAATTCCAATGTGTAATAAAACTGAAAAATATGAATATTAAGAACAAAACAAGAACACCAAGGTGAAAAATAAAAGGCAAGACAAAATTGTATAAGTGTACATCATACATTTATTACTGAACAACTCTCTCAACTCCAAAATTGGGCACAGGGATTAAAAATAAAAACTCATTGCACTACTTAGTAAAGCATTACTAGTAATCTCATAAAAAATGTACAAATTTTGTTAAAAATTTATCAAGCCTTCAAATGATTTGGTTACAGATATTTATAATACACTTAAAACTACATGTTAAAATGATACAGGAGTATGATTTAAAGAAAACACTTGACAAAAATATGATTCCAACAAAACCCATAAGCTTTCATAATCAATTGCAAAATCTGAAACAAAAATAGAAAAATGAGGTAACTGAATATACCAAAGGGAAAAAACAAAAAAGCAAACCAAACCAAAACAAAAAACCACAACCCTAAACAACCCTCCCCAAAACTGAACACAAAAAAAGAACAAAAAATCCAGCTCTTGTATTAAGGCCTAAAGATAACTCAAAAATATTTTTAGTAAGTAAAATGAAATGAAATAACCCCAAAAACCTAGATTGGTGCATCTCACTCCAAATACTACAAGTTGTAAATGTTAAAGCTGAGAAATCACATTCAAGAGACCATATAAAACAGTATACAACAAAAAGTTTACTTTGCACAAAAAAAATTCTGTAAATAAAACCAAAAACTGAGACAAAGCTTGGGAGATATATGTAGGCTTTGACATCCATTTAAAACAGAAAAAAAAATTAAGATGACTGCTCATGCAAAATAAACACAGCAGTGCCAATATGGTAAAGCCAAGAGTTTATTGTTTTTAGGGGGAGTTGGGAATATGGGGAGAAGGCAACCAACATAAATATCTTACTGGATTCTGGTGCTGCCAGGCACCACTGCAGGCTGTGGAATTAAGACACAAAATGTGCATAACATGGCAGTTAACAGCTGAGCATGAATCCCCTTCTCTTCCTCTTTTGAGGGCCACAACAGGAAAAATATCAGCTGTAGCCAGACCGAGCTGATTCAGAACACATGCATGTGCGCTGTTCTTACACACTAACCACAGGAAGCAAGTCTGCACACATCTGCAAGAGTCCCATGCAAACAAAGAAACATTCCAGAAGAGATCAGCCACAAGAGTGCAACAATTAAATTCAGTATTTTACCAAATTAGACCCTACTGCCTCCTCAATCTCCAACTGCCTCTCAGAACTTTACCTGGAAAAAGGGACACCACACACAAAGACTGCTCCAATTCAGCAAAGGGGACGGCTTTACCTCCATATTTGTAAGATGTGCCTTGGTAATTATGTATTTCTATCTAGCTTACAAAAAGTGCCTTATTTCCATGCTTTGTTCAAAGTGAATACTGACTATAGTAGTGTTTGTTATGGTTAAATCTGTACAGGTAGAAATTTTTTTTGCAGCTATATAAAAGACCCTAAGTATTATAAGACATATGTGGCTTACAGTTTTGTTTTTTTTTAAACACGTGATTTCATTTATTAAAAAAATAAAAAGTTTACTATATATTATTTAACCAGTTTGGTGTCATGTCATTGTGGCTATTCCATTCTGTAACACATCAGGGGAAAGTTGTAACCTTATGCTTTGCGATCATTTTGATTTAGTGTTCTTAAGTACTGATGGGTTTGGACAGACTGCCAAGTTTTGCATTCAGCTTCTGTAACTAAACAGAGGCAACAGCATCTGGAAACATGGACAAAATTGTGCTTGTACTTTTTTTTTTTTGTTTTTAAACAGAACTACACACTGAGCTTGGTCTGTAGAGCCTTCATGAAGTGCAAGCAGCATGGAGAACATATAACACTGTCTGAAAATACAGCTGGATACTAAAGCATAGCAGCATAAAAAAAAGTATCAGACGTGACAGAATAAAAACTTAAAGCTGAGACTAGCAGCAAGTTACAGCAATATTGCTAGTTGTGCCACTTGTGCTATTGCAACCGAAGTATATTTAAGAGAAAGCATCATGACGCAAAAAAGTTACACATCTTGAAAGCTATGGTACATGTCAACCTAATTATTTCAATGAAACAAATTTTAGAGACCTTTAACTCTGAAGTGTTAAGTGAAGCCAATTTTTCAACAGCATGGCTCATAGCATTATTCATAGGGCAGTTGAATGGAAGTTAACGCCTGTTTCACATAATTTGTTTTGATTGTGTACCAACATTCACTCTGGTAGTGAGCACTCTGGAGACTAATATTAAAATCAAGGGAGTTTCTTTTTTTATGCAAAAACCCATCATGACAGAGGGAAGGGCAGAAGCAGCATCCTTCATCATTTGAACCAGGCAACAAATGAAAAAACCTTTTGGTGATGCAACAAAAAAAGTCAGAAGTTCTCCTTCTCTGAGAAAATGCTAAAAATTTTATTTTGTTCACAAAGTTGCAGGAATAAAATTGTAACCTCTTACAAGTTTTTTAATTGTATACAAACTCCCTTGTGAATGACAAAGAATGCAAGTGATTTTAAAGCCGATGTTTATAAGCTAAATGATTCCGTACTCAAGTAGTACAATGGTCAGCAACGTGAAGAGCTGTTGCACAAGACTCGCATCGCAAGGTCCTTTCAACTTCCATTTAGGACGAGTAATATGGTACTTCAGCATCCTCAAAACTCAAAAACTAATCTGAAATCAGTCGCACGTAACTAAAACTGGCTAGAACAATTAAAAAGGAGAACAGGAACGCATCAACATTCAAATTACCGATTGAAAATGTTAGTATTGCTAACTGATTTTGTGCGATATTGCAACTTTATTGATAAAATAAGTAGTAAATTGGCAATTTTAAAATTTGGATTTTATAACATATGCTAAAAACAAGGCTATCGTGTATTGAGCAAATCAATAAACTCTTTAGTAGTACACTTAAAATCTCCAATGAAGGGGAAGCAGAACAGCTGTCTGAATAAAAAGTAAAAAGGCCTTTTCATACCATTAAGTACATTGGGGGAGGAAATATTAAATGCCTATAATTGCTGCACCCTTAGCATTCAGTGTGCAACTGCAAACACAAGGAAAGAAACCAGTGTACAGTACTAGTACTGTTTAAATAACACACAAGATTATACATTGCAGCATAATTAATACTACACACATACGTTCTCAGTACATGCTGGTATATAAGTTCTCTCACACACGCGCACCTCCTCGCTAGCACACCTTCACACAGGCTCTCGCACACACCCATTCACACCGATCATTCCCACTCACAGTATCTGAAGGCTCTATATAAGGTAGATTGCTATATTGTTTGGAGCTACCACTTTTATAAAAGCACATGCTAAAAGATCACGTCCACTGTAATCTCGCAGCAACACTCGGAATGATCACACAAAACCCAGGGAATGTTAGTGCACACACAAAATTAAGCTAAAGAAAAAAAAAAATCTTTGGAGTTCCAATCACACGGTTAGTATAACAATCCCATAATTGTGAAGACTAATTATAAGCTTTATAATTGATTAAATCACACAGTGCAAAGAAAGGTCCATTGACCCTTTTGTGTAAAGGGAAGGCTGGAAGCCACACAGGTAAGTTCAATGGATAGTTCGTATATACATGTGACTAGGAACACCCAAACTAGAATTGTGCTCTTAGATTGGTCATTCTGAATCACGATGCACTTCTGAAGCATCAGCTCTGCAAATTGGGCATGTACGATTTGCCTGTAAGACAGAAGTAAAACAAGATTTAATTGTGCTGGCCATGATACCTGGTAAGCCAAAATAAGACCTCTGTCCTCCAGACCCCAGAGTACCGAATAGGCACAGGCAAAGTGGAGGATCAATTAGGCTTGTACCCATTTTGCTGCTTTAAAGCGTGTGAAAGTGGCCTGGAAAAAGTCTGCCTTTATTTATTATTTATTTTTGCATTAGTCTTTTAGGTTTTACCTGTCCTAAAAGGCTCTGGAAAATGTAACATTGGGCCTGCCTGCACAATGAAAGTGTGCATACTACATGACCTAGGGTTCCCAGTGCGGGTGCAGCTCTGCCTCACCAGCAAAACCAGCTGTGTCAGGAAAAGTGCTGTTTGCCAGCGTAGTTATGTCTGTACTAAAAGCTTCTGCCAGCACAGCTACATCAGTGAGGGATCACAACTCTCTGAACTCCTGACTGCCATTGCTATGCAGCAGAAACATGCATGGAAGACATCACTGGTAAAAATATGCCACCCAAAGACACTGAAAGCTGAACAACTGGAAAGAAAAGGGATTTTAGTCAGACTATCCAGAACTGTAGGGTTTTTATTTATTTTATACTAGTTCCCATTTAAATTCCTTCCCACAAAGACAAAGACCAAACTTTACATTTCTGACACTTTAAAGAAGACACTAAAAATAAAAGAACACTTAAAATGAAGCCAGTATTTAGAATTACAATCCACTGGTAACAAAGTAAAAATATTCCTAAAAAGGGGGAGGGGGGAAATTAAAAATTAACCCTCTAAATCATTCTGCAATTTGAACTATAGTAGACATATGTAAGTATCAATCAAGTAAAAGTTTTCACAATTAGTGAGATGCTGGACTACCTGTGTTTATATTCCAAGGTGGCTAAGTTTATGGAAATGTTTTTTATTAGTGCAAGCCAAAAGGAATGTACACATGTATCTCTGTCTCAGTTGCACTGTAATTTCTTGCATCAGCATCATAAAAATTTTAGGGGGAGAGATGAATAAGACTCAGTTCTGCAACCAAATTCTAAAGTGCACTTCTTAAGGGTTTCACAATTATTTGAAGGAATTCTCTCCTTAACAGTTTTGCATCTTATTTAAATATAATTCAGTTAAACTTGTTTAAAAATAAATAAAGATTTTCCTAAATTAGACTGGTTAAAACAAAGTCAGAGGTCACCCTCTGATTATTTTGCAGTTTGTCATTTGTACTGTTAAATATTGTATCTAGTGGCAGTATTAATATACTGTAGCTCACTAAAAGCAAGCTGCAGAAAAAGCCAAAATACAGGATAAACAAACCATAATTAACATCTTAATATCAGGGTAAATCAAATGAATGGTATATGAATAGCTTTGTAAGTTTTAACAGCACAGCTGTTTTTTTAGGATCATTTTCCATAACAAAGTAATTAACCAAATTGTATTCTGATGTATTTTATCAATTTCACTCCCTTTTATGAATTTTCACATATAACTTTGGTGCAAATCAGATGTGCATAAGGAGTGGAAACTTGACTTAACTAGCTGTTACTTGGGGCAAGCATTTTGCAATAAGCACATGCAACTGCTTGATGAACTAGCGCTGAAACTGTTCTGTAGAAACTTTATAGCCAATATTTGTTCTTTTAAATACAATTTATTAAAATGTTCTACTTTAGAGGTTCTAAGATATATCTCTGGCATTTCAGCGACAGATTGCCCTAGAACAACCCTTGTAGGGCTCCAATAGTATCAGCAGAACCAAAACAGGACCAGACTTGTATTTACTTGTAGATATAATTATTTACAATTTTGCCAATCCAAAGAGCTTGGGCCTAGCAATCATGAGACTTTAAAAACAAACAAACATTTGGATTCTCTTTCTCTGCCTTCTGGTTTCCATGCCTTCTAGTAGAACACAGGTTACATTTTCAGGTGCTTCTTTACAACCACGAAGAGAAGAAACTACTCCCAGCCTCCCCCGGCAAGTAATTCCTGAGAGAGAGATTCCTGTGTTCACTTATCTTTACCGCTAATCAAGTTCTTCAGTCCTTATAAACCATGTTAAATGCTTTGAGTTAACTGCTGAGACTATTATTTGCATTTTCCTCAGTTTGACACTAAAAAAAGAGTAGTTCTTATACATTACTTTGTGTGTTCAGAATTTTGCAGACTATTTATTTTATGCAAGTGACTTCCACTGAAATTTGAAAAAAATCATGAAAACATTTCCAATGATCTTTGGTGCTGCAGAAGCTTTAACATGTGAGAGGTTAAGCATGACCCCAAATTTAGTTTCAACCCTCCATCCTATAAATCCAGGTACTATTATTCATGTATATTTGTTCAGTATTTCATTTACTTCATTGATCAACAGTGTTACTGTCTAGTATAACTGGTACTCTAAACGTAAGGCAGCTATTCTCTTGGCCTCAGGAAACCTATCCATGTGGTACTTTCTATACTCCATCAGAAAACAGCTGCTAGCAAAGCAACAGGATGGTTTAGACACCTGACCATAGTTATTAATATGATGCATCCTGAAAGAAAAACAATGTGCGTAGCAGTATTATTCTCTAGTGATTCTTACATATACCTGTTTTATTTCAGGACTGCTGTAACCCAAAACACATTTTGGGGCAGCATATATAGCAACTAAAACAAATCTGAATTGAATAAGATGCTGAACAAATGTGAGAAGATGGAAATCAATACTTGCTGGCACCAAGTCTGGAAATGCAGCTAACAGAGCTTTCCTGATGCATTATCTAGATCGGTTGTTCTCAACCTTTTTTGTACTAGGACCCATCTGTAAACATCAATGGCCAGTCCTGACCTAGTGCATCTCGCCCCAGCCTCACAATGTGTGGGGTGGGGGGTAGGGCAGGGCGGTACCAAGCAGCCCCTTGTAGGCTGGAACTTTGCCAGCCTACCAGGGAAAAGCCAGTTTCCCATGTTTTCCTCCTTTAAAGGAGAATCCATTTTAAAAGTTTGTTGATCCATTTTATAAGTTTGTTCGTGACCCTTGCATATATTCTTGCAACCCGTTTTTGGGTCGCAACCCATGGGTTGAGAAAAGCTGATCTGGCTAATTGTACTCTTGTACTTTTCACTTTCTATAGAGGAGCACCCTCTCTGATCTAATGCATTTCCCTTCCTAATGTTTTATTTAAATTATTCTGAAACAACTCTCTCTTGCTTTCGTATGTAAACCCAAAATTTTGCGGGAGAAGTTAATCATTTATATTTTTTTGTCTTGCTCCCACAACTCAGATTTATGGAATGAGCTAGAAGGCTTTCAGTAGCTTAAGCTTTAAATGTTTTCTTCCTTTCAGATACCTCTCAGTACTTATATTTATCCCACCACCTCCAAACCCTATTTTAATATAAAATTACATCCACATGGGCACCGTAATGTAGAAATGAAAATCAATTTTGTCAGTCAAGATCATTCTCTTTATATTAATTTTTATATAACCTTAGTTTTGATAAGAGATGGAAAGACTCTTCTTTCATTAGCTGTTAGAAAATATTGCTATAGCGTAAAGGAAACAGCATTTTCAGTCTGTGGGTTTTCCTATCCTACATAAAAGGAAAAATACGAGATGAAATGCAATGAAAAATAAATACTACAAACCAAGTCATTATATAGTCTCTCTGAAGTAGATTTTTTTTTTACCTTAAGCCATTTATCGACGCACTTGGCATGGAACTCGTGGTTACAGGGTAAGACTCTAAGTAGCTGCCTTGACTCAAAATCACACATGCACACTACACACCTAGAAAAAGATTGCAGAGTTTAAAAGATATTTGCTATTTCAGTACAAATTGGTATTGCATAACTTACTATGTATGTCTGCAATGGAGTACTGATGTAGCAGCAGTGAGGGAGCTGCATGGGAATAAACCTTTAGAAAAGACAGGTTATTCCAGTGTATACCAGAACTGCTCTCATGGCCTTTACTCTGGTTTCAAATCCCAGTGGAGGCCAGAGTTAATACTCACACTCACGGTGACTTCACCACCCTCACCAACAGCACAAATAGGATTTTATTACACTAATTTGTAATACTTAAGTTAGCAGTTAACTGCTGAAGAATATGGTAACTGCAAACACCTTCCAAACGTTTCATTCTGTTTTAATATCAGGATAATGTTTCCTATCAATATGCATAATTTAAATTTTGAGTTGTCATTTTTTCCTCAAAATAGTTTAAGTTATTTTTCTGTTCAGTTATATGTTTTCTTATTGCATTCCTTACTAGATGGACACCATCAACTTTTCCTTTTTAAAAAACACATTTCTACCATAAAATCTCTTTCTACTGTTGTTATGAAAAACACTGACCATCAGGAAGATGGAAGATCAAAGAAATCTCTTTTAGCTTTTGGCTCTGAATTTGACCACACTTAAGTGTATTGTAGCTATAACTGCTCCTTTTTGTGTGGGTCTTTCAAACTGAAATAGAGAAATAAATTCTAAATGTAATACAATATAATTGTAAAACCATAAAAAGTGAAAAAGGTTTTCAGGGGCTGTACCAGAATACACATTTAACACAGGCTAAATTTCAAGTTGAGGATGCCCCTCTAAGATGCAGCACACTGAACAAATGACCGATAAATTTTAATTTTTATTTCAAATGTAGATTAATCAAATTTAAAACTTAATGCATCCCTACATTCCAAAGCTTTTGAAGATGGCATTTTGGGCTTCAAATTAATTTAACAGAGAAACATTCTGACTTGCATTTAGAGCTCTCATGTATTACACAGTATATGGCTACTTCACACTCCAATCTAGAGGGATCAAGAAGTCCACATGATGGATATGAAATCAAGAGGCAAGAATAATGTACTCACAAAGTCTGTTCTGACTGGTGGTTGTTTGGATTGAACCTGTAGGATGGAAGCTGTTCAATGTCTGCTTTTGTTAGTCCTCGTGGTTTGGCCTCTCCCAAACGTTCTGCCAAATTCAGCAGTGCCTGCAGAACAAGTTTTTCCTTTGTAAACATGCTGGTCAAGTGAGCAGCTCCAGCTCTAGAAGGACTGCAATTAGAGGTGCACTGATACATCGGTTCAATATTGGATCAACACCGATATAAAGAAAAATTGGCTGCATTGGAAATTAGCTTTTTTTTGCCTGATGTGGCTGATAATGTGACCAATACATGCCCTGTGCACGTGCGCAGCAACAGTGCAGCACATAGGTGGCGAGGAGCATAGCCCAGCAGTGTGGAGAGCTGTGTCCAGCTGGTAAGTCTGTTGTAGTGGAAGGGGAGGGAAGGGGAATGGGGGGCATATATCAAGGCCACTGTGGTGAGGGAGGCAGTGGGGCTGGGGCAGGGGCTGCCCCGCTGGGCCTTGGCATGGGATGGAGCTGCGGCTTGTCTGGGGTGGTGTGTGGGGAGGTGGTGGTGGTGGGGGTTCCAGCCACTGCACGAGCTCTGGGAGGGCACAGGGGACATGTGCCCCCTGCTCTGTGTGGGGCAAGGCAGACTGTCATTGTGGGCTGGAGCCAGGGCTGCGCCAGGCTCTTCCTGGCAGGGGCTGGGCTGGGCTGTGCTCAGGGCAGACGGTGGTGGCGCTGGGAGGAGTTGCAGGGGCTACGGCGAATTTTGGGGCATCTTCTGCCCTGCCCCTGTAATGCTTCTCCCAGTGCTGCTGCCGCCTGCCTCAAGTGCAGCCTGGCCCAGCCCCCATTGGGAAGAACCCAGTGCAGCTCTGGCTCCAGCCTGCAGCGGCAGCCAGCCCTTGCCCCACGCAGATCTGGGGGCACATGCCCCCTCAGGATGCGCGCAGTGGCAGAAACTGCCCCCCCTTCCCGCAGTCCCCACCTCTCCCCACTGGGAGAGACCGTGGCTCTGTCCTGCACCCCACCCTGCCCAGGCAGCGCCTGCCCCAGCTCCACTCCTTCGCCACAGGGGCCTTGATCTGCACCTCCCACACCCCTTCCCCTTCAACAGGCTTATCAGCCAGACACTGCTCTTCAAGCTGCTGGGCTGCGTGTCGGAAATCGGATCGTTATCGGCTGATATGCCTCCTTAAAAATCAGCTATCAATATCAACCCAAAAAATCTCTATCGGTGCACCCCTAACTGCAATATATTTTTTGACATAAGAGGTCACTCTCTCTCTATGCAACACTGTCAAAAATTTTGACAAGAAGGATTTTGAATCTACATCTCCCTTCTCCCACAATAACAGGCTCCTGGAAAATACTGCTTTCATAGGTTGATCATAGGTACGGACCTTGTGTAAGAATGTTCTCTTCATGACATCTAAACCTTCATGATTTAATTGTTAATTGCTCCTGCAGACATTCACAGCACAATAAATATTTTGCTTTGAGAAGCGGTGGGATGAGGGAAACTAAAATAACAGTATGAATAACTGGAGGAAAGTTGCTCACCCTACTTACTAGGGCCAACTCAACTGCACACTGCCATGTTGGAGACATAGCTTCTACTCAACACCTTGATAGGGTCACGGTATACAGTGACTGAAGTGACCAGACTGAAAGTATTCATGTGGCCATGTTCTATTTATAGGGCAGAAAGGTTGCTGGATAGGAGGTGAAAATAGGAAAGAGAAAAGCTTTAATATTGTGCTGTCTGCCTCTGCTGGCTGAAAGGAACTGTAACCTCACTGTTGGGGCTGGGGTAGAAGACCAGAGAAAAATTCCCTCAATTTAAAAACACACATGTGAAGCAACTATGCTCTAACAGAAGTGACTCCAGCATGTACTAGGTGGCTACCAATTCACTTAGGCATTTGCTTTGCTAATAAAAGCACCCAAGGTTACCCACTGCAATGGATTACCTCAGGGCTGTCCAACTTCAAAGCCCCCAAGGCTCCACCAGGTGCACTGTGCTGATGCTCCTTGCCCCCAGCTGATCCATGCAGGCGTGATCTCCCCCAACACAGCCCCAATCCTCCCCCACCTCCTGGCCTCATCCTCAGTTCCCTGTGCTGCTGCTTTGCCACACCCCCTGTGGCAAAGGCAACAAGCTGCAGCTGGAGGAGAGAGAGTGGGGAGCCTAGAGACTGTAAGTAGTCTGATATAGGGAGTAGCAGCTGGGTGAGAGCCCAAGGCCCCAGGGGCTGCACCTTAACTCCTCATATGTCACATGTGGCCCATGGGTTGCCAACTAGACAGCCCTGGCTTACCCCCATCTTTTCTCATCATGGTCTATATTGGAGAATGGATGAACTAGACCACTGGAATATGAATGTATTTTGCCAGCTTAAATATTGTAAAGGTTACAATTTTTAACTTGTAACTTTCTCAGTATTTTTAAAAAATATTTTTCCCTAAAAATACACCTATAATTAAGATAAAAAACGATTAATGGAACTGCATTGTTTCACATTTAGTTGAATGTGTCTTGTGACATCACTGTTATTCTGAAACTCTAACACTATAGTAAGGCATGTAAAAAGCATGAACTTGTCCTCTTGTTTGAGCTAGCTTTATTTAAATATTTAAAAATCAAATAAAACATAAAAAGAGAAAAGTAACAGCTAGAATGGAAAGATGGGCAACATAATGATTACCAGTACTGGAGAACTCTGAAGGACAAACGCACACAAAATGCTACTAAGCACCTTGGTTTTTAACATCCAATACTAAAACAGGGAGAAAAAAGGCATTTCTAGATTCTAACTGCCACACGCATTACATATATTTAAACACAAAAAAAAGATTTAAGGGAAAGGATGATCAGTTCACTATGTGTACATTTGCATTTCATGAACTAACCTCGTAGTTTTCTACCTCCCCATCTTCCACATCCAGCTCAAAGCTGAAGGCAGGTCCAACTGCAGGGGGCACTGGAAGCATTGACCTGTTGAGGGAGCAAAGCAGGGATACAATTAACTACTTGTGAAAAGCAAAAGCATTGTTCCAGCACAGTCACATTCCATGTGGCTCTGCACTCATGACCTTTAGTACGTACCAACTGTACGTGCCAATGCCCTCTACTGCCCTGAGACATCTAAATTAGCTAAACAACTAAGCCTGACTTGCTATGAGTCACTAGGAGAGATGAGAGAGGGCCTGACCTTGAGTAACAGTAATGCTTGATGGCAGCACCTTCACCCATTTTTGTCCAGTAGCCTAGTGGTGACCCAAGACATAGGAAACCCCAGTTCTCAGGCATCCCCTCAAGGGAACCTAACCACTGACTACACATCACAGGGCAGAGTTCTGCTTACCAGGCCACAGAGCAGGCAGGACTGAAAGCACTTTCCGGCTTAGACTACGTTACTGGGCTGTCAAAGGGAAAGCATCGGAGAGGGTCAGAAAAAGAAAAAGCTAGACTCTGGCTCAGGGAAATGGATGATGCCCTGATGGTGGCAGTGGGGGAGGGGAAGGTGCTACAGGAGAGAGGAGAAAAGGAAAGGCAGGGAAAGGGAGTGCTTGCTTCCAACATTGTGCTTTTTGATTTAGTCACTGGAAAAAACTGCAGGATGCTCCACACAGTGCTTCACCTACTTGAGTATACCTCTCATTTAGGATGGATCAGATGCTCAAACTGTGCTATTTGGAAAGCCTTCTAGTAACAATCCTAACTACAGCATTTCTCCATGCAGAAGAGGAGGTCTCTTGGAAGACATGACCCAGAGTCCCCAGCAGGAAGGAGGAATGCGTCCATGTTTGGAAAGGGGAAAAAAAGAGCCTCGTAGGTTAGCTGTAGGAGATTCCAGGTCTCTCCAATTTTCCTTTCAGAAAGAAGTACATATGTGCACTACTCAAGCCTTCTCCCACCCTGTCACTAGCCCAGCCTGTTTTGTGGGACACTCGTTGAATTTTTCTATTGTCAGATCTCTCTTGAAATCACACTTCTGTGGCACCTCTCAGTACATGTCCAGTTTACAGAGAAAGGCACAATAAGGGTAAGTTCACTTGTTTTCAGATCATCCTGTGCACTGCAGGCCAGAGTCCCCCCACCTTAACTGACACAGATCTGCATAGTCTAAGAAGATTTCCAAGACACTGTTGGCAGTGGTCCATTAGACCAGGGGTTTTCAACCTTTTTTAAGGAGTGCACCCCTTCTGGTGGGTACCCCTCCTGGACTGTACCCCCTGGATGAGCAGATGAGGGGGTCCCCCCAGCAGCTGGTTGATTGGGGGGGGGTGCTGGTGCCGCGTGCCACCTACCACCACCAGGGGGGATGCGGTGGTGGCATAGGCAAGTGGGGGTACTTGAGAAGCATACTTCCACAGCAGCAGGTGGTGGCGTGCTTCCCAAATATCCCTACTTCTCTGTGCTTCCATTGTGTACCCCTCGGGGTCTTCCCAAGTACCTCCAGGGCTATGCGTACCCCCAATTGACAACTCCTGCGTTAGACTATAGTGGGCAGAACAGAATTTAGCCCATACTGTATAGTTCTTTGATTTGTTAGTTATGTCTCAACATTACTGAAGAAATCTTACATCCTGACTGTATTGTTAACTTGAGAATTAAAATACATAGCCACAGGACTGAGTCTTATATTTGTTTGGCTTTCTATATAGAAAAAAGAAAAAATGAACAGTGATGAGCAACCGAAAGCTTGACCTGGCTCCCAAATGCAAAAGCCTTGAAATGCTACTACATAAAATGCATATAATGAAGTGTGCAACTGGACCTATTTGCACATGGAGAGTAGATCCCACTGCACATTCACATGTGCCTATAAATACATATTACATGCAACTGGCCCAGGGAGGAGACTTGGGATTTCTGCATCTGTGGAGTGAGATCAAGTTACGGGCATATAATTTTGGGGTTTTTAATTTTAAAACCAGCAGCTTTAATCCCCCCAAATTAGGATGATTCATCTTTATAGTTAAAAATGAAACACAAAGCATCAGGCAAATCATGAGTTAAGATTTCTACAGCACTGTGAATTTGGTCTTATTGTATATGGTTTGAGATGCTGAGAAGCTGACAAGAAGACAGGGGGACACAAGATCTGGGCATGTTTTGACAAGAATGCAAATTCAAAACTCCTGCAAGTTCAGTGGATCTCAGATTGAAGTCTAACTGTAGTGTCATCTAGATCAGCAGAATGTGCTCTGCCAGACACTGCAGGTGTGTGGATCAGTAGTTCCTTTCCAATGCCTCCTTTAAGACACAGGGAGGGATGAAAATATTTACCTTTCTTTTTTTGAGAATTTTATGTTTATTTGGAAAGGAGACGCAGCACACACCAAACATGCACAGGCAGAATTGGGCTTTTCAACCATCACTTTTCAACTCCACTCCAAGTAAGCCACTGATAATCTTCAACTTGAGCATCTCCTTTCACCTGGTTAGAGAACCTGTTGGCTGGGTGTATGACAGAATTTCAAAGGCTACAATGGATCAGTAGTTCAGCTAATAACAAGTGTTACAGCACAGGATGTTCCCTTTAGTTTTTGATAAATTGTTTCAAACAGAGCAAAGTTACTTATTCCTGAATAAGGACTGGGCATAGAAGTTAAAGTTTTCATACTAAGTTTATCTCAGTAATGTAACCCAATAAAGGAGTATGCCAGGGAACAGTTGTCTGTCTACTGTTCAAGATGGGCAAATTCTGAAAAGAATTCCACAGGGACAAGTCTCATGTCCAACTGTGACTACATCACCACCAAATTTCACATTTCTACTACTGGCTGCTTTGAATAGCGCTGTCAAGATGGAGTAAAAACTTAAATAGAATTGCATGTAAGCTGTTTTAACTCTATTGCTTCTCGAAAAAATGTTTTGCTCTTGGGCAAACCCTAAGTGTGGAAAATATGAGGTTATTTGTAACTGAATGAGATTCCTTACCATGGAAATGTTTAAGCAAATCACTTACAGACACTGGTACATCCATGCCTACAAGTGAACAGTTTCTACACTTATGGCAGAAACTAACATCTACTTTGAAAGGGTCATTTGAAAAAAAAAAAAAAGAAAAGAAAAAAGTACATAAAAGTTATTTAACAGGTTAGAAAAGGTTTCCCAGAGGACTTACAGCACATATGGTAATAGGCTGGGATGGTAAGGATGTGGTGGTATTGGCTGCTGGGAACGATACCTGCTGCGCCCAGTAAGTCTTCGAGGCATAAATGGCGGATAAGGCTATGAAGAGAAAGAAAATAAGCTTTAGTATTTTATTGTTAAACTAGTATTATTTTAACCCGCTGTTGTGGTTCATTGTCTGCCATGTGGGAGACCTGGGTTTGATTCCCAGATACACATGTAACTACAGTCATCAAGGCACCAAGTGTCTGGACTCAGTCTGGCCTCTGGGTTCTGTCTCGATAATCTAAAGGGGGGTGGGGGTGGAAGGTCTGGGCAGCCTCCACTCCTTCATGCTCCTGCCTAGACATACACGATGCAGGGCCTGGTGACCTCTCATGCATACATCCTGATCCAGAAGGATTGATGGTTGCCTACTACTATTACTATTTTTAAAATGAGTTGAAATCTGATTTTTTTAAAGTGATGCATTATCTTAAAAAAATCAAGTAGCTGCTTGAAACAATTTAGCTTTAAAAACAATTCCTAACAATAATATACAGAGCTCATGCCATTCTGTGCGAAACATCTATGATGCAAAAAGCACCTTGCACAAAACCTTTAAAAATGCTCCTTAAGGACCTAGCCAACACAAAGGGAGTGTGCAACCAGAGCTTCCTGCACATGGAGGAACCACAAATTCCAAACTAGAAGCAGCATGCCTTTTAAGTGGTGCAATATTTCATTAATATAATTATACCACCCCTTCTGTTATTATATGCTGCATCTTAACTATTGGTCTTTGCCAACATAGCCGGCAAACTTGTATAGGACAGACTACCCCAGAATAAGCTAATTGGTACAAGGCAGGGGTGTCAAATAAATCAGCTGTGGGCCATAACCCCTGCCAGCATCTAGGGGTTAACGCTGCCACCACTCACCTCCATCACTGCTTGCTGCCTGTTTTAGTCACCAACAGCAATTGAAAATGGTAAACTCAGTGGCAGAAAAGATGGGGGCTAGAGAGAACTTACTTCTGGTAGTGGCTGTATTAACCCCATTGGGTGTTGACCATGCTGACAGTGGCTCTGGCAGATGCAGTGAGAAGCCCTGCAGGATGGATGACCCAGCTTCACGGGCCAGGTGTTTTTATACTAGAGATGTCAAACACCTTTATGTAGTGTAACTGTTCAGGCAAGGGAAGGGTTGTCAACACTAATTATACCTAGGTAGCCAAACATGCCTTACATGAGCTGTTAGTAATGTTAGTCTGAAGTCAAACAGAAGGTAGGAAAAGGTGGCACCTTAGGAACTAACTGGTTCAGAGGCATGAGCTTCATAGACAATCTACTACGACAAACCACAAACCTTAGGGTTGTTGGTTGTAGCCATGTTGATCTAAGGACATAGGCAGACACAGTTCTTTGGTAGATATATCTTTTATTAGACCAACTAAATAGTTGGAAAAATTGTTCTTTGCAAGCTTTTGGGCACAAACACCCTTCTTCAGGCATAGGGAGAGTCTGCTGGTGTTTTGTGCGCTCTCCTGGGAAGAACAGATGAGCCTACGAACTTCACTTCATAAATCTAATGGATACAAAAAATCATGGACTAAATATAGACATTGGATTTATGGCATATTATATCCTGCCTGCCATCTGATAAACCCAGGTAACCCATCTGCATTTTACCACCTACTTTCTATCACCAGTTCAACACTCCCCTTTCCCCTCTCCCCACCTACACCTATAGTCTCCCATTCCCTCTGATCCTCATTACCATGCATTTAAATTTTCACAGACCTGCATTTTGCACATTGGCTTCTATTCTACCCAGGAGAGAACACAAAACACCAGCAGACTCTCCCTATGCGAGAAGAAGGGCGTTTGTGCCTGAAAGCTTGCAAAGAACAATTTTCCAACTATTTATTTATTCTAATAAAAAAGATCACATCTACCCAAAGAACCTTGTCAACCACAAACCTACAAGCTTTGACATATTCCCTCCACCCTCCTCACAGGAAATTAATTTATTTTCCTATGTTTGCAGTGCTTGTGAAGCTCTTCAGGTTTTCATATATCTTAACTGTCAGTATCACTGGACAAAATTTTCTCATACTGCCTATTAAGATGGGGAAATCAGCTGATATTTGGTCTTAGCTGGGATAGCCCCAGGTCCAACTTGAGATCGCAGTCCAGTGTGGGCATCCCCAATCCAAATTGTCCAACCCCTGTGTACTGCAACTCAGGCCCGGACGCTGCGCAGAGGGGGATCAGGGGCTCCTGGCAATGTGAGAGGGAGCTGAAGGGCTTCTGCTGCTGGGGACTTTAAACCACACTGGAAACTCCAATTCTCTGTGCTGGGCAGCCTGGCAAGAGTAGCCAGGCACAGGATTTAAAATCCCCAATGTGGAAGATTGCAATGCTCTTTAAAGTTCCCATGCATTAAGACCATGATACGGGGTATGGGCAGTTGGGAGTTCCTGGCTCCCCTGCTACCCATGCCTCACATCATGAAGTGGTGCCTACAGCTATGGAGCAGAGCTCCTAGCTCCCCAGCTGCTTCTTCCATAGGCACCCAGGCAACTTAAAAGTGGGTGTGCAGTTGGGGCTTCCAGCTGCATGCTAATTTTTTTTTTAAATGGTGTGGAGTGCAGTGAGCCTGAGATTGAGATGCACCCTGATGTTTGGCTAAAGGCACCCCCCTCCCACCATCTGCTTCTGAGGATCAGACAGATTTAGGTCCAGAACTTCATGCTACCCCCCCCAGCCCAATCCCCATTGATTGGCTGGGGACAGCTGTATCCCAAACCCTGATGTTACCCCCTACCAGATTTCTATGCTTAGTTGAAGGTGGTGATCTGTGTCATGGGTGAGACCTAACATGGCACATGTTTATTTTAAGATAGGATACAAATGAGCAACAATGATGTAACATGTTGTGTGTGTAATATCTTTGTTGTTGGTTTACTGTATTATTACACCATAAGTTGGCCTCAGCATGTGGCCAGGTTACCATTTATGGTCAGTGTGTCAATTGCACCATATCTTAAACATAGCATGTGTCAGGGCCCTATGTCTACACTGCAGATTGCAACGGAATGCAGAGAAATTATAGTTAGCTCAGGTTTGAGAAGCAGGCTTGGCCACAGCAAAAGAGAGCTTCACATAGGCTATTTTATGTTGCTTCTTGGCAGAGTAAGTTAGCCTGCACTGAATACCATGCTGCTGCAGCCAGACTCCTTCAAGTATCAGAGCCAACTTGTTTAAAGCAAAGTGTAAATCCAGCATACAATGTAAAGTCCAGAAAACATGAATTAAGTGATTTTAACTCTTATGTCCCTTTATTTCAAACCCTCGAAGGAGCATAGCTTGGTTAAAACATTCAAAATAGGGATTCTGGATGTAAAACAAGCTGTGGTCATGAAGTTTCTGTGCTGCAGTAGTGAACTGTGTTGAAATGTAGAAAGAATCTTTTTCTAAGCAACAGGCATTACAGGTTCTCTGGAAGTGACATTTATCAAGTACTACTTGTAAATGAATCTCTGCCTTACCTTCTGCCTAACATGGCTAATGACCTCTTTATTCACCAACATCACCAATAAGCACCTTTGACTTTGTTAGAAAATCGAGATTAAACAAATTTTATGTAAAAAGTATGTAATGACAGCCTGTAACATAAGGCTACTCCTACTCAGGCTACTTATCTCTCCTACTCAGAGCTGAGTTTTCAATAAAGTGTTTTTACTGTATTTTACAACCAATGCCAGGGGACCAAAACGGAGACCTTCAGCACAGCACAAGAAAGTGGGAAGTAAGAAAGCAATACTTACTACTCCAAATGACACCTCCTGGTGTAAAGGGTCATGTGTTAAGAATTGGAGAGGGGCTGAGGGAGGCAATGTTGGCGGATGTGCTGATGGAGGGTAGGTAAAACCTCCTACAGGAAGATGTTCTCCAAGCAGCTCTACTTCGTTCTCTATCCTTTGAAGTGGCTAAAAGTAAATACAGGGTTTGCTGTATTTAACGCAGATGGAATTTTTCACTAATGAAATGAAATTTTAACTTTGTGTTCTGAATTGCTGACACTTTTACAAAATGCAGCACAAGTTGGCTACTGTCATCAGCATTACTGAAAACCAAATGCTTCTTTAGACGCAAACAAAGAAATTAGGGTCTCATATGCTTTAACATTTCTCAGCTAGTTATGGCCAGAATTCCAAATTTGCAATCAAACCATAGCAGGTGCTGTGGGTTTTTTTACTGCTCATAATTTTATAGGACACACAAGCTCAGGATAAGCATGCAAACCTAGGACAAAAGACCCAGGTTAAACTCCCTGCTCCATCACCTGGGGTAAGTCACATTGGCTCAAGTTCTCAAATGTTTTTGTTACATGCCTAAGTACTTTGGGCATCTGGGCCTTAGACTGGGCAAACTTAGCTCCATCTGTAAAGTATGAATAATAATGTTTCATAATTCCCCCATGAGGAAAGGAAGATAAATACATGGAAGACTGAGAGGCATTCTGATACTGTAAACAAGACAGGCCAGCTATGTACACAAGGTAATATTTAAAATTAAGTCAATAATGGAGTACTTTAATAGATAATCTTTGAATCACTTGCCTACATATGCTAGGCAGCAGTCTAAACTGCTAAATCCTTTAAAGGGGAAGGATAGGGGTGGGGAAGTATACCAATTCAATAGTTATTTTCAAAATTGTTCCCACCCACTATTTTCAAAAGGCATGCATTCCCTATGTTCACTTTTATGTACTTTCAACTCTGCTCCCTGCCTTAGATAGCTCATTTTTAAGAAAGAAAAATGAAGGAAACTCCCTCAGCTTCTTGTGGTCCTGTTTGACATTAATCCACTAAAAGTATAAGAACACACTAGTGAGGCTTCTGCTTCCCTGCGTTTTGCTTCCTTAGATCACCTCAGTCTTATCAGTTGCAGAAAAAAACATTTTTAAAGTCTCCCTTCAGACAGCTGCCCAAGTAAAGACTGCCTGTAGCTGTTATACAAGAGATTTCATTTCTTGGAATAGAGAACTGCAACCCTCCCTTTAAGTGTAAAAAGGAGCATATAAGCTGCATCACCAAAGCACCCGGCAATGGGCTTGGTGAGAACATTGTCTATTGCATCAATCCCATAATAAAGATCCCAAACTAGACCCAGAATAATCTTTTGCTGCACTTGTTCTCAGAAAGTACTTGCATTGTTAACTCTAAATGGGAGTATGCTTTAATGTTGGCATCCAGAGAGAGTCAAGAAATTAAAGGGACTAGCACTGAAAAAGTGAAAAGTGAAGACTCTTCTCGCCCCACTCCCCCCTGACATGTTGGGAATTAATTAAGTTTTCCTGTCAATTTCTTTTACAATCACTTCTAGGCAGGGAGGCAGGATGAGAGGCTGAAACAAAAGATAGGTTTAGAAGGAACTTAAAAGAAACCCTACATGACCAGGATTTAGCCAAATGTGTTATTTTAAAGCACTCTTGTAATTTAATATATCAGTCATCTCATTGGGAAAGATCCATGCCAGTATCAGGCCAATCTTGGTCTTGGTTTAAGATCCCTAAAGTTAAAAACTCACCGAGTGCCCATTTATTTGTTGATTACTGGTGGCTATCTCCACACACTATAGGAAAAATAGGGGAAGCCACTTTGCAACAGACAAGGAAATTTTGCTTCCTGTTTTCTGAACAAGTATAGGCATTTCTTTGATATACATCACTAACTCTGAGGGTATACCTTCACTGCAAAAAGCAGCTTGATTTTTAACTGAGGTTACTACTTGAGCTAAAGTCAACAGGGAAGATCAAGTTTAGGTTCAGACTTTTAAGTTATAAACAAAGCGGTTGTGCCTTCTCTTCTATTTTAATTTAAATTAATGCACATTTTGGCAGTGAAGGTATATCCTTGAGTGTGTGTGAGGCTCAGAGAGGGTTCATCATCCTTCACCTGATTTTAATGAAATCACACCAGAAGCTTGTGTAATAAGATGCAGCCACAGACCCAAGCAATATCTGTTAGTCATACCAAGACTGCCATTTTGTATCTGTCCAATCAAAAATTGGCATCTTCTAAACTGTCAGCCAATTAAATATATAAGAGAATGTGGGTGTAGTAAGAGCTAATGAGTGGGAATTGTGAAGTCTCACTTGTTCTTTATGTCCAGAATGAAAAATAGTTGCCTCACTCCGTTTTCTGTATGAGCTCCTTATCACAGAGCTCTTAAAGCCTTTTAAAACAAGCTATGTCTAACACCTCTAAGGTGTATTAGGTTCTCTGGCATTTTTTAAGTCCAAACTCACTATATTTTTCTTCTCTGTTGTGGGTATAAAATTATTTGTCATTTAAAGACAGATGTCTAGAGTGGGAAATGGAAATTATTCCATGATTTCTTCTCTCTCTCTGTCATTGTTTTCCTGAGCCTTCTGCTGGACTCTGGTTAGCTTTTCTAAGAGTCTCTCCTGCTCCCAGGAACAGCAGGTAGTCTGTCAGAAAGCAAATATCTACTAGGCACTGACAGGAGTGGAAGAAGCTAAAAAGGAGATGGTTGAGGATATCCTAAAAGAATAAAAATGAGGATTAATGCTGTCATTTCTTTTAACAACGACTTTTACAGACCAAGGACTTGCTCAGAAAGCTTTGTCATAGCACCAGAAACTTGTTAAGATTACTGCACATGAGCCAAACCCACTAATTTCTCTACCAGAGAGCCATCAGAAGGATGACAATTTAACTTGCTGATCCAGAACCAAAAATTCTAGGGAAGTTAAATAAATAAGAACTGTTACATACCGACCGTGACTGTTGTGTTTGGAAAGGAACGAACTGGCCTGGAGGTGGCAGGTGAGGAGGATGATGGGGGGAGAGGTGAGGAGGATGCAAAAGAAACGGGTCACTAGAAATAAGGGGCGGGAATGCTGCATATGGTACAGGTAAGTGTTGGACTGAGCATGCCTGAAGCATCTGTAAAATAAAAAAAAAATTAAAAAAAATAAAAATGAGACACTGCATTTACAATTTTGCATCTTACCTGAATATTGCTGTAACAGGTTTTTATTCATTAGAAGACAACAACATTAAAAAAAAAATACACCATTTGCTACCCTGAGAACAATAAAAAACTGAACATAGATTCATTTATGTGACCTTCATGTAGCAAGAAGCGTTTCCCATAAGGAACACATTTCTGAGGTTTATCATCACAGACCAAAGCTGCCAAGTACCATATGCCCTTCACTTTAGATGACCCTTAATACCTATTAACAGTGTGCCCAGCGTTTTTCAGGACCAGGCAAGACTTATTTGGCAAGGACTCCTTAAAGAAGCACTGCATTTACTTGAACACAAGGCAACAGAGCCTCTCAGCTACACAGAAGTTTTGGGATGTTTGCTGGACATTTAAAGGCTGGTGACAAAACAGAAATCACTGGAAATGGGAAAGAGAGGTGCTACTCAGTTGTGGAAGTTGAAAATTATTTCATGTAGTAGTTCACCACAACGTGAAAAAGAGTTGGTGCTTAGGGGGACTGAGCACAATGGGTACTATATCCTACCCTTCTGGCACAGGTCTTAAGATCAAGCATTTCTGGCATCCAGGGGAGCGTGTCAGAGCCGACTCTGACCCTCCTGGTTCTAGCTTGGTATTGCAGTACTTCCAGACTCGGTGCTAGAGAACAGCCACATTTAAAGCCACATGCCTGACTAATCTAGTCTCTTTTTATGACCAGGTTACAAAACGCCTGGACGCAGGAGTAGGGGTTGATGTCGTATACTTAGACTTCAGGAAGGCCTTCAATACGGTATCCCACCCCATACTGGCAAACAAGTTAAGAGGCTGTGACTTGGATGACTACACAGTCCGGTGGGTGGCGAACTGGCTAGAGGGTCGCACCCAGAGTTGAGGTGGATGGGTCGGTATCGACCTGGAAGGGTGTGGGCAGTGGGGTCCCGCAGGGCTCGGTCCTTGGACCGATACTCTTCAATATCTTCATCAGTGACTTGGACAAGGGAGTGAAGTGTACTCTGTCCAAGTTTGTGGATGACACAAAACTGTGGGGAGAAGTGGACACACCAGAGGGCAGGGAACAACTACAAGCAGACCTGGACAGGTTGGACATATGGGTGGAAAACAACAGAACGGAATTCAACAAGGAGAAATGCAAAGTGCCGCACCTAGGGAGGAAAAATGTCCAGCATACCTACCGCCTAGAAAATGACCTGCTTGGTGGAACGGAAGCGGAAAGGGATCTTGGAGTCTTAGTGGACTACAAGATGAACATGAGTTGGCAGTGTGACAAAGCCATCAGAAAAGCTAATGGCACTTTATCGTGCATCGGCAGATGCATGACAAACAGATGCAAGGAGGCAATACTTCCCCTTTATTGGGCACTGGTCAGACCGCAGTTGGAATACTGCGTGCAGTTTTGGGCGCCGCACTTCAAGAGGGATGTGGATAACCTGGAGAGGGTCCGGAGAAGGGCCACTCGTATGGTTAAGGGCTTGCAGGCCAAGCCCTATGAGGAGAGACTGGGGCACCTGGACCTCTTCAGCCTCCTCAAGAGAAGGCTGAGAGGCGACCTTGTGGCTGCCTATAAGTTCATCATGGGGGCACAGAAGGGAATTGGTGAGGGTTTATTCACCAAGGCGCAAGAAATAATGGCCACAAGCTAGCAGAGAGCAGATTTAGACTAGACATTAGGAAGAACTTCTTCACAGTTAGAGTGGCCAGGGTCTGGAATGGGCTCCCAAGGGAGGGGGTGCTCTCCCCTACCCCGGGGGGCTTCGGATATGCATCTAGCTGGGGTCATCTAGACCCAGCGCTCTTTCCTGCCTATGCAGGGAGTCAGACTCGATGAACTATTGAGGTCCCTTCTGACCCTAGCATCTATGAAATAAATAAAGTAAAATAAATAATGGTTCCCCCATCAGCATGTTTTATTTAGATAGGCTACACTAACCTATCCTTGGGGTAAGTTCCCCATCAATTTTGTGGCTGTGGGACACTACTTTTATGCTTTACCCCTAGCTGCTCCTTGGCCTTTTGGTTAGGAGCAAGCAAGACTAGGGGCATCTGAACTCCAAGGCTTTCAGGACTGGAGCTTGCACATAGGATGCCACTCTCAAAAAAAAAAAAAGGGTCCCCATCAGCATGTTTGCCTAATATGGGTCATGTGTTTTATGGGTATGCTTAGTTAGCACGGGCTGCAATCAACTTCACATTTGGTTTCCATGACTGAGTACATGCTGCTTCAAGCAGCACTTTAATGATAGGCAATGTATTTAATGCAGAGGGGGAGGGGGGACAGGTATGCAAATATAAAACAATGGGCCTTCTGCCCCTCATTCCGATTGGAAAAAAAACCCCTCATCTTATATTTGAGAAAATATGGTAGGTTCTGTTCATTCTAAGAATTGCCTCCACATAGCCATGTGCCTAGCTACATGGCCATGGAGCAGGGGCAGGCAATTATTTTGGGCAGAGGGCCTCTTACTGAGTTTTGGCAAGCCATCGAGGGCCGCATGACAGGCAGCCCAGGGCAGATTAGTATTAAAATTTTCTAAATTTTTTAAGGGCCCCGCAGGCTGGATAGAATGGCTTGGCGGGCCACATCCGGCCCCTGGGCCGCATTTTGCCCACCCCTGCCATGGAGCCTTTCTAAACAGTAGTTGGCAACTGATAACGTCAGAGCTGATGCTGTCCTTCATGTTCTGTTGTCCGTGTACATAAATATCCCATAAAGCACCATTCAATTCTTCTCCATCTCCAGAAGCTTTAAGCTTTGAAAAGCATATGGATACCAGTGGGGGTAACAAAGCTAGAATTATTGTCAAAACAGTGTGCGAGCCCTCTCCCGATCCTGCCTGGGTCGCCATGTGTGAGTTCTCTCCCGATCCCATCTGGGTCGCCATGTGCGAGCCGGGCCCGTCTTTGTGCACACAGGCTGTGGCCAGCAGCCCGGGCACGCGGGGTTGGAGAAAACCGCGGCGCGGTATGGTACGCTCGAGCTAGAATCAGTCACGGAGGCGTAATGGTTGATTGAAAAGATTATTTACTTACACCCAAGGTGGTCGCGGTGTAGGCTGGTCAGCTTTCCAGGCACAGCTCCGCTTGAGTTCTTGGTGGAGGACTCTGATAGACTCGGTTCCTTGACCCCGGAGTGGTTTAGGCTCCGCGGGTTCAATAATTCGTTCTCACGGAGCAGCTGTATCTCCGTGGGTTACTCGGTTCCCAGGTCCCCCGGAGCTGTTAAGACTCCGTGGGTTCGACAATTGGGTCCTTAGGATAGGGATACGTCTGGATTGCAATCGGCAACGGGGAGAGGCTAGAGGGTGTGGGCCTCGGGG
>NW_005841994.1:468973-481860 GCF_000455745.1 Alligator sinensis
CCAATAGCTAGCCGCCACGTATGCCTACATTTAGAACCGGCCAATAATGTGGCACAAATCTAAATACAAATGGCAGGAACTCCTTTGCATCGTGCATCACTATAATGCAAAAGGAATGCACTATGCAAAGAAAGCTACAGAACTGGCAGGAAAAACTCCTGCACACAGGTTCTTAATTGCAACAGAACACTCCACCGTGCAAAAGAGCTGCAATTTGGCGGGAACATGATTTAGCGATGCCGAAGCACACACGAACAAGAAAAACCACAACTTTGGGTTGTGACAAACAGTTCCCCCACTGTGAAACTGCATGCCCAGGGCATGCTTCAAGGCGCTCAGTCCTGAGAGCATAAGTTGGGGTGAAAGGTAAGTAATTCATGGGAAATTTTCAGTTTCACTTCCAGCTCTGCAGGCAAAGGAACAATGTCTTGGGTTTCACCTGTCACTAGAATGCTAGTCCTTCTCTGTAGCTATTTTTGATCAGTAATGAGTGACACTGAAAGATTAAATATACGTAGCTGTAAAATGAAATGTAAAACCATACTGGAGGTTTAATAGGCCATCCTTTAAAAATGAAGTATTTGCCATCTACCACACTATTTAGTTAAAGCATATGGTCTTCGTTATAATATTCTGGCAGTCCACACACTATACTGCACATACATATACTGACTTTACAGATGGTAAGGAGATGTAGTTTAAAAGACCAGACTACATTGCTGGAGGTGTAATCACCCTAACTCATTGTGGTCAACCACAAGACAACACCTTACCCTGCCACAGGTTATTAAAATACACTTGAGAGATCCAACAAAGAGGGAGACCTGACCTTCTACAGAGGAAGGCAAACCCCCGACCCCCAACCCATACCAATCTATGTGGTGCAAATCCTTCCTGGCCCCAGATATGACAATTGGCCTGACCCTGAGTAGAAGGGAAAGACCCTAGCCAGGAACCTCCAGGTTTGAGTCCCAACAGGAGCACTGGCACACCCAAGTCAAAATCCCCAGGCCTTTGCTGTAGCCAATACCCAATGTTTCTGTGGAACACTTAAAAGAAACACCCCTAACACATAGCAGCAGGAGGGGAAAAATTCCCCTCATGTGGCAACCAACAAAACCCAGAACCATGGGAAATGCCTATAGCAAAACATAGGAATAATTATTCCTAGATTAACTTTGATCCTACCCAGTCTCTTCTTGAACACTTTCAATGATGTCTACAACTTCACCAGGCAATCTATTCCATAAAATAGAACATGAAGTAGTATAAAATGCACAAGTTTTTGAGAAATCTCTTAGGTCATGTAAAAATTTACAATCACAGGTTAACATTAAACAGGAGCCAAGACAAGCAGAGATTGCTGGGTGATATCTGTGACCTGTGTTACACAGGATGTCATATTAGAAGACTTGCACTTGTGCACTGCGGTGCTGCAATGGGCTCTTAAGTTCTTCAGATCTATGAACATTCATCTTGCTACACATGATCATTATTATTCAATGCTGACAACATCTTTGCTTACAATCACATTATACTGCAGATTCTGATCATTTTTACTTCATTTTGTGTTTTTATAAACAAAATCATGTAGAATTTTGTTTCATGACATTTACATATAGTATAGTAGGGCTGTGCAACGATCTTTATAGAGACAACTGTGAGTTGGACTACAGTGTTGCTATTAAAGTTCTACTAAGAGAAAATGCTATCAACAGGCATCTAGGCTGTCACAAGGGCAGAAAAAGACAGTCAGCAAGGAACAAGAGAGCTCTAGATGAGAATTAAAACTGCTTTCCCTTGCCCCTGAACCTACCTGCAACAGCATTTGGAAACATCAAGGGTCTTGATACAAGTATAAATAATTTTTAATTTAAAGAGTCCTTAGCAAAGATGATAACCAAACGCAAAATTTTTTTGCAAATTATACGAGTAATATTCACTGCTTAAACGGTCTTTTAAATACACATGAGCTAGATGCACCCTGTGGACTTCATTTAAAGAAAAGTTACACTGGTATGGAACTGATGCCTCCAAGGTGTCCATTTTGAACAGTGTTTCCAACGAGACTGATATGCTTATATTGATATACGGCGTATAAAATACAGTCTTATTTATTAAAGATGACAGATTAACATATTGTTAAATCAAAGCCTATAAAAAAAAAAAATCAGGACAATTCTTTACTTAGGAAGCTAATGTTCTTATCACATTAATGTGTTCCCTACCCCACAATGTCAATTCACTTCAACTTCACAACTCCTAGATATGTGAAGCAGTACAGTGAAGTGCAAAACTTTGCACAAAAGCAGAATAATGTCTTTCCTACATCAAGTGTGTGAAAATAGGCTTCACTGGGATTGAATGAGGCCTAGAGAAGGAACCAAAAGGTGAAATGGTTCTTACATACAGCACTCTCAAAAGACTCTGGTTAGGAATTTGGGGCAAGGTTTCAGAGTAATCCTGTCCTTATGAAACAGTCTACAAGGGGTTCTCTTCAGGTGGATGTAATGGCTACTTAAAAGGCAGTCTGCATAGAAAGGAAACATAGGGAATGGCTTGCTATGAGGTGAAGAGGGGGACTGCATGAACCCTATCAATGCTACATGGAGTTCCCAAGCAGAAGGGGGCTAAGAGGGAGACCCCCATGAACCGCATCAATAGTACATGAGGTCCCAAGCAGAAGGGGGCTAGCAAACTAGGGAATAACTCTGATTAAGGTCCTGAAGAAATCTGGCCTCTGTTGGGTAAAAAAAACCGTGTATGCAAACACTGTTGCTGGATAGGCCAACTCTGTTCTTTCTGCCCTTCAAAAAGGGACACAAAAGATATCTAGGGCATTGGTGTGGCTCCTAATGGATGCTACCGGCCAAAGGAATCCAATCTGAAGTGGATAGGGCATACGTGCACCAAAAGTGAAATCTCTACAGACAAGTCGTCTGAATGCTCAACTCAAAACTGCCATCAGGGGTTGCGCTTTTTGTTCAAACTCAAAAACATTTTTATTACAAACGGTTACTGGGAAGGAAATAATTATTTTCCATATAAATTACCTCCCGAAAGACTCCCTTCTTTAAAAAACTAAACAAAAATCTACTAAGATGCCTGCATGATCTTTGTTATGCCCTTGTCTTCAGAGAGTCTACTTTTTTCATTTCTAAAAGCCTACATGAACTACGAGCACTTAATGAAAATTATCATTTTGATAGTGAGGTGTATGGGAATGTAACTGTAAATATTATATTTATCTGCTATCTAAAGATGATTTCTAGTCACACTGTTCATACCATTTCAACTCTGAAATCTGACTAGGTAACTCTTTCCAGTTAGTTTACTGGAGCCGAGAAATGTAGAAGAATCATAGTTATAAGACCAAGTTATTAGACCGTAATTATGAGTTTCCAAATAAATGTGATAACTATTGTCTGTATTAGTCTTTCTGAATATTGCGAGTCCTTACAAAAAAACCCAGCTTTTAGAGAGATAATTAGAAAGCTGATCATTCTTCATGTGTATCCAATCCCTGAATAAGCTTTCTTCCAAATCAATTATTCTCAGTAGATTTCCTACTACTACTAGACCAACTTTAGGGTTTTTTTTCTTCCAGGTTTCTGGAATTATATAAAGCAACTTTGGATATTTATGCTCCAGTTCCTTACCATACTTTACTTTGTTTTGGCTATCAAAATTAGTATTACACCATTATAAAGATAGAATGTAAGTACACATACCCTGCATAAAGTTTAAAAGTCCACCTTACTTTTACAACTTACACCATTGCTTGATTCAGCACAAACTAATAAAAGCCATATTAGCAGCGAAGCTACAAGCTGGCCACCTCACACAATTGTGGGACTAAAGCCTTTGTGATTAGAAAATCCTACTTACTGGAGGCGGTACACTACAGACGGGGAGGTGCTGTCCACTGAAAACCACAGAACACCCTGGGACCTGCTGTGTACTGCAAGCTGGTATGTGCTGGCCTGTGCAAAGTGGAATCCCATGTGGTGCCACCGTTGTTACTGTATATGAGACGGGGACTGTGCCCTGGTGAATCTGCATTGAAAGGTAGACAATTCTCAATAATTTTGTTAATTTACACCATTTAGATGGGTCTGAACAGTTACGGTATGATATCCAAAACAAATTCGCACTTACACCCCAGAAAAATACATGTTATACTTCAGGTATAAAATAAAGTTACAGATCTGTAATTCTTGTTCTCTAAAAATATTGTCTCCAGTGGATTGTTACTCTTGGATCAGTGCATTCTATACAAAACCAAGAGGGAACTCTCAAAGCAAAATGTTAAATCCTCTGAGGCACCATTATAGGTACTAAAAAGCATTTCAAATTCTTGTAAGGGCCCACTCACATACTGACGTTAGCGCCTTACAAAAAGGAGACAGTAATTCCTGCATAAAAAAAACAATTAAAGAAAAAAAAAAATCTACAAGTAGCTAAAGAATCTTTCCAACTCTGAGGCAGTAATGTGTGGATGAAAATCCAGAGATTTGTATCTTCAAAGAACAAGAACTTCAGATTAGCTTCGTTTTTCTCCAACAATGACCATCTCTGTAGATTCCCACGCTGAGACTGAAGCTCAAGAAATGTCTTTAAGTCCCACCATTTGGAAGTTAACAGCCAGGAACAGCCCAGTATGGAAATGAGAGTTGGTTTAGAGATGGCTACTCTCCTGAATTTGGCATAACATGCAGAAGCCAAATTAACAGTAATGCTGCACACATGACCAATTAGAATTCCAAGCCTCAGCTTTCACACATGTCTGTTTAAAGAATTTTTGGAGGTCCACAGTTTAAGTGACTGCTGCCCTAGCACTGTCCCAGGTAACAAATGGAGATGCTTTGTGACAGGGTTAGCAGAGACTTACTTCTAGACAGTGGCAGCAGTGTCAGGTGAGTATCCAGAAAGGACTATATTCTTACGGTACAGACAAACTCTGATATTTAGGAAGAAATAAATGTACTCCCTTCCCAAAGCAGATCAAGGGCCAAGCATCACCTTACCATGGCACCATTGACATTTGGTCAGACAGGATATTTAGTGCAGATGGCTCAGCATTTTCAATCATACTCCTCCAATTCTTTGAATGGGGCAGCATCCCTGGTTGAGGAACACTGCTGTGCTGCCTTGACTTACCACAGTGCTTCTCAACTGGGTGTTGCTACCTCCAGCTAAAATTGCTCCATGTGTCAGCTGCATAGCCAGCCTAGGAAGGGCTGCAGCATGTGTTCATGCTCCTCCTGCATTAGGGCTCTCTGATAACCCTAAAACAGAACTGGGTCGGGTAGGTGGAACCATCATACCTGCCTATTTCTGAAAGGAGCTGGAATGGTAAAGGCTACAGCCTGAGCCCATTTCATCTGCTTTAGGGTTATCAGAAAACCCTAATGCAGTAGGAGTGTGTGCATGCCACTGCCCTGTGTCAGGGGTAGTTTTACCTGGGCACCTGCATCATGGCACCCCAATTGAGAACCACTTAGAGGGTACAGAAGCGGTGTGGTGGGACCCTTTCTTTCTCCAGGTTTATCCCCATATAGTCACATCGCTCAGAATGGGATGAAGAATTTGGTCACCATTTGAAATTAAGATTCTAAGAAGTTTAGGAGGCCACCAGCTTTAGACTAGTGTACGTAGATCTCATGTTGGCATGCAACTGCCTGCTTATCTGAGCAGCGCTTTGCAGGAAGTACACAGAAAACCAATGATCTGTCACCTGCATGAACTATAAGTTTATGTACAAAGTGGTGTTGTTTTTCAACTTAAACTCTAAACGTTTTGTAATCTGACTACTGGACAAAACAACTCTCTCTCTCCCCTTAGATGCCGTGTAATGGCAGCCAACAAATGCACTCCAGCTATAGTCCCTTTCGCATGAACAGGACAGGGTTATACTAGACATTTTCTGTAAAAGATACTTGAGTCTAGAACCTGTTCCACAGCCTGGTCTCTCAGAACCAAACATGGTTAACTTTGAGGATATACTGCAAAGATCAGCTTCCTACTTGGGCAGGGAGTAGATGAAGAGTAGAGTGACCAATTTGGTGGTGAAATAAAAAGGCTTTCAAGTGTTCTATTATCATATCAGCAGTTAATTCTCTGTATTGTGAATTCTCTTTTCACATGGTATATTTTAACTCTGTAAAAGCACCTATAGTCAAGGAAAGGTACTTCATATACAAAGATACTCTAGCCTCATCTCATTATTTCACAACACCTATCAGAGGCCCTCAGAACCATGGTAATGGATGCCTTGGCAAACTGTCCTCTATTAGGCTTTGATATTTTTATAAACAGTATTTTGTGACATTTTTATTGTATTGTGCAGCTCCCAGGTCACCACAAGTTTTAAAAGGACTTGCCAACAAGAGGCAGCCAGGAGAAAGCAAGAGTGTTACCATCCTTATTGCCAACTACCTAGAGGGTTTTTTGTTTTGTTTGTAAGACTTAGAAAAAGGCAGTGTCCTCCAAATGGTCAGCTTTTATGCTGCTAGTATTCTTACCTGTTCATGAATGTCAACCATCACTGCATTTTGCTGCGGTGGGTGAGCAGCCGGGTGCAACATACGAGGGGATACATTCGGGGGATGGAAGGCGCGGGGCTCTTCTATTGCTTGTTGCTGTCCATATGGAAGATGGTGATAGTTTTCATCTTGACTAATAGAGTTATGTCGAGACAGACGATCCCTTCTTGCTCTCTGGCGTCTAACAGGAGGACTGTGAACATATTAAAAGAAAGGCTATGTACATACTGTGTACCTCAGGCAGTAACTGAAAACATACAATAAACATGGCCTCTAATACAGAGGTCAAATCTATATCACACATTTTAGCCCCGCATTGTAATGTCAGTCAAGGATGCGATATATATATTTTTAAACTGATAGACATACTGATAACAGCCTAGAGCAGATATAACTACCCAGCGTAAAAAGTACTTGAACAGGTACAGTTTATAGCAGTGTGGGGAACTGACATGAAGCTTTTAAAGAAAATAACATTTAACATTAAGTCAAACACTGCATAGCTGGGTTTTTTTAAAGCTAGATTTAAATTAAAAAAAAAGCTGGATTTAAAGCTAGATTTGGTAACTTTAACTTAGAATTCCTGTGCACAGATGTACCTGCAGCTACAGTCTTTAGTTATGCAACCATACAGCTATTTCACTAGTCCATGTGCCCTATTTGAGCAAAGAATTAACAGTTACCACTCAGCAACATGACAGAATATTGTGCCTCCTCTGTACTGTTCAATGCACAGAGCTATTGGTTTATTTATTGCTAACTAACAAATATGTCTTCAGAGTAGGGTGTGGATAACTTTCTCACAAGCCTTTCTATGGCACTCTTCACTACAGCATCTTAGAGAGTTTCATAAAAACGTCTTTTCAAAGCATACCAGTGAGGTAAGCTGCCAGCATTGTTTCCAGTTTACAGATGGGGAAACGAGGTACAAAGATTTGCATCAAAAGCATCCATTAAGTTTTGGATGCCCAATTCAAGACATCTAGGATACAATTATGTACTATTACATATTCTTTATATACGCAATTCACAGCTTCCATTGACTTCAGTTGCAGCTGGAAGTGCTCAACATGTCTGCAAATCAGACTCCATGGTCTCAAGTCTGGCCCCAGAGAATGGGAAACATAATTAATGACCACTTGTGAAGAGTCTGGCTGATGCAACTTGCCAGCATCACAGGAACTTTGCTCCCAATTTCCAAAGAAAAAAAAATTCAATTGCCCAAACTAGGAGAGCATTCCTTCTCTTGCTGCAGTTCCTTATTTCATTCGCTGCACACTTTCCAACTTCCCCAACCATTATAAACACTGAACTAGACAAGTTTTCTTCAATACTCAATCCTTGTTCACTCCTGTAACAGGTCCATTCTCTGTATTGAAAGAAGCAGGGCTCCTGTGGCAAAAATAGCATGCAATCATGCAATGCAAATCATTTGTCCTTGGTACCTACACAGCCACCATCATCACATCACCTGTAAGTCTTGTCTACACTTATAAGCCAGGTAACCCAAAGTAGCCAAGTAGGCTCTATGTCAAAAGAAGCTTTTAAAAGTCTATAAAAACTACATTACTACTAAAAATACACTTGTTAAATGTTGTTAAAGGAGAGAAGTTATTAATTTGCAACCTTACTGTATATATTTAATATTGAAGGTAGTAAACACTCAATTCTGGCATATTCAAGTTGCATCCTAAAACTTGCTGCACAGTACTATATAAGAAGTCCTATCATCCATCCATCGTTCTTCAACTAATATCACTGCAAAACCTACAACATATAATTAAGGACTTGTTTAGAAAAATTCTAGGAGTGGTTAGAGCCAACAATTCCAACATTAAATAAAAATTCCTGTCACTCCTAATATTCTTCTTAAGATGGGGTAGATTTTTAGCTCCACTTCTGTTTCTACTCTTTAGTAAGCAATTCAAATTTTCTGCTAAAGAACCAGAAAGGGAGGGGGAAAGCATAATTAGGCAGCATGGAACAAAGTTTTCTGAAACAACCTTTCACAAAAAAACCAAACCAAACCAAACCAAAAACTGTATAAAGGTTTCTCCCAAGTATGCACATCAGAACTGTAGAGAAATATCACTTACTTTGGGCAAAACTGAAAGCTTCCAAAATTGTAGCTTTTGAAGCTAACATGGAATTACTGAGAATTTCTCATAAAAATAATACAAATCTGTACTTAAGATATCATATTGCTACTGCAGTAGCACTCAAGACTTTTTATAAACAGCAAGGCTGGGTTCCACTGTGCTAAGGGCTATACAAATAGAGTAAATGACCACCTCCAGCCTCCAAAAATTAACAACATAAAAAACCCTAAATGGGAAGAGAAGGGGGACAGAAGAATAATTACGCCAGAACATGCACTAGTCTCTGATAGGCAGTGGTAATGATCACAGCTGTTCATACCTGATGATCCTTGTTCTCTGTAATTCCTTTGCAAACAAGGGTGATTTCTTCTATCAACTATTTAAAGATTCTAGAAGGGGTGTAGTGTACCTATCAAGGGAGTGGTTTTGGTAGAGAAGCATGAAGGACACAAGACTGAAGGAGGTCTGGAAGTTGCAGCACAAGGGCGAAAGAGGTGAAGAAGGAACAATTTGTAGCTCCCTCCTCCCAAGGAACAGTAGGAACCCCTATTCCAGCAGCTGAGAAAAGACGACACCTGCTTGTGCACTATATACTATTTTCTGATGTTTACATCTATTTTGTTTTGTTTTGGAAACAAAATGGAAAAAAAGCCACACTGGTGCTGGAGTACCATTTGGATGTGCAGTGCCTACAAAATCTGCTTAAAAACTGATGGAAATTCACAGGAAGTAGTGCAAAATAACTTCATTTATAAAGCAGAATCATAGTATCAGTACTTGAGGTCAAAGGGACCTAAACAGATCATCAGGTCCAACCCCCTGCCCTAGGCAGGAATGGGTGCCAGGATCATATCGCCCCAGCCAAATATCTGTCCAGCCTCCTCTTGAAGACCCCCAAGGTAGGAGAGAGCACCACCGCACTTGGGAGCCCATTCCAGAGCCTGGCAGCCCTAACTGTAAAGCAATGTCTCCTGATGTCCAGCCTGAACCTTCTCTAACAATTTGTGGTCGTTATTCCTAGTAACCCTGGGTGGTCCCCGGAGGAACAGAGCCTCCCCCAATTCCCACTGGTCCTCCCTGGTGAGTTTGTAAATGGCCACCAGACCCCCTCTCAGCCTTCTCTTGTGGAGGCTGAATAGGTTCAGGCCCTTTAGCCTCTCCTCGTAGGGCCTGCCCCGCGACCATATAGGTGGCCCTCCTCTGGACCCTCTCAACGCTAGCCACATCCCTCTTGAAGTGCGATGCCCAGAAGCGACGCAAGACTCCAACTGCAGCCTGACCAATGCCACAGAGGGGAAGTATCACTTCCGCGGACCTGCTTGGGATGCATCTGTAGATGCACGACAAGGTGCAGTTAGCTTTACTGACCGCTTCCTCGCATTGGCAGCTCATGTCCATCCTGGAGTCAACAATGACTCCAAAATCCCTTTCTGTATTGACAAGAAGGGTGTTCCCCAGCCTACAGGTGTGTTGCTGGTTCCTTCTCCCTAGATGCAGCACCTTGCACTTGTCTGTGTTGAATTCCATCCTATTCTCATCCACCCACCTCTGTAATTTGTCTAGATCTAGCTGGATTTTGTCCCTCCCCTCCAGCATGCCCACCTCGCCTCACAACTTGGTGTTGTCAGCGAATTTGGACAGAGTGCATTCCACACCCATATCTAGATCATATAACGGCTACTGAACTTACTTTACTAGAAAAGATATTTATACCATATAGTACCTGAAAGACCCAACCCAGACAAGAGCCCCACTGTGATAAGCCTGGTACAGACTGGGTAGTTTCAGCTAAAGACATAGGACAAGACAGGAAAAAGGTGTATGAATTAAAGGGCAGTGGTCAAACTGGAAACACAGGCTCTTCCCTTATTCACAGTCTCTAAGAAAGTAAGAATTGACATACTGGGTCAAACCAATAGTCCATTTAGCTATCTACCACCTCCACAGGAAGCTACTCCTGAAGTTCCGATTGCATTTCTCCCCTAAACTTTTGTTGTATGCTCTCTTCATTTGCAGCCCAACAAAGTCCTGAGACCTCCTGATCAACCTTCTCTTTGCTCTGGCCAAATATGCCATCTACCACACCAGGAAGGACCTGGCTGGGGGGAACCTAGGTAACTGTGGGGCTGTTTTCCTGTCATTCCTCTGTGAGTATCTTCTGCAGGCAGTTTCACTGGGCAGTATCCATAGTTTCTTCGCACATGTTTGAGGGGCAATGGGTGCTGGCCAGTGTTCTCTGCTTGGCAAGCCACTTGGAACCCTTAACCTATAACTTTTGCTCCCATCCTGTTTTTTCATTTGTTGTCCCAAGAATTCAGTTCCTGCACAGTTAGTGAGCTCCTTTGACTAAAGGAGACCTATGGTTTCCTGTGCAGTGAATAGGTCCATCTCCGACAGTGACAGGAGTGGATGTTTTAGGAGAACATTGAACTGGGTAGCTCTAGTACGATCTCTGCCTTATTCATTACCCTCCCTGGCATTCACCATCACTGGTTTAGAAATGCCAGAAGATAATAACTGTTAAATAGATCAGTCTGAGATTTAATAGAGACATCATCCATGAATTTGTCTAGTCCCTTGTTGAACCTGGCTGTATTATCTATCTCTATAACCTACTGTGGTAATGAGTTCCAACAGTTCACTATGCACTGTGTAAATAAAATACTTTTTCTTGTTAGGTTTACACCTGTCCCCTGCTAATTTCAGCTGGTGCCCTCTAATTCTATTTTACAGATTTCTATCGTGTCCCTGTCCCCTCTTTCCTCTCCCCCCAACCTTTTATTTTCCCAAACTGAGAGTCCTAGCCTTTTTTCTCCTGGTATGGAAATTGTTCCAGGCCCCTATCCCTTCTCTGTACCTTTTCAAATTCTACTATGCCCTTTTGGAGATGCAAAGACCAGAAATGCACACAATATTTAAGATGTGGGTGGCACCACAGATTTGTACAGTGGCATGATGACATTTTCTGTTTGGTTTTTAATTCCCTTACAATGCACAGTGTAAAATTACTTCTGTTGGTTGCCACTGCACATTGAACTGCTGTTTTTAAAGAACTATCAATGACGACTCCGAGGCCTCTCTTCTGAGCTGTAAGAGCTAGTTCAGAGCCCCGCATTGTATATGTAGAATTCAAGTTATTTTCCCCCATATGCACTGTCTTGCACTACAGTTCATGTGCCATTTGTAGTTCCTCTCCATAAGCTTGGAACTTGACTACCCAGAATAATTTAGTATCATTTGCAAGTTTGGAGACTTCACTATGCACCCCAATTTCCAGATCACTGATGAAAACTTTGAACACAGCCCAGCACAGACCCTTGCAGGACCCCGCTTTTGACCTCCCTCTACCCTGAATGGTGGTGATTTTGCTTCCCATGTTTTAATTAGCTCTCAATTCGTGAAAGAACCTTCCCTTCAATCCCATGACAATTCATTTCTTTAAAAAGCCTTAGGTAAAGGACAGAGGAGGAGCCAGAACAGGGTGCAGTGCCATAGCCCTATCCTTCCTTTCAGACCACGCTGCCAGCACAGCAACTGGGGACTTGAAGTCCCCGAGGTAAAAACACCATCCTACTTCCCCTCCATGCTCAACTGCACATCCTTTCCTCTCTCCTCCCATGCCCACTTTCCCCTGCTCTCCCTACTGTCTCCAGCTGCCCTAGGAGTGAGGGCATTTGTAGTTCCTCTCCAGAAACACTCCTTCTGCACTCCAGCCAGGCTGCATGGGGAGCCAGGCTCAGCCTGGAATAATAGCAACAGCAGAGGGATCCCTACTAGATCTCCCTGGGTGTTCCCTACCAACCTGGCAGCAGGCTCAGGGAGGGGGAAAACAGCCTGTCACCACTGCTGTCCTCAGCTGAGCTCAGCTCCCCATGCAGCCAGACTGGAGCAGGGCAGTAGTGGCTCTGGAGCTCCCCCTGACCTCAGGACAGGCAACAGCATGCATACACATATGCATGCTCCTTACCTGATTTAGGGACTTAAGAGTCTGCTTGGCTGCTCTGGTGGCAATCTCAAGGGGGTGGGGAGGAAGGAGGTGTGTAGGTACTCCTGCTGCACTGGTCCCTGATCCCTCACCCACCTTTACAAAATCCAGGATTTACTCATGGTGACAGACCTGGTTGGAATATTTGGATTTTTAAACTGAACAAGCACATGGATGGGGGGAATTAACAGCTTCCAAGAATGCCAGAAGATAGACCAGGCAGGATTTCTCTTGACAAAAAACTATGATGACTCTTTC
>NW_005841994.1:481870-488296 GCF_000455745.1 Alligator sinensis
GTTGTATTTGTCCATGTGACTGCTGACATTATTCTTTATTGTAGATCCTACCAATCTGCGGCCAGTTTTGGGATCCACACTTGAAGAAGGATGTGACCAGATTGGGAAGAGTCCAGCAGACAGAGACAAAAATGATTATGGTTGTGGGAAGCAAGACTCCTGAACAAAGGCTTAAAGAGTTGAGGTTATTTAGTCTACAGAAGAGAAGACTGCAAGGGGATTTGATAACAGTCTTTATATATCTGAAGGGTATAGAAAAAAATGGATATGGGCTTTTCTCTGTGACAACACGGGACAAGACTAGGGCTAAACACCTGAAGAAAATTTAGCCTGGAGATTAGGAGGAACTTTCTGACTATGAAGGTGGTCAAGCATTGAAACATGCTATGTAGAAGTTGTGGAATCTGTATCCTGAAATTTTCAAGAGTAGGATGGACAGACTCCATATTGACTGGGATGTTTGTCAGGGATGATCCTGCCCTGAGCAGGATGATCTTGTAAGGTACCTTCACCCCTACTTTGCTATAATCCTAATTTACTAGGGATAGAAGTGACATTCACTGGTCTGTAGTTTCCAGGATCACCTCTGGAAGCCTTTTTGAAGATCGGTGGTATGTTGGTAACGTGTCATCTTCTGGCACAGAGGCCATTTGTAATTATAGGTTACATACTACTGCCAAGAGTTTTGCATTTCACCTCTGAGTCCCTGAGAACTTTTGGATGAATGCCATCCTGGCAATTTAGTAGTATTTAATTTATCAATTTGTTCTGAAATGTCTTTTGTTGTCAATTCAATGTGATCCAACTCTCCAGACTCTCTATCTACTAGGAAGAATTGATCTGATATGGGAATTCTGCCAAGATCATCCCTGAGTGCACTTAACTTTTTACACCTTGGTCATCAAATAGTCACTCTGATTTTCTTGCTGGCTTCCTGCTTCTGATGTATTAAATCATGTTTATTATTAATTTTACTATGTTTTCCAGATACTCCTCAAATTCCTTTCTGACCTGCCTCATTTTGCTTTTGTTTGACCCAACATAGTTTGTGAGCTCTACCAATTTTCCTTATTTGGGCATGTCTTTCATTTTTCAAAGGATACCATTGTGTCTCAGATAGCCTCCTTAACTCTGCTATTAAATCATAGATGGATTTCATTGGACCCACTGGTATCATTTTTTATTTATAGCATACATTTTTCCTGAGCCTCTAATATGGTATTTTTAAACAGTTCCCAGGCTGCCTATAGGCCTTTTAGGCTACTGACTGCTCCTTTTAGCGCAATGGTCACCAACCGGTCGATTGTGATCGACCGGTGGATCCTGGAGCCTTTTGAAGTCAATCCTGGGCTGGGGGGGCTGAGTGTGTGCATGCATGCAAGCTGACCCCACCCCTCCCTGCCCCCCCAGCAGATCAGATGCCCCCCCCCCAGCCCAGCCCAGCCCAGCCCAACCGGTCAGTCAGTGGGGTAGGAAAGGGGCAGAGGCCCAGGGGGCACATGTAGCAGGGCTTGAGGTACAAAGCCCAGCCTTCAGCAGCAGGTGCCTCTGCCGTGCACAATGCGGGGTAGCACAGGCGGCTGCAGGTAGGGAGTGGTGGGGGCAAGCCCTGCACAGCCGGGGTGGATCCAGGATGGAGCTGCAAACAGCTCATCCAGGGGCTGTTGGGGGGAGGGGGGATGACATGAGGCCTGGGAGGGCGGGAGGGAAGGAGGCCAGAGCAGGGCTGCGCTGTGCTCAGGCCAGGCAGCTGCAGCAGTGGTGCTGAGCCCCCACAACCGTTGCTCCCAGCACTGCTGCCGAGTGTAGCGTAGGCTAGGCCTGGCGGAAACAGTCCAACACAGCCTTCCCCTTCCCCTGAAGACATGGGGGCCAGGGGCTGGTAGGTGTGGGAGAGGGTAGGCTGCAGCTGCAGGCTGGAAGGCTGCATCGGGCTGTTTCCACCAGGCCTAGCCCACACTGCACTCGGCGCAGATGGTGGTGGTGCTGGGAACGGTGACCCCCCCACCCCCCAACCTTTTGGTCCTGCTCCCAGAGCTGCTGCTGCAGCAGCCACCCAGCCTCAGGAAAGCCCGGATTGGAAGAGCCTGGTGCTGCCCTGGCCTTAGCGTGCGCTGCCCGACCCTGCGTGCAGATCCGGGGGCACATGCCCCACCCACCAGACAAGCTGCTCGCGGCTCCATCCTCCAACCTGCCTGTGCAGGGCCTGTCCCTCCCTCATTGCCTTTGGGTGGGGGGGAAAATCAAGGCCCTAGCGGTGAGGGAGGGAGTGGGACTAGGGCTGGGGCCTTGATCTGCCCTGCCCCCACCATGGCCCTTTCCCCACTTCCCTCCCCTCCCCTTCCCACAGACTTACCTGGAGACCACTGTTTTAACTTCTTTTAACTAGCTTCTTCATCTTTTTGCATTTCCCTTGCTCAAGATGTATATGGGCCTGGTGGATTTTTTGAGCTTGCTCCCCAAGAAGGAAATTAAATTTGGATTATGTTATGGCCACTATTACAGGGTGGCTCACCTACAGATACCTTTTGAACCAGGTACTGAGCGCTCCTTAGATTTAGACCTCAAATTGCTTCTCATCTTGTGGGTTCCCATATGAGTTATTCTAGAAAGCAGTTATTTATTACATCCAGAAATGTTACCTCTGCATTTCATCCTGATGAAGTGTTTACCCAGTTTATATGAGGATAGTTAAGTTTCCCATTATTACCGCCTACCCTATTTTTGAAGCTTCTCTAATTTCCCTAAGCATTTCATAATCACTTTCACTCTTCTGATTAGGTGTCCAGTAGTATAATCCTAGTACTATGTTGCTTTTATTCAAGTATGGAATTTCTACCCCCAGGGATTCTATGGTTGTTTTCCTTTCAGGAAAGATTTTTACATTGTGTAGCAACCTATCCATTAAACCTAAGATGCCATAAGCCTTTGTTGGGGAGGCTGACATGGACATTGAACAAAGAAATAAACAAACAAACGTACTGCCTCTCCGTATTGAAGGACTAGATTTACACAGTAATCAAGAAACTGATCCAGTGACTAGAATTCCAAGGTTTGACAGGTTGTCTGAAGACCAACAGCATTTTGCATACTGGGACCTGAAACTTACAGATTTGTCAACTTGATGCCACTGACCCAGTGAGTTAATATCAAATACAGCTTGACAAACTTTACCTTTGGGGATAGGAGAGAAAGAAATTATATAGTTTCTGATCCTAAAAGCTTAATTTTTTTTTCATTCATAAAAATATACATATTTTTCTTCAGTTTAAGAAGTCAAAATGTCATTGTTCTATGTTCATCTCAGAAACACGGACCTTCAGGCTTGTGTTACGTAACATAAACAATTCCAGGACAGACTGTGAGGAGGCAAAAGCTTGCAGTTTGGATAATTAACTGGAATAGTAATATGGTCTTTATTTTTAAAGGTTTGCTATGCATTGGCCCAGGGATCGATTCAATATAACAATCCAAAAGTCTATTCTCCCATGACTAATTGAGCTTATTCCAAAAACTCCACTTCAAAAGAGGCTTATAAGACACAGTCTAAAAACAAACTGTATCAAAACAAAAACATTACCCTTACAAAACGCACAGACCACCCACCTAAGCAACTGCATGATATTTTGTCATCACCCTCACCCACAACACAGCTTTTACCTTCTCATCTCAAAGTTAGATCATCAGGGAAGGATTAAAATTAGGGCTGTTCAACTTTGTAGTGGCCAGGGCCGCACAGCATATGGGAATCCTGTTGCACCACAACTCTTTCTTCCCCCATCGCCTTTGGTACAGGCTTCCTGCAGGCCATCCCACCTCACGTCACCCTCCCCAACAACGGCTCCAGAAGCTGGAGAAGGGAAGGGGAGGAGGAGACCAAGGCGTCCCAGCAGCAGCAACCAAAGTGGTGATGGGGAAGAAAGGGGGAGGGGCAGGAGCCCTTGTATTGAAAATTAAACCCTCGCAGGCCACATGTGACTCACTGACCAAGTTGGCAGCCCTGGACTAAGGCAAGTGCCATGTATGCATATGGTACTGAAAAAGAGTGATGACTACTATCACCAGTTGCCTAATGAACAACAGGAATATCTAGGCTTGGACATTACATTGACTATATGCCCAATGCTTTAATTTAGTGGAAAGCAGGGCTTGTCCAATTTCTGCACAATCAGGTGATACAAATCATACGAAGTATGCTGCAAGGAATGCCCTCCCACCACTCCTCAGGCAGCACTGGTAGCACACAGGCCCCCACTATGTGGCAGTTGGACAGGCAGCTGCTGAGGTCCACAGACTGTTTGCTGACCCCTCATGGGCTGCAAGCTGAACAGGCCTGGTATAGAGCATTAGGGAAACAAATGAACTCCCAAGTGAAAGGCATAATGAGTAAAAACTGTCACAAGTAGCACCTGTCCACAGAATTTTTGGGAACATATACTATATACAATTATGTTCAGGACTCCATTTTTCAGCGGCAGTTCTAAGAGACTTTCATTCAAAATAATAATAAAAAAGTAGAATACTTATCGTACAACCTGATGTAGAAAGTCTTTTAAACTGAGATTTGGTAGATACGATCGCATCAGAAGCAAGCATAAGGGTAGAAAAAGTTCAAGAAAGGTAGCAGTTTCTAAAGAAATAATATTAAAGGGCTCAAGTGCAAACTCTGCCAATGCAAAGAAAACATGGGCCAAGATAAAAAGCTCCTCAAACTCAAGAAGGACTTGTACAGGAAGTGGAAACTAAATAAAAAATGTAAAGTATGTAGGGCACAAGCATGCAGGGACAAACTGGGGAGGGGAATCCAACACAATTAGCATTAGCAATAGGGATAAGGGCTCAAGATAAAATAGTGAAGGGAATAGGTTAGATACTGCTTAGGTAAGTTAACTTATTTGGAAACATCTGGGTCTGCTGAACTTCACCCCAGAATACTTTGGGGACTGAATGAAGTAAATCTCAGGGGCACAGAAATTATTAAGAACCAAGGGCTCCTTTATACACGACGGAGCTCTAATCCAACATGTGCTAATTAGCACACGTTGGAGCAGACTTGATTAACTGAGTCTGTTGTGAGGCTGCTGGAGCATGCTAATTAGTGCATATCAGCAGCTGCTGTGTCACATATTCAGCATCCCCACATTTAAAAATGGCAGCAGGGGCGCTTTAACCTCCCATCTGGTTATTTTTGGTTTATTTGTCCATTCCTCTTCCCACCCCCGGCAGTGATCCTGCAGCAGTGAGACTGGAAGAAGTGGCCCTGAAAGTTTCAGCAAGTATCAGGCCTTGTGGATAAGCAAGAAGCAGTAGATTCAGTTATAGTTTGATGTAAGTAAGGCTTTTGATACCATCTTGCATGACGTTCTCATAAATAGGCTAAGAAAATAAGGTTGAGATCAGGGCTAACTAATTGGGAGCCTGTGGGCTGCATCTGAGCCCCAAGGCATTAAAGTGCAGCTCCCGGGGACTCCCAGTATAAATATTGATCCCTGCACCCTCCTGCTGTTGCCATTGGAGTCTCTTCCTTCTCCTCCAGCTTCTGCTACCTGTTCTTGCCATTGGGGGTGGGGCAGAACAGCATGAGCTGTGGGCCTGAGCAACACCACAGCTGTAGAGATCAAGGGGGACCTGGGATGCTGGTACAGCACAGCAGGGGGCCACCTTTGCATGGTGCTGCAGAAGAAGTCGCATGTGGTGCAGCATGACACAGCCTGTACTGCATGTAGCCCATTCAGGCCTGAGGCCCGTGCTATGGGTGGTTGGAGGCCTGTGGCCCCACAGATGCTCACAAGTTGGACAGTCCTGGTCTAGATTAAACTACAATACGGTGAGTGCAAAGTTGTTTGGAAAACACATGCAAAAAGTAGTTGGCCTCTCCTGGGACCAGTACTAGTCAACATATTTATCTGTTACTTGGATAATGGAATAAAAGAGTACTTGTTAAATCTGTAGACAATACTAAAACTACAGGAAATGGTAAACACTTTGAAGGACAGAATTAACTGATAAACTAGAGAAATGGTCCAAAATAAATAGGATACAATTCAATAAGGAAAAGTGTAGTGATACCATCAACAGCACAAACCAATAAGAGAATGACTGGCTAAGCAGAAATTTTGCAAAAAAGGATCTAGATCAGGGGCAGGCAAAATCCAGCCCACAAGGCCCCTAAAAAATTCGGAAAATTAATGATCTGCCCCTAGCTGCCTGTCAAAGATGACAAGGCACCAGTGGCAGCAGGACCCAGGGGAAGACAGTGGCAGGATGGAGCAGCCACCACAGCCAGGCTTGCCCAGCCCTGCTCCACCCACAACTGGAAGCCTCTGCCTAGCAAAGGCTTCTGGCCTGGTGACCCTGGGGCTGTTCCCTGCTTCTCTCTGCCCAAGGGAAACTCAGCTAAGAACAGGGGGAAGAGCAGCTCCACTC
>NW_005841994.1:488327-493961 GCF_000455745.1 Alligator sinensis
TTCCCCTACGGGCACAGCCCAGCCCAGCTCCCATAGAACCCCATGCCAGCTAGGGCCCCATGCTTCTGCTGCCCCACCCAGGGCCCCTGCCAGCTCTGGCATGAGCCCCACGCTCGTGCACAGCTGTTGCTGTGCTCCCACCAACCCACTCACTGTCGCTCCCCACTCCCCTGCCCCACCCCATGCAGCCACCACCATTTCCCCACTTTCCTGTGGAGGCGCTGCTGGGAGCAGGGGGGCTGCAGACCTAGCAGTTAGAGGTGGTGGGGGGCTGTGGGCAAGTACTGAGGGCCACTGGCACGGGCAGGGAACTAGCATGCCAGGGCTGCTTAGTGTTACAAAATGGGGAGGGCGGGGGTGCAACAGCTGCAGCTGGAACTGCCTTCTGGTGAGCGAAGGGGGCAGGGGGAACTCTGATTTTTGATGATAAAACAAAAATCAAACACCATAACTTATAGGTATTTAGAATGTATTTTATTATAGTGATTGAGGTACTGGTAGGCTTTTAAACTGCTTTTAGAACTGTAAGTATATCAATAAAACATTGTGTTCAAATGATACCTACATATATATGTGTGCATGGCGGGGTATGGCATGGTATGGTATAATCGTGTACTGTTTTATTTTAATTGCAGAAATATGTGGATTTGGGGGGTTTTAAATCAGAGAATTTGCAATTTTTGAACAGAGAAAACAAGGATCCCTGGCAAATCAGACATACATAAAATATGATATCCAAGGAAATAAAAAGAATATGGTTTGTTTAAAGAAGAAAAAGACAGAGACATGGTAAGTAGAAGTAATTACTATGTTATAAATTGTTCCTCGTGCCCTATAGAGTTGTGATTCTCAACCAAGGTGCCATGGCATCCTGAGGTGCTTTGGGATCCTTCCAAGGATGTCACGTAATGTTAGAACTGCTCTGTGTGCAAACATGATTCGCAAGAAAAAAAAGTTTTCAAACAGGAAACCAGAATATTAAAAACAGTCTGACCTGCTGTAATCTTTCTAAATCCTTTGCAACACAAAGTCTGAAACAGAACTCAGTTGTTACTATTTTTCTGTAGTAAAAACAACAACAACAACAAAAAAAAGAGTGAAAAGTAAAAGAACATGTTTTCTGAAGGGTACCTTGAGTCTAAAAAGGTTGAGCTGTTTTAAAAGTAGGACAAGAAGTGGGCTTAAATTGCAGCAAGGAAGAATTATGTTGACCATTAAGAACAAGTACCTTACTGTAAATTAAGCAGTGGTACAGATTACCTAGGAAGGCTGCTGAATCTCCATTACTGATGGTTCTTTGGAACAGGCTAGAAAAAGAGAGCGCCTGTCAGGAATGACTGAAGTCCAGCTGGCCATGAAGATAAACCAGACTACCTTCTCAATGTCCCTTCTAACCCTGTGTTAAAGGCTGTGATTTTTCTAAAAATTGACTTTATTGTCAAAACACTGCTGCTTGAAACCAAGGCTCTCCTCATCTGGTAAAGAGGCCAGCAAGTAACCCCAGAATCTGAACAACGAACTTACCTCCTTCTGTTCCGTGCAGGTGTGTTGCATCGTTCCCCTGAGAAGTGATGTTGGTTGGGTCGAGCTGAAGGAGGCTGCCTATTTGATGTCATCTCCCATGGTCGCATTGGCGGTGATGGGGCTGGGGATGCTGCTGTATAGTCAAAGACTGAATGAGAAAGGCGTTGTCTCTTAGGACTTGGACTATCTTCACTCTGTATCAAAGCAAAGGACTTGAGTGAGCTATATCACACAAATCAACTGCTCAATACTATTTACTGCAGTTGACAAAGGGGGTCACACTAAGTAAACGATACTCATTTGAAAACAAAATACCATACGAAGTTAAATTAGGGTGACTATATGAAAGAATGTGAAATCCAGGATGCTGCCTGCCTGCTCCCCTTCCTGCCCAGTGCTGCAGGGAGTCAATGGCCCATTAGTGATCCAGTGTTCTTTACTTCATAAGTGTTAATTGTCACCTCTTAAGTAACAATTAGTGTTAATACTGCTTCCAACTTCACAGCTCCTACCACTCTGCCTCTGGACCTAGGACACTGTTTTTAATTTTCACTGGCTGGCTGGGACCAGGTCTCCAAAATCCAGGACTGTCCCAGCCAATGTGGGACATACAGTTATCCTAAGTTAAATATATACTGCTCACTAAAGAGTCCACTGACTTCACGATACAAGCTGCTTACTGGATTCTCCCACAATAGACATTTTTGCTACTGAATGCTGTGCAGCAGCAACATATTATTTTAAATTCTGATGCTGAAACCAAATTCACCCAAGTGCAAAGAATACAAGGCTGAAAAAAACTGCTTCAAAAGAATAAGGTTCTGTTTCATGTATGGTCTTTTCAGAAAAAGGATGCTAGATAAGCACAAATTTCATGTCAGTGGGATCCATATTTGTCAATCATTAAACAGGTTGCCATATGGTGTTCTAGCTCAACATGTGCACCTGGTACCTACCAGGTGGATGATCACTATAACAGCTTATTAGCCATTTGATTTGTATTGCAGCCAATTTTAGTTCTGCTAACTCAGCTCAGAGGAGTCTCATATCTTTTAACTTGTTGTTAATGTTATATTGGTAATTAACAAGCATTTAATGAGAATCTGACCACAAGATAGCTTTGATTTGTCAGTGGAAGGCTCTAGTTACATGAATGGAATTTTTTACTATAAAAAAAAAAAGTGCCAGCTGAACTGGATAGATTAGGGAAACTGAATACAGGTGATATGGAACTTTGTCTCCCTTGGTTACTTGTTCAGATTTGGTGACAAACAGCAGCAACCAAACACTGTAATCACCAAGCAACTTTTCAGGAGAAGGCCTGACATATTCCAATACTTTAGTGAAGCTGCAGGTACCCATACACTAAAGCAGGGGTGGGCAAAATGCGGCCCGCGGGTTGGATGCGGCCCACCAGGCCATTCTATCCGGCCCATGGGGCCCCTAAAAAATTTAGAAAATAAATATTTATCTGCCCCTGGCTGCCTGTCATGCGACCCTCGATGGTTTGCCAAAACTCAGTAAGCGGCCCCCCGTCTGAAATAACTGCCTGGGCCCTGCACTAAACAGACTAATACAAACTGCTTTCTTGCCATCAGTTCCTGTAGATGCCTCAAGGGGCCCTGGCAGATGTTCACTTAAACATGCCCAGGGATCTGATCCCAGATCCTAACAATTGCTCCTCCTACCATGACAAATACGTATGGCAGAAGGTGTGATTGTTGGGATCAGATCCCAAACCATGCCCTACTTGCCAGTGCAAGAAGAGCCCAGAATTATGACTGAAAAGCTGGGTGCCCACAGCTGTGGGGCTGGAGCTGACAATCAGCTGATTGTCAGCCTAGCAGGGGTCACACTAAGGCCAGTTCCAGATGCTGGTGAGGTCCCTAGTGGAAGTTAACAAATCAGCACCATATAAACCAGCCACAGAATTCTTCTACTTCATATGTGGAACAATTTTATGGCTGGTTTGCCCTTCTATGGCACTTTAAATTGGGTGCACATGTAACATTCTCATAATTTATGCTGTGATTAACACATTAATTATGGTATAAATCTACTGCGTAGAGGAGGTCAAGGACTAAGCAATGCAAGGGAACAAGCATTCTTCTCTTCATCACTAATTTTTGAATGAGAGGTTGGCCAAAAGTTCTTTACACCCATAAATTACAGTATAAGGTGCTGTGCATATTAATGTTAGAGAGGGGTAGGCAACGATTTTTGGCTGGAGTGCCAAAAAACCCCATAATACCTACCTTGCAAGGTGCTGGAGTGCTGGCATGCCAGAAAAACAAAACGAGGGCAGGGGGTACATGGAAGGATGCCCTGCTTGTGCCCCTTGCCCCTCACCCAAAGCCCATGCCCCAGAGCCGTGCTGCCCCTTACCCCTCCCTGCCCTCCAGCCCTGCTGCCCCTTGTCCCCCATGTGCCCCTTGCCCCCCATCCAAAGCCCCTGCTCCCCAGCCCAGGCTCTGTGGCTATCAGCAGCTACCCAGAACCTGGGCTGGCTGCAGCTGGGAGGCTGCAAACAGCTGCTGCCGCCCCAGCCCAGGGCTCTGAGGCGGCAGCAGACACCGGCTATGCTCCCCACTGCTTCTGCAGGGCAGTGTGTGGGACCCAGTGTGGCAGGGCACAGAGAGGAGCACAGAAAGCTGCCTGCCACTCCAAGCTCCCCTGGCCACACTTCCCTTGTGGGCAGGGGCAGCAGGGAGGGGCACAACCCTGCATGCTGCCCACACTGCTCCCATGCACACTGTACTTTAACTGCTGCACATTGTACCCCTCTTTCAGAAGGTAACTCCAGTTGTTAATACCATAATTTAATGCTCCTGATTTTACACTCCCCATTTCCCCTCCTGGCCCAAGAAATCAGATTTACTCCTGGAAAACGATTCTTTGATTATTTCATCTTTGGAGCTTGGAATTTATCTTTTTTCAAAACTAGTTCTTGTAGATCAGTTATAGAAGATGGCAGAGATGCAAAAACTGAAGTGGTTACCCTTCATCATCATTCCAAATTACTGCCTAGCACAGCTACTCCAAAACAAGTGCTAATTGCTATCTGTGTTAAGCAACAGTATTTCCATTCCAACTTGTTTGCCATTAGAAAGAAAAATAGAGATGAAATAATTTTCTGAACTACATATAAAAGCATGCTTTTAAAACCCAATTATGTTTTTCTGCAGTGAAAACCAAATAACCTGAAGCTAAACCCTAAAACTTCATAAACTGATGTTGTTAAAAACAAAGCAAAACACATACTGATACTTTTTCCTTGGTCTTAATTAAGAAACCAATTCCCCTGTGATGACTGTAACAAGGATTACAGGAGTATGCTAGAAAAAATAGCAAGGATTTAGTAGTAGAAAGATATTCCATATACATTTTGATTAGTTTACAAGCCAAATTCAATTGATTTATGCTAGGTGTACACAATGAGGGCAATTATTTAATCTAAGTATTAGCAGCTGCAAAGAAGTAATACGTTTACACAGTAACTCATTTGTTGCAATACTGTCAACTCCGCAAGTCCTAAACAAAGTTTTCCACCCCAACCCAGATGATGTTGCTATTCCACAAGCCATCTCAGAATCCCTGGACAGTAGCTTTTGCTGACAGGTCATTCTGGGTTTCGTATTTTGGCTGCTGCCAGTTAAGAAATAAGAAGAGAATGACACTGCTACGATAGCTGTGGAAGACAGTTTACTTAGTTTTTAATTTTAAAAAAATATTAAAAAAAAGCAAAGCACTAAAAAAAGTTAGGTCAGAAATAACCGTTAAGAGTGAGGAGCTTTAGCACAAGCAAAGTGTTTCATTTCAAAATGACCATGTCAGAAAGCTCTGGAATAGAGGTTTCTGGTTGCCATTAAAAAATGAGGTTGAAACCAAGACAAAGTTAGAGTTGAAAATTAAATCTAGATGAACCAGGAAACTCAAAACAGGTGTTTCCCCTATGATCGCTAACCTTATGTACTATGGTTTCATATCATCAGCAATGCTAGTAGTAGGCAATGTGACATACTATTCAGCAAAAAGCTGACCCATCTGTAAAATAATGAGTCTTTTCCTTGTACCATTTACTATGAATTGCCATGAAGTCCAGCTCCTGCT
>NW_005841994.1:493992-523544 GCF_000455745.1 Alligator sinensis
GTGATGGCTTGTTATGCCTTTAAATTGCTTTTGATCGCTATTTTGCATAAGACACATCTAAAGAGTGATCATCATCCTAAACGTAATAATATAAACTTCACCAAAACTCCAGGCTTTTTAAACTAGAAGTTTTTACCAGGACAATAATATGGGTATAGAGCAGGGGTGAGCAAAATACGGGTGAGCAGATCCAGCCCACCAGGCAATTTCATCTGGCCAGCAGATTCCCACCAACTAATTGTACCCCACCCAACCCTTCCCATGAAGGTGGAAGCGAGGCACTCACATACACCTTCCCGCCCCACCAGCATAATCCTATTGTGCCTTGCTCTCACCCTTGTGTGCAGAAGGGCCCGGCCCAGCCAACACACATCTTCTGGGCAGGGCTTCTGCTGCCACTGCCGCAACCGCTGAGGGACCTGCTCGGCTACCCCTGTGTCCTGCTTGCTCCAGGCACCAGGTAGGGAAGTGGTGGGGGTGGGGGAGCTACAGCTAAGCAGAGGAGCATGGGGCTGGGAGCAGTGCTGACTCCATGCCCCGGGGGACAGTGGGAGCACACAGTTTGGCTGGGCAGGTGCGAAGGAGGGTGGGGGGATGTGGGGGGATGGGGGGACCCCCCCCACCTCCCCCTGGGTGCACAGCTCCCACCAGCAGCAGCAGACGACGATGATGTTTGGGGCACTCATGCCTGGTGCAGGCACTGCCTCTGGTGGTGCATGGCTCTAGCCTGTGCTGCACATGGCAAGATGGTCCACCTCTATTGCATGGGGATACCCACAGTGCACGTGCAGCTCCCACACTCGTGCGCCAGTGGGGGAAGCCCCGCAAGATGGAGCTGGCTGCCTTTGCTGCTTTCTGCTGCACAGGTCCCGGGACTCCGCCAGAAGTAGAGGGGAGCCCTGGCCCCTGCTTCCCCACGGAGTCCCAGGACCTGCATGGCAGGGAGCTGCAAAGACAGCCAGGTCCATCACACCGGGCTTCTACAGGTGGCATGTGAGTGCAGGAGCTGCAGGGAGCCCCATGCAATAGCCAGACTGGGCTGCTTCTTCGCCCCTCACCCCCATGCGCAGTGAAGCACCTCTGGTGGCAAAAGGTCAGGACTTCCGATTCCAAGATGATGACCAGGGGACGCTAACCTTGGCCTTCGACAGCTCATCAAAACACATTAAGCGACCCTCTAGCCAAAATAATTGCCCACCCTGGTATAGATCTTGATGTACTCTCCTTCAAACTGTAAAGACTAGGCAGAGCCTTCCGTATTGAGGTAACTGCTTGATACAGTTGATGCAGTCAGAGAAGGGGACCAGATATAAGTCACAGCTGATAACAAATATGTCCTTTCCTTTCCCTATCAGCTTAATTCCCACAGAGAAGACTCATAAGACAATCTTGCTAAACTTTTTCATGGATCAAAGAGAGGCCTATCCCTAGAGTCCTTCCTTCACAAAATTCCAACAAGTACTTCTAGCCTTTATGGATGAAAACAACTAGAAAGCTGTTTCTCAAAAGAGAAATCAGCAATGAAAAAAAATGTTAGCTCTGATGACTGCTAACTATATTGATACTTTAACCATAATTACAATTCCTATATAACCAAATAAACTGAAAAGTCTGCACCCACAGAACACTACATTCATTCGTGTTCTTGCATTAAAATAGTTCTGATCATAAAATGAATATGCCGTCTAGAACATCACAAAAACCATGGGAAATCTGTGGCAAGACCCTAAATCCTTGGGTAGATTTTCTATGTGCACAGATATCTATTGTCACTGCTCATGAGTATCGCTGATTTGACAAACCAGCAGGAGCCAAAAATGCTACTGACAGAATATCAACGACAGTGACAGTGTCTTTGTAAATTATTATGGTGGCAGTGGCTTTTCATGGGGTTTAGCCAGTGTCATTTTAATATAAGGTTTTGTATTTACAGAACAGACAACATATTCAGTTTTTTTCCAGTATGAAGAGGAAGAAATCTGTCACAGAACTGAGATTAAAATACTTTCAGAATCTTCCTTTTCCAAATTCAGTGTTGCTGATGTTTGTTTAGGTCAAATTACACACAACAGCAGTATATATATACTATGTATCTCTGTTCTTTACTATGTAATATTTATTCAATGGAATAACAGATTTCAGAATATAATAAATCTGACTATTATAATTAAGTGCATTTTACACTTGTAATAAAAGCTTGCATGGCAAGTGGTGTGTTAACATGGCAGTTTGAGTAGCTAGAGGTATTTGTACTCTAAGGTTTATGAACTAGACACACAATTATTACCCCAGCAAAATATATGACCTAGAAAGTTTTGGTAGGCAAGTGAACTGAAACCTGAATCATTATATTTCCAAATAACGGGGAAAAATGGGCGAGGGTAGGTTTATAGGCCACTAGATGCTTTTTTTTTTTTTTTTAATCTGCACCTAAATCTTTCAAACTTTTCTGTAAGAGATTAGTATTACTATAACTAATTACAAAAATATCTGTCCAGAATGTTGAGCAAAATTAAGGTGGTAAGAGTCTTGCATTTGTAGATATTAAGCACTATAGGGAAACACTATAAACAGCTGCTGTTGAGTATAATTTGGGCAACTGGAGATTAGAAGGTTGGGAAGTGAGTTTAGTAAACCGAGCCACTGGATTAATTTTACTAGATTTACATGTCACCAGAAACCGAAGATACCCTTCTCTGCTTTTATCTGGGCTTCTTTTTGGGCCCATTTGTGAGTAATGGGCAGGAAGTTCCTCTTAGTCCATCTCCATACATTTTACTGTTCCTGTTAAAAACACCATGGAAGATGAAGTTGCCTATCAAAGGCTGGATGCAACTGCTTTCAGAACCCATTTTTCTTGCATTTTATTTGTCCAGAAGTAGTCATTACTTGCCTATGAAAATGCACACCCTTTCCTCAGAGCAGGCAGGGACCCCTACTTCTGCAGCACCCCTACTTCTGCTGACACAGATAAACCCCTTCTGGGCCTGTGTTCCAATGAGGCTCATCTAGAAAATAATATAAATCAGCTGTCCCTTCTATTTGCTTCTGTATTAGCATTCAAAACTCAACCTTTTCAGTTTTGCCTCCTCAAGTTTCAACCCTTAAAGTTAGTCTTGCAGGAAGATAGTTGAAAAGCAGCAACGGTTTTTTTTAGCCTAAAATGTATTTGCAGCTTGGGATGCACCCAAGACAAATCAGGATGATCCTGCAGAAATCTAGACATATAGCAACTTTACAGGTTTCACCTGGTTCTCCTCAAAGCCCCTAGCCATCTGACATACTACAATATGCTCACAGACAACTGAAATTTATTTAAAATTCATATCACAGAGATCTTCACAAGAAAATACCTATCAAAAAAAGCAAACCAGGCTTAGTCAAAGAAAAATACTTTAAAAAGGCATGCCACTGAAAGATGCATTAACTGCAACCATTGTCACTCCAAGTTCTTATAAGCACTGGCTTCGACTTCATTGGCCAGGTGGCCAGGGAAACTGCAACCAAAACAAAAAGCTAGCATATCCCTCTAGGCTACGCAGCTGACCAGAATGATATTCTAATTTCGTAAGTTTTAGCCTTCCCAATATTAAAAAAAAGCACAATTTTCCAGATATGTTTCCTTTTGGTCCATTTCATTTGGGTGACCATATCTACTTTGAAACAATATGCTTACAAAATAAAATGATCAAGACAACCCCTTACATTTTACTTAAAAGGTGCTGGTAACATTTGAGCAATTTAATTCCAGAGCCTTTGTTTTTCACCCTGTGTTGGCTGTTACGATGACTGGGGGTTGTCTAGTGTGACCAAATGTCCATTTTCAAATCAGCCTGCTAATATGACAAGGCTATACAACTCTTATCTTCTGAATATATTTTGCTAAGTTGTTGCCAGTGCGGGGAAAATTATTTGCTTATGGAACTACCAGGTTAATTTTCCATGATAAAAATGAAGCTTAAATTTGAAAAAAAACAGAGTTAATACTTTAGTTTGCTTTTGAAAAACAAAACAAAAAGGAATGGAACAAACCGCTACACTACAAGAAGACCTTCCCATGGCTTTTATCCTACCAAAAAATAATTCCTAACATGGGTGAGAGTTGGGCAGGACCAAAGGATAAAATGCTGCAACTGTGATCACTATGCCTTGATAACAGTCTATTGAAAAGCATCCTATCCCTAGCAAGAGGAGACGCCAACCGAGGCAGCACAAGCAATTTCTTTATATAGATTCCAACTGTCAATTCTAACTCCTTTTTCCTGGGAGAGCAAAGATGTCCCACACGTGGACGGTGACCCTGCTACACTCCTCTCCTTTTGTTCCAACCAGGACAGGCTAGTCAAGTACAGTGGCACAAGCTCACTTCTGCTATAGGGCTAATCTTAAAAGTTACTATTTAAGTCAAGATGGGCTCGACACTAGCTGTTACCACAAAGGGAAGAGATCTGGGAGACATTGTGGACAGCTTGCTAAAAACATCAGCTCAGTGGTCAGCAACCATCAAAAAAGTAAACAAAATATAAGGAGTTAAGAAAGGAATTGTAAACAACACAAAGTATCATTACACCCTTTTATAAATCCATGGTGCATCCACACCTTGAATATTGTACACAGTTTTGGTCTCCACACCTCAGAAAAGATAGAAGAGCTAGACAAGGTACAGAGAAGGGCAAAGAAAAGTGATTAGTGGTATGGAGGGGCTTCCATATGAGGAGAGACAAAAAGAGGCTCGGCCCATCTAGTTTAGAAAAAGAGACACTTGACAGAGGGTCCAAAGGAGGGCCACCCGCATGATCGGGGGCAGCAGGGCAGCCCCTATGAGGAGAAGCTGAGGGACCTGAACCTGTTCAGCCTCCAAAAGAGAAGGCTGAGAGGGGATCTAGTGGCAGTCTACAACCTAGTCAAGGGGGACCAGCAGGCATTGGGAGAGTCCCTGTTCCCCCGAGCAATCCCGGGAGTTACAAGAAATAGTGGACACAAGCTAGCGGAGGGTAGTTTCAGGCTAGACATTAGGAAGCTCTATTTCACTGTCAGGGCGGCTAGACCTGGCACCAACTTGCAAAAGAAGTGGTGCTGGCTCCTAACCTGGGGGGTCTTTAAAAGGAGGCTGGATGAACATCTGGCCGGGGTCGTTTGACCCCAGTACTCTTTTCTGCCATGGCAGGGGGTCAGACTAGATGATCTCCTCAGGTCCCTTCCGACCCTACCCACTACGAAACTATTACAGGGAGCATGATAAAGTTTTACAAAATACTAAATGGTGAAGAGAAAGCAAATAGGGATGTATTACTCTCTCACTCAATATAAGAACTAGGGGTCACAAAATGAAGCTATTAAGTAGCAAGTTTAAAACAAAAAGGGAGCTTTTTCATACAGCATGCAATTAAAATGTGGAACTCATTGGCACAAGATATGTGGAATATATATAATATATAATAACATGTGGAAGCTGACATTTAGCCAGATCCAAAAAGGGAACAGACAGATTTTGGGAGAAAAGGTTGCATCAGTGAACACTGAAGTCGGGGGTACAGCCTCTGAAGCAAAACTTCCTAGACCTTAAATGCTGGAGGCTGCAAGTGAAAGAACAGGGAGAAAACCCTAGTCATACCCTGCTCACTCTCCCTTTCAGCATCCATTCTGCCAGTGTGACACAGGATATTGGGCAAGATGGACCTATAGTCCAACCCACTGAATTGGGGTGGGCAATTATTTTGGCTGGAGGGCCACTTAATGAGTTTCAGTAAGCTGTCAAGGGCCACACACAATCTATTAGAAAGTATTATTTTATAATAAATTATAGATAAAAAACAAATCGTATACTAGAAATCAAACATCTACTATAACATTTTAATTTTTAAAAAAAAAAACTGTCCTGATTTATTATTTTTGAGTAGTGTATACAAACCATGGGTGGGCAAAGTGTGGCCCATGGCCCAAATTGCGCCTGCGATGGATTCCATTTCACAGCAGCCCCTGCCTATATCACTCCAGCAGGTTTCCATGCAGACCCCAGGAGTGGCAGGGCCATGACAACATGGGGTCAGGGTTTCCATGGAGACTGGCCCAAGAAGTGCTGGCAGAGCATGCGACTGGGGCCAGGGCTAGATTGTGTGGCAGTAACAGCATGGGCTGGATCCAGGGCAGAGCTGCAATCTGCTGCTGACATGTTCCTGCTCAGGGTGTGCAGGCAGCTGATCGCAGCTCTGCCCTGGCTCCAGCCCACAGAGTCACCGCTGCAAGATCCCAGCCCCAGAACAGCTCCCTGTCCAGCTAACTGCTGGGAAATGTGGAGTCCAGCTGCTGGCTGGATCTGTCCCCATGGTGCTCTGCATGGGGCTGAGTCCCACCCACTCCCACCCAGGGCAACTTACACCATGCTCCCACCCCTGGCCCACACACACAGCTTCCCAGAGGGGCTGCTCCCAGAGCAGACGCAGCTGTCTGGGTACTGCTCAGATCTTCCTGCCTCCAATGGTTCCTTCTCCTCCTGCCCCTGCTGTGCCACTCTGGGCTGGGGGGGTGCAAAAACTGCAGCTGGGTGTCTCCTGCCCCAGTGTGCAGGGCTGTAGCTTCAGCTCCTAGCCACCTTCCACCTGCTCCACCAGCCTGGCATGATGAGAAGCCACATGTGGGCAACTGAGTGGGTACAAGGGGGCCAGAAGCTGGAGAGCCATGTGCTGGAACAGGAGCTCTCTGGCTGCAGTTTCCCCCCCCACCTGGAGCAGCACAGCAGGGGAAGGAGGAGCCAATGGAGGTAGGGGGAACCAAGCAGTACCCTGGCAACTGCAGCTGCACCAGGAGAATCCCTGCCAGGGAGCTGTGCACATATGCCAGGGCCAGGAGTTCAATCCCATGCAGAGTGCCACGGATAGGATCCAATCAATTGGCAGGCTGGATCCAGTCTGTGGGCCATATTTTACCACTCCTGCAATAAATGGTATTTCTTATGTAGGGTGAGTGAGACACTAGACCTCCAAGAGGAAAGCCAGAGAAACTTGTGCGCGTTAAAGATAAGAAACCCCCCCAAAACTAGCACTAGAGCCCTGAGGTCTACCTACTAGTTTTCTTGTTGCTACGAGAGGAACCCAACTAAAGTCTTTCAGCATTTTTCTAAGACTTTTTTCCCTGTTCTCCAGTAAAAACAAGCCTTCGCTGTCCACTCCACAAATAGCTGTCAAGAGCCAGATTGATGAAGACTTCTCTTTGACGTAATTCAATAGATCCTCAGAGAAGGTCTTAGGTTTTCCCTCTCAAAAGACTTGCAAGAATTAATATAATTTAGTGAGGGTTTTATGTATGTTGCCTTTTCTCCTTTTAAATAGTTTGCACCTAGTAGTAACATACCACAACGCTGGAGGATTTTGCCTTGAACCTTGTCTACTCTTTGAAGCTTTTAAACAGTTTAATAAATGTTAACTAGAAGTAGTGTTTGAATCAAAAACATTACAAGAAATTTTAAAAATAGTGCTATAAATGAATAGTCCAGTCACTCAACAAGCTAACTGTTGGGTGGCCTCACTTCTCCCATATCCATTTGTTATATGGACCTACTTCCTGGCTGTTGAACCATGACCCTCGAGGGATCTACCCAACTCGAGGAGGTGGCTGGCTGATTTAAAGTCGGGGAGATCACAGGGTCAGCTGCCATTTTCGTGGGGCGATTGACCAAGGGGCCCTGGTGGCTCTGCCCCTCATTGCTGATTGGCTGCAAAGGCTGTCTGTCATGCCTTATCTCCTCCCCTCATCACTGTGAAATCTCGGTAGGTCTCTAACCATGACATACAGGCCCAATCCTGTTAGAAAGGAAGCGGCTGACAAAAGAACGTTTAGCAAGGTGTGAAGAGATCAACCAGTCGATGCTTCTTCCAGTCTGGAGGACTGAAAACCTGAATAAAGGAATTTTCTAGCTTTGTTAAGTTGGGGGTCAGGAAAGAAGTTTACATGGTAAAGAGTATCCCACATTTTAAAACTGTACTCAAAGATGAAAATCAGTCAAATCACACTAAGGCTTGCATAGAGAATTGTGCAAAAAAAATAAGTTGGTAACAGAACACTAAGTAAATAAACGTTTATAAATGAGAGGATGTAATTCCCAAATGAAAAGAATGAACACTAATATTAAACTAACTCAAATGTTTTTGACAGCCAGATGTTCACAATCTTTGAATTTTAGAGTCACTTGATAGTAGTTTCAAAATCTCAAGGCTAAGTACAGACAGTCAAAAAGCCCAAGGCTGAAATCGATTCAAACTTTGCAGGTTAGGTTAAATTGCATAGATTGAACCAATAAACAGGCATTCACTTTTGATTCTGGAAATGCAACAACATGCCTGCAGTGGCCCAGGCCAGAAGCCTGGGGGTGCTAGAGCATGCCTCCCTGCTTGGCTGGAGCAGACAGCTTGGGCTAGGGATAGCTTGCCCCCCATTGCGACAAAATTTGCAGGGAGGTACAAGGCATCCTGGGATGCTGGGGGACTGTGAGTTAACTTCAATCTGAGGGGATCTGGGGCAGAAGTTACCAAACAAACAAACAAACAAACAAACAAACAAACAAACAAACATTTAACCTAAATCAGTTAAGTCTGATACTACATCCATTCAGGTTCATCTTAAACCAGTTTTGGCCGTTTTGAAAACAGTAAAACTTTAGAACAGAGTGAAACACCAGCCTCCAAAAATCTATTCAAGTACTTAGGCCAGTCCTTCCCCCCCCTTTCTACCTCCTCTACATTATAATAATTCCTGAAGTCCTCAAAAATCTCTCATCAACTTTTTGTTCAGCTGGCAGGTTAAAAATGCCAGTGGACATGCAATAAGATATTAGAAGGTCCAATGTCCTGACTGGCTGTAATAAAACATTTTTATTAATATGTTTACTATCCTACAATGTAATTTGCAGATGCTGCTAGTAGTGGACAAATATGAAAATCAGAAATAATGAGAAAAACACCAAAAATAAAACTAGATTTAGCATGGAAAACAGCATATGGTACAAAACGATATGAAAAATAATCCTGAACAAATGCACACTGCATCAAGAAGTCTGGAAAATTGCAATGCGAAACACAAAAATTCTCTGTATTAGTTATGTTAAACTGATGGATAAAAATTTTACATGCAGGCAAAAATTCAGAAGGATCTCAAAAATTTATGCCAGTCCTTGCAAAAATCAGAGTCTATTTGGGGCACATAACAAAGAGCTGATCACCATAATATAAAAATTGTAAAAGAAAAAAAAAAAGTAAAATATAACCATCCTTTCCCCAAAATACTGTAAAAATATGAACTAGCATAACAATGAACTTGTCATTCACATTATCTTTTTACCTTTCAGCCCCTATACCCAATTAAAGCACCTAATTAGTATGCTTCTCTTATCCACCTTTTTATTTATGCATGAAAAAGTCAGGTTTAATTTGATAGCAAACTACAGTACACCATAGGTCATGAAGGTTGATGCAACAATTATACTACCCTTTCACACATGCTACAGAACAACAAAGGACACGCTAGATTCTTTCAAGGCACCAGTTCATCTTGGCCTTTATTTTTTTTCCCCCAGTCCCCAGAAGCCGCATCTGCAAACTGTTTGCTAAAATGATCTAGGGCAATGCACATTTCAAGATATTCCCACAGAAGCTCTCAACACCGTGCCATTTTCAGAGCTGGTCCCCTGATAGCAACAATCAGCTTAAGACAAATTGATCAGTCCTCCCTGCTACACTTTCAAAGAGTTTAGTCCCAGGATGAAAATAAATCTCTCTTCTTTGCTCCCACATAAAATAATCCTCTGACCCCCCAATTCACATTACTTGTGCATGCAAAGTCTAATTTCATGTCTTACTTTACCATCTTTATACTAAGAAAATAGTTCCTCTTTTGAAAATGAGCAATGTACAGTCTACTCATGAATGCAACCTTGGAGAAGAAATGTGTTATATTACTTGGTCGCAATGGGGAAGTTAGACTTCAAAATAAATTCAGATAGAACTATTTAAACGAAAATGTAAAGGCCAGATGTAAAGAAGATAACCACTGCAGTAACTGGTCCCAGCACCCATATCTCTTGGCTACCTCTCCAAAATGCACCACTGACTCACATCACCAATGCATACCAGACTCCATAACTCTTTACCTCCTTGTCCCACATGAAAGATATTTCTTAACTTTCACGTGAATGATACTGGAATCTAAAGACTTATGTTACATCCTTCTAAAATATAAAATTTTAACACCCATCTGGTCAAATTTGTCATCCTAACTGGGTACTGCAGCTATCTGCCATAATCCTGCGAAGTCAATTCTGAAAAAAATCTGTAAAATACAGCATGATTAATGTTCTGTTTAATGTCAGTACTACAAGTCATGCTCTTATTAACTCCTCTATCATAATAAATAAGTTATGAGAACTTAGGACATACACAGCATGGAGGTTCACAGCCAAATCACGTGAGGGTACTGCATAGCAGCAACTGATAATTTTTGTTCTTTAAACATACTGTTACCACCCTATACAACCTGAGTCAGTGGGAGAACAAATTAAAAAAAAAAAAAAAAAAATACATAAAGTCAGCAACAATGCAACAGAAAAAAAAAGCAACTGATAATATTTGGCTCAGATTTGCATCCTCAATTTACCATTACTGATTTCAAACTGTGTACTCAACATTTCTAATTATACAGCATGCTAACTACAGGATAGGTTGTGCTAAACAGAAATAAGCCTCAAGTTTAACAGCTTGCTAAGCCAACCACATACAAGTAGAGAAGTGCTACTGTATCCTCACTCTACCACCAAACCGCATACCTTGCTTTTACATATGTTGCACACAACTGCAGCTGGCAAATAAGATGCAAGGTGCAGACAGAAGTGGCAATTTTCACCTGATCTGACCCCAGAGAGCACTCTAGGTTCTACAGATGTGACCACGCAGAAGTGTATGGCTGCAAATAACTTTAAAAGGGCTCCATCCAGCAAAAATCTGAACCCTCAATGGGGAGGATTGAGACAACCACCACCAAGAAGCAGGGGTGGGTGATAGTGGTTGGAGACTCCCTTCTGTGGGAGACGGAGGGAGTCATCTGCCAACCTGACCTGTTATCTTGGGAAGTCTACTGCTTGTCTGGAGCCCAGATCCAAGATGTCACAGTTATTACCAAGACACATCAGGCCCTCTGACTACTACCCTAAGATGCTCATCCACATGGGCACCAGTGATACTGCCAGGGGAGACCCCGAATGGATCAAAAGTAACTACAGGGCTCTGGGTGCAAGGGTGAAGGGATCCGAGGCTCAGGTCGTGTGCTCTTTGATCCTTCTGGTCAAGGGAAAGGGCCTGAACAGGCACCTGGCTGCACAGGTGATGTTGCCAGCAAGGCTTTGGCTTCTTCGACCACAGGATGTTGTTCCAAGAAGGACTGCTGAGAAGAGACTGGATCCACCTGATGAAGAGAGGGAGAAGAACATCTTCACAGACAGGCTTGCTAACTAGTGAAGAGGGCTTTACACTGTTTGATGGGGATGGAAACCAAAGCCCTGAGGTAAGTGGGGAAGTGGGTGACCTGGAGGAAGAGTGAGCAGGAGCGGGTAACTGGGGAAGTGTTCTCATTCTAAAAAAAATCAGGGTAATCAATTAGTTACCTCAGGTGCCTGGGAAACAAGCAGGAAGATTTGGAAGCCCTTGCACAGGCAAGGAACTATGACATGATTGGAATAACAGAGACTTGGTGGGATAGCTCGCATGACTGGAGCACTGTCATGCATGGGTACAAGCTGTTCAGGAAGAACAGGCAGGGGAGAAAAGGAGGAGGAAATTCACTGTATGTAAAAGAGCCATATGACTGCTCAGAGCTTCAGCATGAAACTGGAGATAGGCCTGTTTAGAGTCTCTGGGTTAAGGTTAGAGGGGAGAGCAACAAGGGCAACGAAAATGGTGAAGGGGTTAGGGCTCCTGACTTATGAGGAGAGGCTGAGGGAACTGGACTTATTTAGTCTAGAGAAGAGAAGAGAAATAAAACACTGGAAAGGGTTACCCAGAGAGGTGGTGCAATCTATTCTTGGAGGTTTTCAAGACTGAACTAGACAAAGTGTTGGGTGGGATGATCTAGTTGGGGATGGTCTTGCTTTGAGCAGGGGGTTGGACTAGATGATGTCCTGAGGTCCCTTCCAACCATAATTTTCTATGATTTTATGAAGACTTTAAAAGACAGCATCTTCAGTAAATTGCATCTGCAGTTCCTCCCAGCTCCCGTGCTGTTTTCAGCTGCTGGAGTTTTCCCAATTAGAACGCTCCAGCAGACTTGATTAATTTGCTGAATTAAATCAAGTCTGCTTCAATTAATTCTAACTAGAATGTGTAGGAGTAGGCATTGTATACGTGTATAAGTGCCCGTTGGCTTTTCCCCTTTGAAACCCTTTGTAAACTTTATCCTCTATTAGTATTCATGACAAGGAAAAAAAAAAAAAAAAAAAAAGCCAGCCAAAAAAAGGCAGTAAGAACCGTAGCAGAAGCAGTTGTACACAGTTACCCAAAATCAGTGGGATAGAGATACCAGATAGATTTTGTGAGCATGAAATTCCCTTCTGACCACTCTTAAAAACTTCAGAGTTCTTATAAATTCTGGCATCACACAATTCACTTGGCCTCTAAGTGAATGTCTAGGACCTTGCTGCCATTATGGCCCACTGAGGTCTGCAACACCACACACACACATTCTTTTCTGTTAATGTACTCCTGAATATCTTGGTGATGCAGGCAGGAAAGAATAGGAGTTCAGCCTACTTCAGGGGACTTGAGACTGCTTATAATTATCTCAGGCATGTTGGTCTGCCTGTATGAGCACCGTACAGTAGAGCATTGAGGCTCTTCTAGAAATTCTAACCAAGATGTTTCTGGTCTACACAGAATAGCACTCTGAATAACCATTTGCCTAATTTTCCTCCAATTAAGTTAGTGCCAGAGGAGGAAGCTAAAGAGTATATATTAAAAAACATCACCAAACAAAAACAACTTCATGGCTTTCTGCTGAGGCTCTGCTGCAACTGTTTTCAGAACATCATTTTCAGTAGTGGGCACTATATTAGTAAGATAGTGACAATTGTAATGAAGCCTGGAGAACGCTTAGCAGAAATGACCAGTGAACATGTCTATTCAAATGAGCCAAAAACAAACTCTTTTAGTCACCATAGCACTGCTAAAGCAATGAAACTTCCCAAATGCATGAGTCAGATGTGCAGACTTTTATGGTTGTTACAGTTAGCATTACTGTGCTAATTTGATGAAGATTTGGTACATACTGCTTTTTAGAATATGCTAGAGTAGGAAGTGAAATGAAGTGTGTGTGAATGACAGCCTTGTAGGCAACATCAAGCTGGAAAGGAATTTACATTTTTTTCTTCTTGGCCTCACCTTTCCATGCTTTAAAGACTTTGCACAGATGGGATACACCCTGCTACACCCTAACTAACCCTACGCAGGGCTTTTATATTCTATAAATTTTACTCTTTAGTTCTACAGTAGTATATCTCACTAATGAAAACCAAAAGAAAGTGTTTAAGTATTAGAAAAAAATCTCCTTGGCAGAAATACTAAGTTAAGGAAAATTCTCTAAAAGGAACCAGTGGAAACTCCAGCATTTGGCACTTTTAACCATAAAGAAGGGTAGAAAATATTTCTGTGCGCCAAAAAGTGAACTTGGGTGAGGAAGTAGGTCTTTTTCATAACTTGTGATTCACACTTGAGTGCATTTTCATCTCTTGGCAAAATAATACAATTGCTATGGCAGATTTATACTGGTCAGCATAAATAGTTTCTATAATACGAGTGAAGATCGTATGGCTAAACGTAGAAATAAGCTACAAAAAAAAATCAAGCTACTTGTAGCAAGCACCTTCTCTTGAGAGCTCACTGCTAGAGGAAGTGGGAGGAAAGAAGCACAAAGAATGCTGGCCAAGGTAAATTTTTTGTTTTAGAAAGCAAAATATTCATTGAGAGTGGAGACTGTCTTGACAGCTGGAAAACAGAGTGCCCCACTAGCAAGTAACTGAGAGATTAGCAACAAAGAACAAAACAAACCTAGGAGTTATTTGTGAATTGCTGTGCTCACACATAAATCCAGTGGCCTACCTCTTGAGAAAGCCAGGTGCTTTGGAGGAAGGAGATAGAAACCACAGACAATTATAAAATAAGCCAAATGCTAATGAGAACAGAAAAGGAGGGTTTGGAGGGAATTGGGCAGGGGGGTACTTATGAAGGCTATATCTTGTTTATCCTCAATTTGCCCCTCTCAAACATTATAACTGATGGTTCTTATTTTTTTTCCCCCCTTAAGGCTTCTCTCTTCGGGGCACATTAAGTTTCAGTTCCCCCGCTCTGAACGGAAGGCACAAAACTGAACCTTTTTTCTATGATACATTTAACATACTGCCAAAGTGCACTGACAGTTTCTTTTAATATATTCACCTTTTCCATGATGCGAATTAAAGGCCATTTTTGATGTAGAACAATGTGCTTATTAATGTTACAATCTTATTTTTTCTTTATTGTGGGCGTGAAAGGAAAAAAGTGTGATCATTCTAACTTCTCTGGTGACAGATGAAAAGCTCTTGGAATCTATAAATAAAACCAGACATTTCCTTTGAATATACTGTACGCTCAAAATTTTATGCCTAAATAAAAGTCCTTAAAGAGCTATTAAACAGGCAAATACAGGCAATAAACTTAAAATTTGGGAGACTGATGCAGCCATAAGAAAAAATAGCAATTCTTAGAGCTTTATGAACATTTTACTTCAAAGCTTATAAACACTGTGCATCACACAGACATGAAAGGCACAGGGTAATCCAGCTGGATGCAGGGCTGCTCCGCAAAGCTGAGGGTTTTGCCAGGGGAGCTATACTTCTATCCTCCCTCCTTACCTGCAGATGGGGAGACGCTTTCTTAATCAGCATTATTTTCAAGTCTGATATACACCATGCTCAAGTGCTCAGTGTAGGTCATCTGCTTCAAATTAGCCACACACATACACTTTAAAACCACTACTATGTTTGCCCCCAGTTAAACCGGAAGAAAAATATCTACAACAGGTCCCAAGAGTCTGTAAAGCAAACAGGGAGCTAATTTATTTTCATATTATGAGGTTTTGGTAAATAAAGAACACGTTGGAAATTCTACTGTACTTTTTCAAAAAGAGAGCCCAAATATTTGAGGTAATCCTGTTTTTTCTACATACTTCTAGGTAGCAGGCAGCTCGTGAACACTGTGATGCTGGGGTGGATGGAGTGTCCCACAAGAGCGCAGTGGGCTCCCTTATGTGCTCAGCAGCAGACCTGGAAGTGGGCCAGAAGCAGTTCCAGTCCACCTTCCAAGTCCGCCAGGGAACACGCAGGGGGCTGGTTGTTTGTTTTTTTGTTTTTTAAAGACAGGTGCATTTTCGTCAGTGTAACAAAATGTGTCAATTTACAACCAAATACAGTTTTTTTTAACAGTACATTTAGTACAAGTTTCCCAGGTACAGAAAAATTATATATCATTTGAAAAAAAAGCTTAATACAAGCAGAAATCCAACATTTTAGCAGGATGGCAAAATATATATTTCTTAATTCACCAGATGATTAACTTTTTACTCGTATTTGTTTCAAGTTGCATTAAGATGCAACCTCAATTTAATTAAACACACAAATCAACACTTCATATATATTAAATAAAACTTTAATATCTTGGATCCAGAAACTTTTTTTTAAAAACAAAAACATGGTGCACAATTACAACAAATTCATTAACCACTAGTATTAACTGTTACAGTATTAGAAGTGTGAATGGTAGCTAGTGAATTAAACCAATTATTTCAGTTGACTCTGAGGGAAATTATCTAAAATGCCTAGATGAAAGTCAGAATCAGAAAAATCAGGGTTGGAAGGGAACTCAGGAGGTCATCTACTGACCAATCCCTTGTTCAAAGCAGGACCACCCCCAACCAGATCATCCCAGCCAGGGCTTTGTTGAGTTGGGACTTAAAAAACCTCCAAGGATAGAGATTCCACCATCTCTTTAGGTCAGGGGTGCCCAACCTTTTTGAATGTGGGACCGGATCATGAACTTTTTAATCACCCAGTGGGCCGGTGAGCCATATATAAAGACCTCACAGGAAGCGGTATCACATCACCCCCCAAAAACGAAAGTACAGTGTTTACTTTCATTTCTTGTTGCAGCACCTTGGGCCTCAGAAAATGGCAGGCCGCATGGTCACAGGCTGTATGTTGGACAAACCTGCTCTAGGTAACCCGTTCCAGTGCTTCACCACCCTCCTAGTGAAAAAGTTTTTTCTAATATTAAAACTAAAACTTCATTTGCTGGAACTTGAGACCATTTCTTCTTATTCTGTCATCTGCCTTCACTGCCCTCTAGCTCCATCCTCTTCGGAATCACCCTTGAGGAAGCTGAAGGCTGCTATCAAATTCTCCCCTCAAGTCTTCTCTTCTCCAGACTAAGTAAGCCCAGGTCGCTCGGCCTCTCTTTATAACTTATGTGCCCAGCCACCTGACCATTGTTGCTACCCTCCACTGGACTCTCTTCAACTTGTCCACATCCTTTCTATAGTAGGGGTCCCAAAACAGGACACAATACTCCAAAAGTGGCCTCACTATTGCTGAATAGAGGGGAATAATCATTTCTTTTGATCTGCTGGCAAAATTCCTACTAATGCAGCCCAGTATGCTGTTAGCCTTCTTGGCTACAAGAGCACAGTGCTTACCATTATCCAGCTTATTGTCCACTGTAATCCCCAGGTCCTTTTCTGCAGAGCTGCTGCTTAGCCACTTGGTCCTAAGCCTGGAGCAGTGCATGGAATTGTTCCATTCTAAATACAGGACTTTGCACTTGTCCTTGTTGAACCTCATGAGATATCTTTTGGCCCGATCCTCCAATATGCTTAGATCACTCCGAATCCTAGCCCTACCTTCCGGCATATCTACTACTTCCCCCAGCTTGGCATCACACATGAACTTGCTGAGGGTGCACTCTATCCCATCTCCCAGATCACAATGAAGATATTGAACAAAACTGGCCCCAGGACTGATCCCTGGGGTACTCCACCCAGTACCAGCTGCCAACTAGACCGAGCCATTTATCACTACACATCGAGCCCAATGATCCAGCCAGCTTTCTATCTACCCTTACAGTACACTCATCTAACTTATACTTACTTAAACTTGTTTACAAGTATGCTGTGGGAGACTGCATCAAAAACCTTGCAAAAGTCAAGGTATCTCGCACCCACTGATTTCCCCGTATCCACAGAGCCAGTCATCTTGTCACAGAATGCAATCAGGTTGGTCAAACATGTCTTGCCCTTGGTAGATCCGTGCTGACTGTTCCTAGTCACCTTCTCCTCTAAGTGCTTAGAAATGGATTCCTTGAGGACCCCCTCCATGATTTTTCCAGGGGTGAGGCTGTCTGGTCTGTAGTTCCCCGAATCCTCCTTCTTCCCTTTCCTAAAGACAGACACTATGTGTGTCCCTTTCCAATTGTCCACGACCTGCCCTGATTGCCACGAGTTTTCAAAGACAATGGCCAGTGGCTCAGCAATCATATTAGCCAGCTCCTTCAGCACTGTCAGATGCGTTACATCTGGCTCCGTGGACACGTACACATCTAGCTTTTCTAAATAGTCCCTAACCTGTTCTTTCACCACTGAGGGCTGCTTCCCTCTTCCCAAGATGGAGCTGCCAGGTGCAGTAGCCTGGGTGCTGACCTTGCTGCCAAAGACTAAGGTAAAAAAGGCACTGAATACTTCAGCCTTTTCTTCATCATCTGTCATTAGGTTGCCTCCCCCATTCAGTAAAGGATCCACACTTTTCCTTACCTTCTTCTTGTTGCTGACATTTGTAGAAACCCTTCCTCTAACCCTTCACATCCCTTGCTAGCTGCAACTCCAGTTGTGCTTTGGCCTTCCTGACTTCATCCCTGCATGCCCGAGCAATATTCTTATACTCCCTCCCCAATCATCTGTCCAAGCTTTCATTTCTTGTAATCTTCCTTTGTGTGTTTAAGCTCAGTGAAGAGTTCTCTGCTAAGCCAAGCTGGCCGCCTGCCATATTTGCTATTCTTCCTGCTCATCAGGATGGTTTGTTCCTTAGCCCTCAGTAAGGTTTCTTTAAAATACAACCAGCTTTCCTGGACCTTTCCCCCCTCAGACTGGCTTCCCAGGGGATCATGCTCATCAGCTCCCTGAGGGAATCCAAGTCAGCTTTTCTGAAGTCCAGGATCCATACACTGTTGCTCTCCTTCCTTCCCTCAGGATCCTGAACTTGACCACCTCATGGTCACTGTTGCCCAAGTTGCCATCCACTTCTACATTCCCCACCAATTCTTTCCTGTTTGTGAGCAGCAGTTCAAGAGCACAGGCCCTTGTTGGTCTCTTCAACACAGAAGTTGCCCCCAGTATGCTCCAAACACTTTCTAGATTGCCTGTGCAGTGCTGTATTGCCCTCCTAGCAGATGTCAGGGTGACTGAAGACCCCCATGAGAGCCAGAGCCTGTGACATGGGAATTTCAACTAGTTGTCTAAAGAAAGCCTCATCAACCTCATCTTCCTGGTCTGGGAGCCTATAGTACGGGGTGGGCAAAATGTGGCCCGGGGGTCGAATGCGGCCCACCAGGCCATTCTATCTGGCCCGCAGGGCCCTTAGAAAATTAATATTTATTTGCCCTGGGCTGCTTGTCGTGCGGCCCTCGATGGCTTGCCAAAACTCAGTAAGCGGCCCTCTGCCCAAAATAATTGCCCTTCCCTGCTATAGCACCACATCATCACCCTTGTTGCTCTCCCCTCTAACCTTAACCCAGAGACTTTCAATATACCCATCTTCAGTTTCATACTACAGCTCTGAGCAATCATATAGCTCCTTTACACGCAGTGTAACTTCTCCTCTTTTCCGCTGCCTGTCCTTTCTGAACAGTTTGTACCCATCCATCACAGTGCTCCAGTCATGCAAGCTATCCCGCCAAGTCCCTATTATTCCCATCATCTGTACGAGGGCTTCCAATCCTTCCTGCTCATTTCTCAGGCTCCGTGAATTTGTGCATAGACACTTGAGGTAACTAGCCAATTGCCTTACTTTCTCAGGAAGAATGAGGCCACCTCCCTTGTTGCCTTCTCTTAAGTCAGAAGCTTTAAGTCAAAAAGCTTAAGCTCAAATAATTTAAGCTCTTACTTGACTCATTCTATTTAAAATGAGACAGTAATTTCTTTTATCCAGGCTGCTTTGACTTTTTTTTACCCCCTTTCGTTCACATTTTTAGAACTCATAAAGCTCATCCTCCTACCCCTTTTTCATTCATAGACCATACAGGGTCAAGCTTCCAATACATGACCAATCCCTTGTTCAAAGCAGGACCACCCCCAACCAGATCATCCCAGCCAGGGCTTTGTTGAGTTGGGACTTAAAAAACCTCCAAGGATAGAGATTCCACCATCTCTTTAGGTCAGGGGTGCCCAACCTTTTTGAATGTGGGACCGGATCATGAACTTTTTAATCACCCAGTGGGCCGGTGAGCCATATATAAAGACCTCACAGGAAGCGGTATCACATCACCCCCCAAAAACGAAAGTACAGTGTTTACTTTCATTTCTTGTTGCAGCACCTTGGGCCTCAGAAAATGGCAGGCCGCATGGTCACAGGCTGTATGTTGGACAAACCTGCTCTAGGTAACCCGTTCCAGTGCTTCACCACCCTCCTAGTGAAAAAGTTTTTTCTAATATTAAAACTAAAACTTCATTTGCTGGAACTTGAGACCATTTCTTCTTATTCTGTCATCTGCCTTCACTGCCCTCTAGCTCCATCCTCTTCGGAATCACCCTTGAGGAAGCTGAAGGCTGCTATCAAATTCTCCCCTCAAGTCTTCTCTTCTCCAGACTAAGTAAGCCCAGGTCGCTCGGCCTCTCTTTATAACTTATGTGCCCAGCCACCTGACCATTGTTGCTACCCTCCACTGGACTCTCTTCAACTTGTCCACATCCTTTCTATAGTAGGGGTCCCAAAACAGGACACAATACTCCAAAAGTGGCCTCACTATTGCTGAATAGAGGGGAATAATCATTTCTTTTGATCTGCTGGCAAAATTCCTACTAATGCAGCCCAGTATGCTGTTAGCCTTCTTGGCTACAAGAGCACAGTGCTTACCATTATCCAGCTTATTGTCCACTGTAATCCCCAGGTCCTTTTCTGCAGAGCTGCTGCTTAGCCACTTGGTCCTAAGCCTGGAGCAGTGCATGGAATTGTTCCATTCTAAATACAGGACTTTGCACTTGTCCTTGTTGAACCTCATGAGATATCTTTTGGCCCGATCCTCCAATATGCTTAGATCACTCCGAATCCTAGCCCTACCTTCCGGCATATCTACTACTTCCCCCAGCTTGGCATCACACATGAACTTGCTGAGGGTGCACTCTATCCCATCTCCCAGATCACAATGAAGATATTGAACAAAACTGGCCCCAGGACTGATCCCTGGGGTACTCCACCCAGTACCAGCTGCCAACTAGACCGAGCCATTTATCACTACACATCGAGCCCAATGATCCAGCCAGCTTTCTATCTACCCTTACAGTACACTCATCTAACTTATACTTACTTAAACTTGTTTACAAGTATGCTGTGGGAGACTGCATCAAAAACCTTGCAAAAGTCAAGGTATCTCGCACCCACTGATTTCCCCGTATCCACAGAGCCAGTCATCTTGTCACAGAATGCAATCAGGTTGGTCAAACATGTCTTGCCCTTGGTAGATCCGTGCTGACTGTTCCTAGTCACCTTCTCCTCTAAGTGCTTAGAAATGGATTCCTTGAGGACCCCCTCCATGATTTTTCCAGGGGTGAGGCTGTCTGGTCTGTAGTTCCCCGAATCCTCCTTCTTCCCTTTCCTAAAGACAGACACTATGTGTGTCCCTTTCCAATTGTCCACGACCTGCCCTGATTGCCACGAGTTTTCAAAGACAATGGCCAGTGGCTCAGCAATCATATTAGCCAGCTCCTTCAGCACTGTCAGATGCGTTACATCTGGCTCCGTGGACACGTACACATCTAGCTTTTCTAAATAGTCCCTAACCTGTTCTTTCACCACTGAGGGCTGCTTCCCTCTTCCCAAGATGGAGCTGCCAGGTGCAGTAGCCTGGGTGCTGACCTTGCTGCCAAAGACTAAGGTAAAAAAGGCACTGAATACTTCAGCCTTTTCTTCATCATCTGTCATTAGGTTGCCTCCCCCATTCAGTAAAGGATCCACACTTTTCCTTACCTTCTTCTTGTTGCTGACATTTGTAGAAACCCTTCCTCTAACCCTTCACATCCCTTGCTAGCTGCAACTCCAGTTGTGCTTTGGCCTTCCTGACTTCATCCCTGCATGCCCGAGCAATATTCTTATACTCCCTCCCCAATCATCTGTCCAAGCTTTCATTTCTTGTAATCTTCCTTTGTGTGTTTAAGCTCAGTGAAGAGTTCTCTGCTAAGCCAAGCTGGCCGCCTGCCATATTTGCTATTCTTCCTGCTCATCAGGATGGTTTGTTCCTTAGCCCTCAGTAAGGTTTCTTTAAAATACAACCAGCTTTCCTGGACCTTTCCCCCCTCAGACTGGCTTCCCAGGGGATCATGCTCATCAGCTCCCTGAGGGAATCCAAGTCAGCTTTTCTGAAGTCCAGGATCCATACACTGTTGCTCTCCTTCCTTCCCTCAGGATCCTGAACTTGACCACCTCATGGTCACTGTTGCCCAAGTTGCCATCCACTTCTACATTCCCCACCAATTCTTTCCTGTTTGTGAGCAGCAGTTCAAGAGCACAGGCCCTTGTTGGTCTCTTCAACACAGAAGTTGCCCCCAGTATGCTCCAAACACTTTCTAGATTGCCTGTGCAGTGCTGTATTGCCCTCCTAGCAGATGTCAGGGTGACTGAAGACCCCCATGAGAGCCAGAGCCTGTGACATGGGAATTTCAACTAGTTGTCTAAAGAAAGCCTCATCAACCTCATCTTCCTGGTCTGGGAGCCTATAGTACGGGGTGGGCAAAATGTGGCCCGGGGGTCGAATGCGGCCCACCAGGCCATTCTATCTGGCCCGCAGGGCCCTTAGAAAATTAATATTTATTTGCCCTGGGCTGCTTGTCGTGCGGCCCTCGATGGCTTGCCAAAACTCAGTAAGCGGCCCTCTGCCCAAAATAATTGCCCTTCCCTGCTATAGCACCACATCATCACCCTTGTTGCTCTCCCCTCTAACCTTAACCCAGAGACTTTCAATATACCCATCTTCAGTTTCATACTACAGCTCTGAGCAATCATATAGCTCCTTTACACGCAGTGTAACTTCTCCTCTTTTCCGCTGCCTGTCCTTTCTGAACAGTTTGTACCCATCCATCACAGTGCTCCAGTCATGCAAGCTATCCCGCCAAGTCCCTATTATTCCCATCATCTGTACGAGGGCTTCCAATCCTTCCTGCTCATTTCTCAGGCTCCGTGAATTTGTGCATAGACACTTGAGGTAACTAGCCAATTGCCTTACTTTCTCAGGAAGAATGAGGCCACCTCCCTTGTTGCCTTCTCTTAAGTCAGAAGCTTTAAGTCAAAAAGCTTAAGCTCAAATAATTTAAGCTCTTACTTGACTCATTCTATTTAAAATGAGACAGTAATTTCTTTTATCCAGGCTGCTTTGACTTTTTTTTACCCCCTTTCGTTCACATTTTTAGAACTCATAAAGCTCATCCTCCTACCCCTTTTTCATTCATAGACCATACAGGGTCAAGCTTCCAATACATGAAATAGTACCACATTTTTACAGCCTGACCTCAAAAAAGTAAGATGTTTTCTCCCCTCATGCTTATATAGAAGAAAATAACCCTTCAAATCCAGAGTTTTTAGTAGAAGAGCTCACTGACTCATATTTAAAATCATTTTAATAGATTATACTAAATTTGTAACTTAGCCTAAGCTATATTAAATTCAATTGTCATTTTAAGATGGTTTATTTTTAAAAAGGAAAACTTAATCATACTTTAAATAAAAACAACAAAAGAATAAAAATGTAAACAAGGATTTCCTTTAAAAAAAATTTAAAAAAAAAAATCTATTTTTTATCCACCCTGCCCCACACAATCTTCTCTCGACTTGAAGTCAATTCTCCAAAGCTTTCCCCATCCTCAAATGCTACCAAGCACTCTCCACATCACCACTGACTACTCAGTGACTTTTCAGAAGTCCTGCTGCCTGAGAGCTCATTCCCTATTCTGTATGTGCTCATTTGATGGTATTATCCAAAGTGCAGTGCTCTGCACTTGTCCTTAATGAATTTCATTCAGTTTATTTCAGACCATTTCCTCAAATTATTGAAGTCATTTTGAATCTTACTCCTGTCCTCTACAATCCCAACAATCCTGCTCAGCTTGGCATCATGTGCAAATTTAGTCAATCTACATTCAGTTCCACCCTCTGAAGTCATTAATGAAAATATGGATCGTTACCAGATCCTGGAGAGCCACACTTGATACCTCTTCCAAGTCTGATATCGAGCCAGTGATGACTACTCATTCAGTATGATTATTCATTTATGTACACATTATAGTAGTTTTAACTAAACTATTTCCTAAACTCACTTTAGAGAATCCTGTGAAAGACAGCGATGAAAAGCTTCTAGTAAAGACATGGCATATCACATCCACTGATATACCCTTTCTTGCATCAAAAATGGGCATCACCTTGTCAGAGAAGATCAGGTATGACATGTTTTTGACAAATGCACATTAACTGTTATTTCACACCTTGTTGCCTTGTCCGTGCTTACAAAATAATAGATCAGAAAGAGACCAGAACCTATCATCAGGTCCTGCAGTGATACCGACTGATTTGTAGTTTCCTGGAACCTGTTTTCTACTCCCTGCTCCCCCACCCTTAAGATGGATGTTATTTCTGTCTCTTAAGTTTTCTGGGACCTCCCATGAGCTCTGTAAGATAACAGCTATAGCTGTGCATCACATTCTAGCCAGTAAGACACAAATGGAAGAAATACACTGCATGCATGGCCATCACAAACAAGCCTGTTTCACGAAGTAAATCTGGAAGCGATTAAAGTGATTAAATAATTAGATTTGCATAACAGCTAAAAGAGCAAGCTCTTTCATTTCTATTTTTATGGTTCTTCATTCGAATTTTTTTCCCCAAACTAAAATTCCAAATTCATTTCTTTTTTTTCCCCCTCCATTTTCTTCATTTCTTTATTATAGATTTTCTTCTCCTGTGATGGAGACCTTGGTAGGTAACTTCACCTCTTGTGCTTTGGTTCCCCCATCTCTGAAACGCTCTGTAAAAAACTCCAAGATCATACTGAAAAAAAACCCCAAAAACCCACACTGCATAAGAGCTAGTGGTATTGTTATTAAAATGTGTCCCTTTCTGCTGTTTCACTTGAGCCTACCTAATTTTCCTGATCATCAGTTTTCTGACCCAACTAGAACAAAAGCGTGGGACTACAGGTAGAAAGAAGTTTCGCTCTTTCTTGTTGTTATGATGGGGTTAAAAAAATCATGTGTAGAAACAAACTTCAGAAATGCCATTTTGCTTTTTCAACACCATGAATAAAAACCCCACTTTGATACTGAACTCAATGAAAATTACATGTAAAACACCATGTGACAGACTAAACATATTGGTTTTATTTTTATGATGAAAACACGATGACCTTTATGCACTGGGGCTTAGAAATATAGAGCCACTGGTTTTATGCACGTTCCACCATCACTTGCATTTAAAGCAATAATTCTACAGTTTGGTCCAATACACCAAGAACACTCACCAGTCCCTGCCTTTCTATCTTACTAAATATTCATTCTGAGTTTATGCAGTTAATCCAGACACAATGACACACTGAAGATCAAGAATATGAGGCCTTATGTCACATGCCCTTACTGGCACTAATCATGCATTTTTCAAGTGGCCACAGAAGTTACTATTTAGTGTTTATTTTTTATACACTACATGAGATAACATTGAAAAAATGCCCAAAATTGTGTATCTTGAATACTTTCTGGTTCTTGGTCAGCAATACCACAGCTTTAATTGTGCCAAGTCTGTGTGCAAGCTGCAAATCACAATGAACTACATGTTTAGACTGCAATGTCACCAATTGTCAATAATTTTAAACATTTTACTATGAAATTAGACTTCTTTTGCACAGAAGAAGTTGATGTGTTTTCAAACGCAAAATAACAAGCATTGAGAAAAAACTTCAAAAGTTTCAGGTATGTAATAGTACTTTTCTGCTGCGTGCAAGGAACAGAAGAAAAATTACTACATTTAAAAATGCTAAAAAATTAGCATCCTATTGGATACACCATTATGTATAAAGTAAATAAACAAATACCATAAAAACAAATACATTTTGCTCAAAGTTACGCATTTAATAATTTTCCATGTGAATGCTCACACAAAATAAGTATGTACAAAGATGCAGCACATGCGTGGCATCCAAAACAGCTACTTTTGTAATGCTAAAGCAACTTAGAAGAATTAAGGGAAATCACAGCAATCTCATCAAAGTTTTTCAAATTGAATTTCAATGGTATTTGCATGTCAAAGGCAGAATGATGAATGAATCTCTTTTAAATACAAATTGCTGCGTGCAAACAGCAATTCAAATCTTTTGACATAGAAAAACTTTTTGCATTTCTTATTTTTCAAAGAAATGAATCAAACCAATTTCAACACTGCTGAAGAAACATAAAAGGCAAAATGTTTATTTAACGTTACATCAAGGTGAATTTCTCAATTAGAGACCTTTACCTACCATCATCCACAAATGATCCAAATCTCAAATGAGAAAAGAACCAGCTCTACCTCTTTAAAAGCAAATCATGATCAAAAAGCACTGCTTCCTAATAAAGAGGGAAACTAAATAATGCAAATATGCTCTTCCTTCAACCCCAGTTGGTCCAATAGAAACTATCACTCTACAAAATCTTTACCTTCTACATAATTTCTGGACCATCACAGCTCTAAAAGGGAAAATAATGAAATACACAAGCTAAAAAAAGATGCCAAATTACACAGTGACTTCTTAAGATGATTTCTTGCATAGCCTTAAGGAGACATCAGCAACCCTCTAGCTAACACACGCAACTCCATATATGCAATACAACTAATGCAGAAGAACTTAAACCCCCCCCTGAGAAACCATCCTTTTCACCTAATCTACTTCAAAAGGGATCGACTTAAATGGGAGATACTCACTTATGTTACTCAACTGAGATACATTAACAGGGAGACATACTTACTACTATGCAACAGACCCAAATATACTACCAAATATACCTGATGACAGCCACCTTACATAAGAAAAACCCCGTGTGGTCCAATAAAAGACATCACCCTTTCACTTCATAAAGCTGACTATAATTGTTGTTTAAATCTCAATGTCTAGCCTCAGCTTTGAAATATTAAAATCAACTTTGGTCTTGGCTGGATGACATAAAAGTTAAAGACTACCTGAAAGCAAAAACTTCAACTACAACAAGAACTTCCTTCAAGCTTACAATATACTTTGATAGAAAGTATTAGTCTCAATCTTACCACTAGAGAGTTACAAATCATGCTTTCAAGTTTAGGAAACATACAGCAAATAGGTTAAAACAATTTTTGGTAGAGGCAAGAATATGAGGGTCACATCTTTTATTGGACCAATTGCACTGGCTGGGATAGACTTAAAATGAGCTTTGAATACAGTGCATTCTTCTTTATGTTTTGACATAAAAAAACATTTGCATTTATCTTGTAAATATACAGCAGACTGCATGTATAATATATATAGTAACTATATAGTATTACAGCAGGTTGGCCAGACACTTGACTGGGATAGTTTAGACAGGGACAGCCATGTCTTGATCAGGGGGCTGGACTGCCTGAGGTCCCTTCCATCCATACCATTTGTACAACCCTATGATAATTCCACATCAGTTCACCTTCAAGTTACCTATTAAGACAGAAGTTCAAGACTCCATGTAATGGCAACTTCTAGGCACACAGAATCCCAAACTCAAATTCTGACATGTAGGAAAATTAAAAATGTATTAGTTTCCAAATAAAAAATGTTGTATTGATGGAGAAAGTTCTTAACACTAAAGGCTGAAACTATAGTTTACTACTAAGTCCTGGTTTATACCCACCCATGCTAACTTTGCTAATATTAAAAAAAACATTTATCTGAATATTTTATAGTGCATGTAGTTTTAAAACTAGATTTGATCCGAATACCAGGGAATGGGAAGGAAAGTTTGATAAAGGTAGAAGATGATTAGATGTTATTAGATTTCAAACAAATGAGGCAGCTTTCAACTTTTGATATTGTTTCAAGCTTTTAAAGACACCTGGTTGAGCCAATAGGCTGATTCATGATTTTTTTGCCAATAGGAAATGTCATTACAAAATGATAAGAAGTTTAAAAAAAAACATTTTTTTTTTAATTAGATTTATTCTATTTTAAAAAATGAAGTTGAAAAGCAGATAGATAGGTCAAAATGTTACCACCTTTATTTGTATTCCACACACATCCCACCCCTCCAAATCAGCCCTCAAATTGGGGCCTGTCTCTTAACTAGCTTCCTGCTTTTTATTTCATTGCACTAGAAACAGGGAGAAATAGAAGCAATAGTCTTACTGTGCTGTAATGGCTGCTAAGATGGCTCCCACTTTTTGCACCATCCCTCCCCCCATACCATTATAGGTGTAGTCCTTTGTTAACACTCTCACAACCACAGTAGCTACTGGCTGAGCACTGTAGTCTTGCGCCTGAAGCCACATTTGAGTTGCTGCATGCAGCCTCTAATATCTTGATGAGGCCTGTGCTGAGGAAGCAACATTTTATTTACAGGAAGTTATATAAGGAACTATTTACAGTGAAGAACTAAGTCTTACTACTAACCCTAGCAAGGGTCTGAGGCCTGGCCTTGTTGCTATCCTGCCACACCAGGAAATTTCTGCTGCCTCACCCAGACTGGCTCCTGGATTGTCACACTTCCTAAGTCCACTATTTGCAGAAGCACTTACTCTATGCAACAGACAGACTAGACTCTGGAAAAACTTTCTATATTTTGTCTTCCAAAATTGAAGTCGGCACGTTGTATGTAAAATTATAGGGTAATTAATTATTCAAGTAGTTTGAAACAAATGAATATTGAGCAGTTCATTTTTACTGCCAAATCTTCAAGTCAAATTAACGAATTGGAGGAAAACACTGGGTAATAACTTGGAACCAGAGTGTGCTGAAGTGGCAAGCCAGCAGCTTCTTTTGTAGGTGCGCAGGGAATATTTTCTTCATTTCAGTTTAGTTAGCTTGCTCCAAAGGACTAGTACCTTCCGAACTGAGAATCAAAAGTGGGACTTAAAAATGCAAAAAACTTTCCCCCTTCCAACCTATGAATAAAAATGTGGTGTGATAGGATGAGTTCTATTAGTTCTAAAGTCCTGAAAGGCCATGTGCAGAAACAATGAGCATAATTTCCTCATTATAGAATAGATAATACTTCTTTTGTTTAATAGTTGTTTTAGAATTTAAAACATGGTTTTTATTTTATGTAGATAACATAATTTTAAATATTTTGTAAATTTAACTGAAATCTAATCTCCATGCAGAAAGAGCCTGACAAATCATGTACAAAAATTCATCATTCATTCAGTTTCCAAGAGTAAAAAAAAGATAATGCAAAAATTAAGATCTCAAATAAACATTCTTGAAACTATAGGTGTTTAAACAAAAGGGCATATACAGTATATCCCGCTTCTGACAGTAAATACGTGTAAAGGCTGCATTTGTAATTTGTTTTAATAGTTATTAAACAATGAGAAACTCTTTAAGAAAATAAATAAGCATAAATACAAAATAATTAAAGCTAATTATTTAAAACATTGCTTCCTGCTTGCCAGCTGAAACTATGATTAAAATCAGTGACTTAACTCAATTCATCCTGAATTCAATACCTCCTGTGGATGAAGTGACATCACAGGTTGGCAACTGCTGGCTACAATAATGCATCTTGGTCCAGGGCAAGGTAGTACTTTTCCCCAGAACTGAATTGGCACCTGGCTGCCACAGAATCTCCCCACTATCCATTTTCCCCACCTCCAAAAAGTGTCACTGATTTTTGGGTTTTTTTAATGGACTGGATGAAATTGTTTGGCTAGTCAGACCCAGTGCATGGCCAAAGGTTGCCAACTCTTGAGTTACACTCTTGAGTAACAGATGAACCCCCCCCCCAAAAAAAAACTTCACACCGCTTTCATCACCCTCTCTTGTGGTTCTGGTCCCAGCCCCTGCCTGGTCACACAGCAGCGACAGCAACTCGGGGCCCTGCTCCAGCTCTGATTAGGGGCTGGAGCTGTAGCAGCTGCTGTGTGGTCGGATGGGGGCCGGAATGATCGTGTGCTTTCAGGTCCTGAGCCAAAACTGAACTATAAATGGGGGGAGGGAGGAAGCAGGCACTGCAAGGGGAGGGGGGGGGGAAACAAGTGTGTGCAGGGAGGGATG
>NW_005841994.1:523570-540179 GCF_000455745.1 Alligator sinensis
GTACAGACTGGGGGGGGAGGGGGGGGGCAGATGGCAGGGGAAAGGCTACTCAACTCACCCACAACTTCCCCACCCCCGCCACTGCTTTCCCTGCTGCAGCGATGGCAGGGATTAAGACAATTATCCAATAATCAGGTACTATACATGGAAAATTAGAAGAAATGTATAAAGTTGTCCACGTTTAGATTCTAACCACTGAGGAGGCGATCTTAAATTTAAAGTACTTGTCAACGTTAGAAAGTTTTACTAGCAAAATCTTATTGCTGGCTATTATCAGTAAAGCCATTTCCAAGTACTCCTGTTAGCTACCTTTGCAAGTGCAGCTGATCTTCACAGCATCAAGTTATGCTGGCAGAAAACATGGCACTGAGAAGGCACCCTGGTATTCCCTGTGCCATTGTCCAGCACACTGCCTCTTTTTGCTGTGCGCTGTGGTATACTAGTTCTCTTGTAAAGGAAAATGTGGAACCATAAAGTCAAATTCCCTCTGTTCTACCCCATGATCTATTCTTCCACAGCTTATGAGTTCTCACCATGTCACCAGAAACACAGATGCTAACCAGCACAAGGAAGCTCTGATGAAAGGACTGTACAAATGACAAAAAATGATGGAGACAAAAGCCCTGAGATAAGTAGGGAAGCCGGTGACTTGGAGGAAGCACAAGCAATAGGGGGCAACAAGGGAGGGCTTATTCTTCCTGAAAAGTTAGGGCAATCAACTAGTTCCTTCAGATGCCTGTACACATATGCATGGAGCCTAGGAAATGAGCAGGAAAAACTGGAAGTCCTTGCACAGTTGCGGAACTATGACATGACTGGAATAACAGAGACTTGGTGGGATAGCTTGCATGATGGAGCACTGTCATGGATGGGTACAAACTGTTCAGGAAGGACAGGCATGGGAGAAGAGGTGTTGCTACGCTTTATGTGAAACAGCTGTATGACTGCTGAGAGTTCTATTGTTAAACTGGAGATAGGCTTGTTGAAAGTCTCTGGGTTAACGTTAGAGGCGAGAGCAACATAGGTGATGTTGTGGTGGGTGTCTGTTATAAAATCACGAGACCAGAAAAATGAGATGGATGAAGCAGTCTTCAAACAGCTAGTGCAAGTTTCCCCAATCACAGACCCAGGGTCTCATGGGGGACTTCAATCACCCTGACATCTGTTGGGAGTGCAATATAGCAGCACACAGGCAATATAGGAAGTTTTTAAGACAGTGTTGGGGACAACTTTCTGGTGCAAGAGTTAGAAGGGCTAACTAGGAGCCATGCTCTTCTTGACCTGCTGCTCACAAACAGGGAAGAATTGGTGGGGGATGTAGTAGTGGAACGTAGCTTGGGCAGCAGTGACCACAAGATGGTTGAGCTGGGAGGAAGGGAGGGATCCTGGACTGGAAAGCAGACCGACTCCCTCAGGGTACTGATGGGCAGGATCCCGTGGGAAGCCAACCTGCCGGGAAAAGGAGCCCAGGAGAGCTGGCTGTATTTAAAAAAAACTGTACTGAGGGCACAAAAACAAGCCTTCTGGATGAGCAGGAAGACTAGCAAGTATGACAGAAGACCAGCCTGCCTCAACAGGGAACTCTTTGATGAGCTAACACAAGAAAAAAAGCTTACAAGAACTGGAAACTTGGACAAACAAAGAGAGAGGAGTACAATAGTACTGCTAAGGCATGCAAGAATGATATCAGGTAGGTCAAAGTGCAATTGGAGTTGGAGCTAGCAAGGGCTGTGAAGGGTAACAAGAAGGGTTTCTTCTACAAGAGGAAGATCAGGGAAAGTGTGGGTCCCTTATTGAACGTGGGAGGCAAACTAGTGACAGATGATGAGGAAAAGTCTGAAGTACTCCGATACCTTTTTTAGCTCAGTCTTCACAGGCGAGGTCTGCTCCCAGACTACTGCACTGGGCAGCAGAATTTGGGGAAGTGAGCAGCTGACATTGGCAAAAGTACAAGTTAGGGACTATTCAGATTTGCTGAATGTGTACAAGTCCATGGAGCTGGATGGGATGCACCCAAAGGTGCTGAGGGATTTGGCTGATGTGACTGCAGATCCACCGGACATTATATCTGAAAACTTGCGCTGATTGAGAGAGGTCCCAGACTACTGGAAAAGGGCAATATAGGGTCGGTCTTTAAGAAAGGGAAGGAGGATCCGGGGAGCTACAGACTGGTCAGCCTCACCTCAGACCCCAGAAAAATCATGGAGAGGGTCCTCAAGGAATCCATTTCCAAGCACCTGGAGAAGAAGGCTATTAGGAACAGGCAGCATGGATTCAACAAGGGCAAGTCATGCCTGACCAACTCGATTGCCTTCTACGGCTCAGAGATGACTAGCTCTGTGGCTGCAGGGAGAGCAGCGGATGTGATATACCTTGACTTGAACATGGGTTTTGATTAGTCTCCCACAACATTGTTGCAAGCAAGCTAAGGAAGTCCAGGTTGGATAAACAGACGATACGATCGACAGAAACCTGGTTAGAGCATCAGGATCAAAGGGTAGTAATTAACGGATCAGTACTTGATATTAGCTGCCAACAAGACAGTGCCCCAGGGGTGGTCCTGGGGCTGGTTTTGTTCAATACCTTCATCAATGATCTGGTTGATGGGATAGAAGGCACCCTCAGCAAGTTTGCAGACGACACCAAGCTGGGGGGGAGTGGGAGAGACACTGGTCAGTAGGGTAGGGCTAGGATTCAGAGACCAAGCTAAATTGGAGGACTGGACCAAAGTCTCATGAGGTTCAATAAGGACAAGGGCAAAATCTTGTACTTAGGACAGAACAATCCCATGCATCAGTGCAGGCAAGGGACTGACTGGCTAAACAGTAGTTCTACAGAAATGGACCTGGGGGTTACAGTGGACATTAAGCTGAATAGGAGCCAACAGTGCACCCTTGTTGTGAAGAAGGCTAACAGCATATTGGGAGGCATTAATGGAAGCATTACCAGCAGAGGGAGAGAAGTAATTATTCCTTTCTAAGTCTCTTATAATTTCTATAAGAGACTATATCTGGAGTACTGCACCCAGTTTTGGATCCCCCACTACAGAAAGGATGCGGACAAATTGGTGACAGTCCAGCAGAGGGCAATGAAAATGGTTAGGGGGCTGGGGCATGACTTGCGAGGGGAGGCTGAGGGAACTGGGCTTATTTAGTCTGCAGAAGAGAAGACTGAGGGGAGATTTAATAGCAGCTTTAACTATGTGAATGGTGGTTCCAAAGAAGATGGAGCTAGACTGTTCTCAGTGGTGGCTGATGACAGAACAAGGAGCAAAGGTCTCAAGTTGCAGAAAGGGAAGTTTAGATATTAGGAAAAACCTTCTCACGAAGAGGGTAGTAAAGCACTGGAACAGGCCACCCAGAGAGGCTGTGGAATCTCCACCCGTGGTGGTTTCCAACCCTAGTTTTCTATGATTCTTTTCTATTTGCTGAACCACAACCACAATAACAGCTGGCCATGCAGAGGGGAAGCCAAAAATGCCAAGGAGCAAATGTGATTACTGAATTAAGTTGCAACATTTCCTTATGCAGAGAAGGGTGACCTGGAAAGCAACTCAGGGCCAGTACTACCGTGATCTATTTAAATGGTTTCACATCTGGGGCCTCATTAACTGTAGATAAGAGCCTAGATGTTAGACTGCTTCTATTCTGTAAAGGTAACCTACATTAAAAAAAAATTGCTAGTCACTTCTATGTTAGCATACATGCTTTTAAGCCAAATATTTTTAAATGCCATCTTAATTCTTCTTTTGAGTTTCCATTTTGGACACACCCTTTGGGCTTTAGCATCTCATTAACTTCATTTTCTGCTTATTAGAGTCATTTCAAATCTTTCAGACATGCTAATGATGGGCTGAAACTGATCCCATCAATTCCACACAACCAGTGCTGGGAGGCAGCAGCAATTCAGGAAAAGTAATCAAGACAGTACAGTAATGTTTAACAGTGATGGTGAAAGGAACTATCATTCAGCCTTTTAATTTAAAAAGTTATAGAGTATGGGGTTTCACAAAAAGTAAACAAGTAAAAGCAGATTTTCAATGAAGAATGAATGCTTGAGAAAGCTTTGCAGTCCTCCGAGTTCCAGGATGAGGCGGGACCAGGAGGGTAGTATGACTAGATGCTTATTTAAAAAAAACAAACAAACAAACAAAATAAAACAAACCTCAGGAGAGTAGATTCAGTCTCAGGCTAGGAGGAAGACAGTGTAAGTTTGGCATGACGGAGCAGGCCGGAGAAAGCCTTTCTCCTTTAGTAGCACTGGTACAAGAAGAGTGCTATCCTCTTAAGCAGTGCAATTACAGCTTCATTCAAGTCCCCATGGCCCTCAAGCCTCCTTGCTCATAGCTGCATCCCCATTGTTTCCCAGCTGTGAAAGCATGCTTGTGTAACAACTTGAAGTGCATAAAAGATACAGGTTGAGCTTTTGCTTTCTCTGGAGTCAAAGGTTTTGTTCTGCTGTGGCCAGTCTGCACTTGAAATGTGGGGTCCCATGCTGGAACTGAGAAAAAACTGTGGGGTGACTGACCCTCCAATCTCCACTAGGCAAGCACTCTTTGGTACAAGCATTCCATTGCCTAGACTAGCAGTTCTCAAACTCCGATTCTCCCATGATCATCTTCTGTTGTGAACTGATGGGAGTATCAAGCTCATAAACCACAAGTGTCAGAAGTGATGCAATTTGGTAACAATAGGGTTAGATTAAATTCTTTGCTGATCCCACCACCACCTCCATTGGGCTAACATGTTTGAAACAGACTCCTACATAAAGCTAACACTTAACACTTTTATAAAGCATTTACAATTAAATCTGTGCACGTATACAAGTTCAAACACTTGAACTACAAGAGCAACAGAGTTTAACCTTTGGCTCAATTGGAGTTTCTGAACAATACTGGCAGTTCCTTGGACCCAAAGGAGGAACACGGAGACTAGGGCCTTAGTGGACGTGGAAACAAGAGACCAAAAGAACCAGTGATGCAACACACTCCATGGGTCCAGAAATTTTGCAGCAAGACAAGCGGTGGCAGCATTAACTGCCAAATCTCTGGAAACTATGGACATCTAGGGCTGTCACTGCTCCCTAGAACTACATTCCAGACTAGTAGGGAGCACCTGTCATACTGAATGTAATATTTGAATGTCTGTAATAGTTGCCCATTAGCCAGTTTAGAAAAAGACAAGTTTCATCTCATCTAGGCTATTGTTTTGGCCTACGTGCAGAAGGTCCTGACTTTGCTCAAAGTCTTAACTTTTGAATTTTATCTTTAGAGGCCTTTAACAAAGTTAACCTAAAAACGCCCCTTAAGCAAACATCCCACATTCTGAGAAATCAAACCCTAGGAGCCTTTGAAAAGATTGTAAAGAAAGGAAATTAAGGAAATTCCCCAAAGTAATTAAAATGGTCAACAAAAGAAACTGAACCCAGCAGAAATCTGTTGAGTAAGATCTGAGCCCAAATTTGGGAGTAGTGACAGGTTTGGGTAGGAGGGGGCCCAAGACCGCAACTCACTCAATAAAAACCGTAACCTACTGTCCCAATTTAGAGGTAACCTCACTTGCAGAACAACGAAGGAAGAATCGCAAGTGTAGGCCGGATCAGACTGATCACCTGAACCACCCTCTCCGTGAACACGAATCTCTTAGTTCATGCTGAAGCCGTGGAGCGCCCAAAAGGGACTGAAGGAAGGGGACTTAGTCCTGTCAGTATTGAGGCCAGCCCATTGAACCATACTACTGAGGCCAGCCCATTAAATTGTACTACCGAGGAATGAAAGCATATCTAGGTTTTGGCTTCTCAGAATTCTAGGATTGTAAGTATATTATGAAAAATAATAGTATTGATTCAAATTTAACTTTTAGTTGTAATTGTTTTAAGGAAGTGCATTTGGAGCATTGTTTCTGATATATGTAGTTATTGTGTTCTTAATGTTTGTGGTATTTCTTAAAGCTAAGCAGTGTTATATGTGTATAGCAAAGAATTTTAAAATAAAATTGTGTTGTATGAATTAAGTGTGCAATCATTGTGAAATCATGCAAGTAGCTAAATACTCCCCCAGCCACTGCATCAAATGAATCAGTAAGGTGTGTGGGATTTTCTCTACTCCATAACCCACTAGAGACAGCACCCAGGCTGGATGACAGCTGTGTAGATGGTACCTTGGTCATCTCTGTACTAGAAGATGCCTTCCCAGAAAAGCTCCTCACCCACCCAAAAGGGCACCCACGTCTGTCTAGTTCCCTATCCATCCACTTCTGATGCCAACTGATTCTCAGCCTCCTAGAACCTTACTTACTGTTTGTCTTGACATGGTCTTATCACAACTCCACTTAAATTTATGGTTTTGACTGCCCCACTAGCTGCAACCTCCCCTTTTCCAATAAGGTATGAGAAAACCCCACAAAAGGCATTTCTAACTCTGAAGGAAAAATATCAAAACCTTCCCAATGCCACAATGGGGAAACTCTGGATCTAACAAAGTTTTCTATGAAAAAAATATTCTGATTTGGATACCACATTAAAAGTTTTATGCCAACCTGTCTGCCAAACAGAACAAGAGCTTCTGAAAAGATAAATGGAAATGACGAGATGAGATCTTGTCTTAGATTCTACATTAGCTCTGGAGAGAAGAACACTTTCCCTAGAGCCTTGCTGAAGGCCTCCAGCTGTTCCACCTGTTCATATAACATGAGTTGTATTCTTTATACATACTTTTCCTTCTGAACAGGGCATTGCTCCCCATTCTTTCATATTCCAGTACATGGAGGGGGCTGTATCAGAAACAAAACTCATGGAGCCAAGTACAGGGATGAGATTAAAGGCTCCACAGAGAGGATGGGGCTTCAGCATGTAGAATCATTGAGCCTACCCAGGAAAAAGTTAGGACAAATGAGATCAGTGTGGAGAGAAAAAGAGCAGTAGAACAGAACTTTAGTTGAAGTTCCCTGAGCAGAACAGATCACTGGAGCTGCTTACAACCAAACGACGTTTTACCAGAATAAGCAGCGTGTTAGGCCCCCGAAGCACCCAATCAATGTAGATGCTGCACAGCTGGGTTAAACTTTTTGGAACTTTTATCTAATAACTGATTCAATCAGCTATTAGATAATAGCACCAAAAAAGCCCCACTAAAGCTCCCAATCTATGCAGACGTTGGGTGAGCCAGGTCTAACTAATGTGATGCCTCTTTTGGACATGCACTGGCCTTGACATGGGAACATGTAGAGTTTAAAGTAAAGCACCATTTTTTGGTTGGTTTGTTTGTTTTTTAAATGCACCTGTAAGCAGCCTGGGTGTACAAGAACAGTCAATGGGTAGAGGTGGGAGGAAGAAGTAAGAGGGAGAATGGTGCTGCTGCTTGAGCAAAAGAAGCAAGCACTGCACTGTAGACTGAAGGCAGGAAAAACAGTCAGGATAGAGGACTGCAGGTGAATTGGGAGGTATTGCTCCTGGAGAAAGTGATTTTGAAAAATGGTAACTAGGACCTCGAGATGACTTTGCCCAGGACAGACAATCAGAAAAGCAAGTGTTACTTGGGGAAGAACTACAGAGACAAAGAGCACAGATGAAGTCAGCTTCTGTTGTTCTAACAGAACTTCACTGAGAGAAATGCTACCTTTAAAGCTGTTTCTCTGGCTATAAAGCCAAACCTATAGATTAGACATCAGGAAGAAATTATTTACGGTAAGGGTTACCAGAATCTGGAATGGGCTTCCAAGGGAGGTGGTGCTCTCCCCTACCTTGGAGGTCTAAGAGGAGACTGGACAAACACCTGGCTGGGGTCACCTGACCCCAGAATTCTTTCCTGCCCATGGTCAGGGGGTCAGACCTGATGATCTACTAGGGTCCCTTCTGACCCTCAACATCTATGAAATCAATAGATGTAAAATCAAATGACAAGGCTACAGGTTACCCAACTCTTCTGTTTTTTTCTATTCACAGTAAGAGGCAGATCTCTAGCAAATGCCAGAAAAACTGGCCCTGCAGTAACAATCTACCCATATCCTGTTGAAAGTTTTCTTGCGTTTCCCACAGATTACTTTCAGTCAGTCATGGGTATCTTTGAAAAGCTGCTGTAGCTAGAAATTTGCTGCTGTGAAGAACAAGAAAAAATAGTTTAAGAGGCTCTGTATGAAAGGGAACAGCAAACAGAACTAGGAAGTAGAGCAATGCAACTTGCCTAAAATTATGTCAGTCTGAAGAAAGGATGGATCTATTCATCCCCAGAGATGTGGGTTTTCTGGAGAATTCTGAATTCGAAAACTTTCCAGAAATTTTTCCAATGCCCTAAATAAACATGCTAAATCAGATCATGCTCTATATGACTTACACTTAGTACACAAAACTAAAAAAGTACCCCCGTGTTAATTTTATGTCCCAATAGCCACAAGTATTTGAATAGAAATATTCGATTAGGCAAAAAATTAAATACAGCACACTTAATGTGGTTTAAATGTTATATTCAAACATTCAGTTTCATGTGGTAAAATTATTTTTATTGGAATACTTGTAAAAATGTCAAGACAATACACAATAGCATGTACTTCCCTTACACACAGTTTGTTTATTTAAGAAAAAATGAAGGCACTGAAAACTATAGAGACACTAATTTTAACACACCCAAAGAACTGTGCATGATATGCTGTGGCTGCCCATTCATCCACTTCAACAGAATGCAACTCTCTTCCACTGAGGTCACTGCGGCACCTCCAGTTTCACTGCCACTATCTGCAGAATCACTTGCACTACTTATTAGTTCCATTTCAGAATCAGATTGAGGCAAATCTGATTCAAAACTACTTGAACCACATTCTCCTTCGCTAAAGGATAGTTTTACCAATGAGTCTATGGGCAAGGGCAACATATCATCATAGAATCACAATTAGTGAAGAAGATGCAGTGACTGATTCTCAAGAAGCAAGAGATTTTGAGAAACAGAAACAAGCTTAGCAGTGCATTCATTTGTTAGTCTAGTCCTCTTTTTTGTCTGGACTGAGCTGAAAGCATTCCAGTTCTGTTCACAAGAAGCGGCTGTTGATGGAACGCTTAGGATCCTTACAGCAATCCTGGGCAAGTCGGGTGTTAACAGTATCCCTTCCACCATGTGAGAGGAAACATATTCTCTGCTGTCCACCAAATCAAGTTTTTGCTCCAAAGTTGTTCTTTTGCGTGGTACTCAGCAATGTCTGTCATCATGGCTATTTCGTCAATGTTGGGGACATTCTTAGCTACTTCCACAATTGTACTGAGGGCAGTAGATAATTCATCTTCTGATAAATGTTGTCCTGAGGACCCAAAAGGTTTGCTGCCAGATGAATTGGATGAGAGCAAAACTCAGACCTCCTAGTAAACATTTGTTTTACTACTACTACTGCTTTTTTGGATAGAGGTAAAGAAGGCAAAAGCTCAGTTGTCTGAATATCTCTAGAATATTTGAAAGGCTTGATGCATATTCTTCAAGTTTCTTGATAGCCAGTGAAACTGGTAGTAGCAAACTGAATGCTCCTTGAACTGGAACTCAGAACACATCATTGTCGAGAATCTGCTTCCGAATGTTCATGGGAATAATCTGGGATACTGTGTCATCTATTGAAGCATGCTGCAAACAATTCTTTGTGTGCAGCAAACTATGTAAACACTTTGTAGCCAAGCCCCATCTAGTGCAATAAAAGTGCACTTTCCTTCCCCTGCTTCTTTCTGTAATTTCTTCAAAGTCCGATCAGCAACATGATGATTGTTGAATACCTTCACAATTGCTTTGCAGTTTGCTAATATTGCCTTCATTGTATTCACATTTACTATGTCCTTTGCCAGAAGATTCAACCCATGAGCAAGACAGCCAAATACTATTAAATGAGGATACTTTGTCTTTAATATTTCATAGAGCATTCTTTGCCATGCAGCTTTCATGTTACCCACATGATCAGTTACAAGGGCTTGTACCCTGGAGGGACCTGCACTTTCAGTCTCTTCACTCAATAATTTGGCTATGTATTCACCTTTATGACAAGAAGATTTGGTAGCAATTGGTTCCAGGAATATTGGTTCAGGTGTTGCTAACAACTGTTCAATAAAGGATTTCCTTGTATGTCAGTCCATCCATTGGACATCAGTCAGTGATTCTGCTAGATCAATCCTTTGAATAACCATTGTTTGAACTGTCACACTCCAAGAGACAATGTGATAAGTGATAACGTGACCATAACTTATATAATGGGCAAAGTAGTTTGTACTGTTTCTTCCAGTATTGATTTTCAGTTGCAGACAAAGGTGTACCACTTGCCAATATAGCTCGAGCTAATGTCTCACCTGCTTTTTCTTGATTTTCTTTTGACATTTTGTTCACAAAGCTTGATAAAAAGCTTAGCTGTCTTGAACAGCCATGGTGGATTACGTATCTGGTAATAATTATCTTGAAAGCAAGGATCCTGATGCTTCTTCCCCCAGACCTGGCAGCTCAAAATTTTCATTTTTCTTTTTGCAAATCTGCTACTTCACTTGAGCTACCAAGTTCCTGCAACAGGGGGGGAGGGGGATTTTTATTTTAGCCTATTCTAGTCTGGCCTCATCCATCAGAAGAAGTAGCAGGGTGCTTGCTGCCCCACTCCCTGCCAGCAAGAACACTCTGCTGCTCAACTTGCTGCTCAGTTGCCCTGGAACTGCAGAGCCAAAAGGAAGTAGTCTGGCCTCTGCCATCGGCCAGAGGACTAAGATCACTCTGCTGGATTGAAATAGTTAACTATTTATCTATTATGTAATTTTAAAAAAGTAATGTTAAGCCTCAGCCACTTTGACTGCTTAGTGCAAGCAGAAAAGCAGGATACAAATATTGTAAATAAATAAATAATAGTCCAGAATTGCATTAACAACTTTAAAAATGATAATATTTTAAAACAATACAGATGCTAGTTTATACCATAGTTTCTCAACCTGTGGTATGCATACCCCTGGGGGGTATGTGAGATAGGCAGGGGGTACGTGGGTATCCCAACACTCTCTCTCTTGCACTCTTTTCTTCTCAAAACTATGGCAAAAAAACGTGATGCACTGTGCATTAAAATTCACTGGTCTATACTGTGTTTTGTTTAACACATTAATTTGCTTGCATAGGATTGCTGAAGTAGACTTTTCTCAGATGATGTTGTTCCACCACTTTGTTGTATTAGCTTTCTCTACATGGCTTATACTCTTTTAGGACAGTTTCTATATGTTATTAAACGTTTCTTCATTCTTGTTGCATTGTTAGCATACTCCTGCCCGCAATATTTACATCCACCAACTTTCTTCCTTCCTTCAGTGGCTTGAACTTCACTATAATGATACCACACACTAGTTTTTTTTCTAATTAGGCATTATGATGACTACTTCAAAGCAAAAGCACTAAAAACCTAACAGATCTTATGCAAACACTTCCAACTTCCCCAACTCAAGGAATGAAATGAGACACTGCTCTGTGTGTCTGCTGAACTGAAAGTGAAACAAAAATTAATCACAGTTTTAGTTTTGGTTTTACTTTCACTTGCAGCCCGAGATGAAATAAGAATTTTAGCTTTGGTTTTAATTTGACCTGCACACACAATTAAGTGAATTCATAACTTGATTTTTGGTTTGGATTACTATACAAGTGTATTTACCCTCCTGTTTACAAATCAATAAAACACACACACACAGACATATATATGTGTATATATGTACACACACACACACACACACACACTTTCTAGAGATAATCACCGGAAAAAACATTAATTACAACTTTGAAACTGCCAATCTTGCCTAATATTGTATTGGTATCCACTCATTGTTACTAATGAATTTTATGAAACAAGGAATTTTTGAAAATTGAAAGTTCCCACTGAAAAATAAAGCCCTGGAAAATTTTCTGCCCCACATCTAAATGCAATTCCAGTTGTGGGGTGAACAGAGAAAGAAGATGAGAACAAATATAGGAGCAAGCATAGGACAGGACTTTCTCAGGAGCCTGCAAACCACACTCAGGCCCCTGATAGCCCAGACTTTTGGCCAAAGAGAATGCAAAAGAACTAAGGGAAAAACAAGTGAACCTCAAAAAAAAGCTGAATAGGGGAAAAGAATCCCACAAGAAAGAAAAGATCAAGGGTGTTATATTAGGGTGTGGTTGAACAGGGGGCTACTTTATCTCTGTGTTGGCCATTTCTAACCTGGCCCAGGCTGCTGCTGCTGCCGCCATTACAACTGCCTTGCACTGCCCCAACTTCACTCCCACCACCCAACCACCCCAGTGTTGCCAAAGCCCACCCCTTCTCCCCCCTACTCCCAGTTCTATGGGCTAGATTCAGTCCACAGGCTATAGATTGCTGATCCCACAGACTGGAACAAATATCCTCTATTTCACTTTCAATTGCTACATTAATAAACAGTAGAATAAGTTAAAAAAATTAAATAGACACCACTACAATGATGAGGAAGGAAAAAAAATAACCCTAGGATTAATCCCAGCATGATTACTGCCAACAGTGAAGTAATAATGCATAGAAAAGTCTGATTCATAATACTAACCAAATGTACAAAATATACCAAACAGCTTGCACTTTGCAAAAAACACGCTGCAAATAAATAAGTTTGAAGAGTTTCTTCCTTAAAATATTGATGTCATCAAATCTCAAAATATGAGTAGTTTAAAAATTAATGGTCATACTACAATGCATTTACCTAGAATATGTATTAAGCATTAGTTTCAGAAAAGCTCTGAGGAACTGTATGCTTAAACACTGCATCTTATTATGCAAACTCTGTCCATGAGCAGTGATGCCAAAAGAATTCCTGGTTAAATTTAAGGTATTTGTTTTGATCCACAAAAGGCCTGCCTAAACAGCTTAGAAACAACCTACATGCCTGTAAGGACACCTCTATCTATGCCACCAAACCAGGGGTCAGGACTGAGCTTGAAGGCAAACTTAGAAGGAACTGCTAACCAAGTTCATCTAGTCTTCATGTCAGTGTTTGGCATAAGTCTAAAGAAAAAAAAATACACGTAGCTAAACAAACATAATATTTTCCCTAAACTTAGCCTTTTAAGATTATGTTTAAACTGCTAAAAACATTTTTTATGCTTGTTTGCAAACATAAGACAACTTTTCTGTAGAGGCTTATTCCAAAGAACATTTATACACAATTCAAACCATTTCATTTTTTGGTAAACCACAGCCTGGAATTTACTTAAACACACTGCTTTATTTGCTACAAACAAACTAAAGCCAAAACCCCACTCCTTTTTGCAGCAGAAGCACTCCAAGTACAGGAACTTTGAAAAATCATATCTTCTGAACCCACTTTCGTAACAAAAGTGTTTTTAAAAATGGGAATACACAAAAAAAATAGGTATACATTGTGATAATAGGAGATTTCATTATGCTAATTTACAAAAGAGAAATAAGAAACTATTAGAATATAGGTGCATGGAACCTAGATTTCAGAATGAGGTTTAAAATATGCAAAATGAAAACTGCAAGGTCTAATGCAGAAAGCAGATCTTTCAGCATCTCAGTTCGGTTAATAAACACCAGAATGTTCCTATATGCATGCATATCTTTGTGAAAGAGTATGCTTCTGAAAGACACAAGACATTTTCAGAAAGTTTCTGGGGATCAATCTAAACAATAAATTCTCTCTCTTAAAAGGAGTAAATAGAGCTGAATACATTAAACTGAACAAACTCAAAAGCTAACCTCTCTCTCTCTCTGAAAATTTTAGAGTTTCACTACCAGGAAATTTACCTAATAGAAAGGGCCCCATAAACTTTAACTCACAGTTATTAACCAATATCAATTTCTGGTACAAATGTTTTGACATCCAAACTTAAAAGAGTAAATAAGACAAAAATCTAAGCATCCCCTATCATTTTAAAAGTGAATTACAAAGTTAGATGTGAAATATTTGCAAACACTTCCAGAACAATAAAAACACAGTTCAGGGTCAGCCAAAAAAATAGGACATACTGACAGCTGACTTGATGAATCCATCAGAGGAAGATCCCAAGGGGGGCCTACAGACATTTTAAAATTATTTTCTTTTATTGAATACAACTCGATCCTAGTTGTCCATATTGGATAGAATTAAGAACGACAGCCACAACGTAGGCACTTAATACTCCATGAAATATGATCATGCCCTATGAAGACTGGATATATGGCCAATCAAATATGACCTTTCTGGTCTACTACAAACTTCAGGTGAGGGAGAGCAGGAACCTGACCCTGAAAGAAACTCCCAAAAGCTAACTACTTGAAGGAAACCTGGGCCTTCCTTTCCCTTCTGATGCTCTGCATCATGCTTTTGCCATACCTTAAAGCAAGATGCTAACTGTAAACTGAGTACGAGTACTTCTAAGTTCCTCACAAATTGTGTCAGTAGTTGGGTGCTATGCCTGCAAAAACATGTCATATTAACTGTACAATCATTAAAATGTTAAATCTCAGATATGTTGATGAAGACCCTATATTCACCATCAGCCTAACCCACAAGCCTCAGACTTGTAGGCAAATACTAAAAGAGGTATAAAGTCTTCTGATTACCCCACTTTAGTTTGGCTTTCAGGGCTACAAACAGAAATCCCTTTTAAAGGTATAGATATTTTCAAATTTATTTTCCAAAATGTGCAACTTTACACTGCATTTACATTGCTTTATTTCGCAGGTTTTCTGCATCAGAATACATTTCGTTCCCAAGAGGTTTAGGTGATGTAAAATAAGACTTTGCTAGTGACGTCATTTTAAAGGATATAAATGATCTCTTTTACAGAAAGCATAACATTTTGAAAAAGTGTTTTTAGAAGGTTCTATACTGATTTGTAATGTTTGGGAACCAAACTAGCATCACTGATGCATGTTCTATAGGAGTAAAATAATATTTTGTGGGGAAAAAAACCCAATAGTAGCTCCCACAGGTGCAAAGGAAAAGTTGTCTGGCCTGCAGTGCAAGCTTAGTGTATCATTTATGGCTTCAGTTAGAACTCACATCATTGTAAATCTGGATGTCTGTGCTGCTAAGCAGTGAGGTGGATTCAACACTTAACCAGGCATCATAAGATCATGGAAATCCTACCCTACTGGAGAGCAAAAATTGCATTTTGCACAGCAAGGGTTCTCAAACTTCCCACATGGACTCTCATTTATAGGAACTCTTGCCTCTTCCAACAAGGTTATCCTTCTACTAACACTCAACATGCAGGGAAGACCTGCAACTGCTCACTGATATTCTTAACACTTTTCCATTTGTTTGTTTCTGAAAGACATTTAAAAGTTAAAAAAAAAAATCAAAAGCAACATATTTTGTCATGAATGAAGTCCCAAGAACCTTTCCTGTTTCTCCTGATCACCGTATCCCTGCTCATTTCCCCCTACCTTCAACTTTTGCCCATTGTCCTCCTCCTTCCTCATTGTATTGCACCTCCTAGTCCCGATTCTTTCCCCTCCAGGACAGTCTTTCCCACTCTCAGTTCACAGTGGTTCAAGGCCCCAACAGCAGGCATTTTCTTCCCCATTCAAAAGTGCTCCCCAAACAGAGGTGAAGAGCTCCCCCACCCCAACACTAAGTACCCTGCAATCTCAGGGCAGCCACCAAGCTTTAACAAGCCACAGGCTGGAACAACCCAGCTCTCATCCAACACAGGCTGGGTGCCTTTGGCAGCATGTCAGCAGCTGCTGGGGAGGGGGGTCCTGTGGGACATGTGCCCATGATGCCACCACCTCTCCCAATCTCCCCCCCTCCATGGCTGCAGCAGTCACAGCTTCCAGCTGGTGGAGCTGCAGTGCTACTGCCATTTCTCCTTGCTCCCCTCCTGCTTCCCCTTGGTCTCCCGAAACCAAACGAGCAGGAGAAAGTGGGGAGAAGCTGCAGTGGTATGGGCAAAGGCAAAATCCTCCAGCTCTGTGGGCTAGATTCAGTGGCTTTGCGGGGCATGTGTGACCAGCTGCTGGTGTAGATCAACTTGCTGAGCTGACAAGTAACCAAACTGTTGATTTGTAAACACAAGGTATTTAAATACCCAGATGAACCTGATACCTAGGACTACTGTTTTATAGGTCTTTCCATCCCAACACAGCATTAAAGTAGATATGCAGACACCAAAGGTTAACAAAAAAAACCCTTGATAACAAGACTTAAGATGTAGCACAGAAGCACAGGAACTAGAGAAAACAAACATCCAGTTTTCACAGGATTAGACCCATTTTTCTGCCAAAAAGGCAACCTTGCCTCAGGTTGGAGTGAGCCCTGTCATGAAACATGCCAACAACTTTCAGTTTTCAAGTGTCCCCGTCCCCACTGCTCTCCTGCCACTCCCCCAGCAAGTCAGTGCAAGGCTGTGCAGCTACTGACGCTTCACGAGCAAGTCTGGATACTGTTTTCTTTCAGCAGACAGAGCAGCGGTTCGGCTTCCCTGGAGCCCAGCCGAGGGACCCGGAGCAGGTGCCCGCGGGCTGAGCCCGGCTGTCTCCCGGGCAAAGCGCAGCCGCGGGTCGAGTCCTCGGCAAACGTGGCCGCGGCGGATAGACGCCCCTCCCGCACGGGGTCGGCCCGCCTGCCCGTGGGACCCTTGCCCGGGCGCCGGGGGAAGTCGCCCCAGCGCGGC
>NW_005841994.1:540566-541009 GCF_000455745.1 Alligator sinensis
GACCCGCGGGGGTCAGCCGTGCGCATGCGTACCCCGCCTCCCTCCCGCTCCGGATGCGCCTGTCACTTTAAGAGGGCAGGGGGCGGGGTCGCCGTGACCCCGCCCCTTTTAGTTTCGGTTTCTCGCTTCCTGCCGCGGGGAGCGAATAGGTCTCTCCCCGCCCCCCCCAGCAGTTCTACAGTCACGTCTGTGCACGTGCAGGGGGAGCTTTAGTTAGAGCCCTGAAGGCTCCTAGACACTGCAGGGAGGCTGCTCCCACCTTGTAGTTACAGCGCCTGGTGCCCACGGATTAATCACATCTGCTGGAGCTGGTGACTACCGCCTTCCACCAGACTCCAGCCTCAGCTGTATCAGCCTCCCAAACTGAAAAATGGTGGCGGGACACTTTGAACTAAAGCTCCTTGGACAAGGCATCTGGCGGGGGTCATCTGACCCTGCACTCT
>NW_005841994.1:541040-542356 GCF_000455745.1 Alligator sinensis
AGGGGGGTGGACTCGACGATCGGTTGAGGTCCCTTCCCACCCTAGCATCTATGAATCTATAAGCTTTAGTGCAAGGTGTCCCATGGCCATTTTTCAGGACAGAGACGCTGATACAGGGGCCACTCCCCGAGCTTTCAATGAGCTTGGCTGAGCTGCCCAGTTAAAGCACCTCCCCCTCAGCCCATCTACAATCCTCTAGAGAACCACTCTAATTAAAGCACCCCAGCCTCTCCTGTATTCCAGGTCCCTGGCTTCAAAATGGCAGCGGGGCACTTTAAGTAAAGCTGGTTCCGGGAGCCTTAATGCACCCCACTGCCATTTTGAGTCGCGGGACACTAAGACAAGGAGGCTGTTTAGCAAGCTCCAGCAGACTGGGTCTGCTCCAATTCCCGCTAATTAGCACAGGTCAGAGCAGACATCCATTAGTGTATAGGTGCCCCTCTCTGTGACTCAACCCCATGGAGCCCTGCATGCGTCTAGCTCAGAGGCAGGCAATTATTTTGGGCAGCGGGCTGCTTGCCCAGTTTTGGCAGACTGTCAAGTGCCACATGGGTAGCCCCGCCCCTTGACAGGAGCCCCGCCCCCTGGTCACCATCTTGGGACCAATGTCCCAGGGCTAGCACCAGTGGGGCCCAAAGCGATGTGCAGGCTGGCAGGGGTCTGTGGAGCCAGACTGGGCTGCACCAGCAGGGAGAGGGGGGAGCTGGCCTGGCTCCATAGAGCCCCTGCCAGCTGGGACCCTGCGCTTCTGCCACCCTGCTCTGGGCCCTGCCCGCAATGGCCCTGCTCCTGCTGGCTCCCCACCCACTCACTCCCAGTGCCCCTCAGCCCCACAGTACAGGTGGGGAGCAGTGCACAGCCCCGACCCCCTGCTCACGGACAGGGAAGAAGCTGGTGCTGAGTGCAGGGAAAAAATGCACTCGCCCTCGCCTACTGCATGGCTGGTGCTCCCTGCTGCAGGTGCTCACAGCCCACACGGGGCTGTCTGGAACAGGCACAAGCAGCCCCACATAGGCTGCAAGCGGCTACAGTGCATGGCGCTAGCCACAGGGCAAGCGAGGGACCACTTTTCACCGTGCTCAGCACCAGCTTGTAACCCGCCCCACTGCCAGCCTGGGCCCCGTGCCAACTCTGGGCTTGCCTGTTGGCAGCAGCAGCTCTGGCCCCTATGTGCCACGCTGGGCAGCGTTGTTGCTGTTGCCTGCCCAGAGCTCGCATGCTGGGTAGCCCAGAGGCGGCAGTGGCAAACATTGCCCGATGTGGCAAGCGGGGGGGTGGCGGCGCAGCTGCTGTCACCACATGCAGCCCCGACGGGC
>NW_005841994.1:542396-553853 GCF_000455745.1 Alligator sinensis
CCCCCCAGCCCCCCGCGGCCCGCCTGGGGCTGCCTGTGCCTGCTCCGGACAGCCCTGTGTGGGCTGTGAGCAGCTGCAGCAGCAAGCACCGGCCACGGGGCAGGGGAGGGGCCGCTTTCCTCCATGCTGGGAAGGAGCAGGGAAAGGAGCCCAGGGAAAAGCTGGGGGGAGGAGGGGGGGGGGGAGAGAAGCAGCCCCTTGCCCACACTGGCTGCTGCTCCCTGTTGCAGCTGCTCGCAGTCTGCACGGGGCTGTCTGGAGCAGGCACAGGCAGCCCCACGTGGGCTGCGAGTGGCTGCAGTGTGGGGCGCCAGCCACAGGGTGGGCGAGGGGCCACTTTTCCCAGGAGCCCAGGGAAAAGCTGGGGGGAGGAGGGGGGGGGGGAGAGAAGCAGCCCCTTGCCCACACTGGCTGCTGCTCCCTGTTGCAGCTGCTCGCAGTCTGCACGGGGCTGTCTGGAGCAGGCACAGGCAGCCCCACGTGGGCTGCGAGTGGCTGCAGTGTGGGGCGCCAGCCACAGGGTGGGCGAGGGGCCACTTTTCCCCCCCGCCACATTCCTTCCCTGCCCTTCTCCCCCTCTCCCCTTACCTGAGGTTCCAGCATGGGGCAGCCATGTGCTCCCAGGCCAGAAGCCCCCTGCTGGGGCTTCCAACTGGGGGGGCGGGGCCAGGCGGGCCTGCTGTTGTGGGAGCCCGCTGGGCTCCCCCTGAGTCCTACTGCCCTTGGTTCCTGTCATTTTTTACAGGAACCAAAGGCAGATAAATATTAACTTCCTAAAATTTTTAGGGGCCCCGCAGGCTGGACAGAATGACCTCGTGGGCTGGATCTGGCCCGTGGGCTGTATTTTGCCCACCCCTGGTCTAGCTGCAGACTGAAGATTCACAGCAAAATGTTCTTTAACAAAATGTGCTTCAATAAGAACTGAATTGTATGTTTATATTCAAAGCACAGCGCTCAGTCATTTGTATTACTCCTGAGAGTGCTCCATAAAATAACCTCAATTTACTCTATAAATGTAAAGAACTAGATCAGTGTAATTGCCTAAGGCACTTGCTGCCAAAGCTGTTAAGAACACCTGAATTCTGGGGTTTAATGGAAGGGATTCTTTTAAAGTACATTTCACTATATGCTGACTGCTGCTTTCTCCAGATGTCCCTAAAACTGGTATCCATATGGTTTGTAAAGATTAACCAACACAACAAGTAGCTGGGTGGGAGATACACTGACAGGCAGGTATCAAAACAATTCCAGTTCTGCGGCCATTTTATGGGTGTGGTTGCAATGAGAGGATTTTTTAGTCCACTGGACAACTCCCCTGCCTAAGTTGTTATAGTGGCAGTTTGAGAGTGTAAACTCTTAGACTGCACATATTCAGTAGTCACTTCAGTTGAGATTATTTTAGCCAGAGTGAACTCTTGCCTGTTGCTGACATAAATGGCCTAGATTTGCTGTAGAGTATCCACCTGGTGAGTGCTGAGTACAAGCAAGGTATGGCGATGTGTGCAGCAGCATGGTAGAGCATGCACAAGCATTTGATTGGACCAGACATGGTCCCAGCAAGTGTTTGATACGAAGTTTGATGACGGGAATTGTTGCAGACTGCATGAGGTCAGTGAGACTTTGATTGGACAGTATATGGTTTGAGTGTGTGCTTGATACAAAACTTGGATGATGAACAGGCCAGGGCATAAACAGATTGGATGAGTAAAATGGGGTGACTCTGGGGTATAAAAGTCTGAGTTTAGCTTGTGTGTTGGAGTAGGAAGGGGTTTCTGCTTGAGATGGAGAGGTTCTGATCCAGGAGGTGTTCAGATTCTGTTGCAGTCCTGGGTGGTCACAAGGTGAGTTCTTGGAGAACTGAAGTTCTTCTCTGATAGAGGCCTCAGTCATTTCTCTGCACGATGTTCCTACAGCTGCAGGAATCATAGCTAGCGGTAAGGTATCACCCCGACCCTGGCACCGGAATGGAGGATTTAACCTTTGCTTTCTTTTATGGAAGCCCAAAGAAAGTGAAGCTAAGGATCTGGAAAGCAGTAGGGGAAATGTGTATTTACTTGATAGTCTGAGTGAAGTATTTACTGGAGTGATTCAATGGCTGACTCAAAGGTTCAGTGTATGTAAGCTCTGTTACAGCTGACCATGTAAGCTATAAAAAAAACTGTTTTGCTTAAGAGGGGGAGTATGGATTTGTGGGCCAGTGGCCAGGGTTGCAGAGCAACACCAATTTATCTCATGTTCCTGGACTGAATGTTGCTGTATGACTCTGGTGTATGTTAATGCAACTCTTTCTTTTACCATTTTATAACTTATATTCTATCTAACAATATACTTACATTTGGTTTAATATATTCTTGTGCATGTGTTTATTTTGTGCAAACTCTCACATAAAGCTCAGCAGATATCTAGCCTAAGCTTTAACTTTTAGGTAACCTAGGTAAATTTTATAGCTCTTGACCACTCCTTGCACCTCAGTATTTTAATAAGTTGCCTGCCCACTCCAATATAAATTCATCTGTGTACTCTAGTTAAAACACTGATGAGTTAACAGTTGAAGTTGTCTTAAAGAAAACAAGAGAATAGACCCTTGCTGATTAGCCAGATTCCCCTATTCAACTCTTCTACCAAATACAGCGTTTTTACTTATTCACCTTTACTTGTCCATTGACAACAACAAAGGTGGCAAAATGGTCAGAAAATACATGTTCACCACCTTCTTAACTGGAAAAAAGGAAGGATTTTCAGGAAAGAACCCAGCAAAAGATTCTGGGAGACCACCACTTATGTAAAGCTTTGCTGATTTATTTCCTGATGGATATGAGGAGCAGGTTTGACCACTGTGTATCAAGAGAGCCCCCATAGCATACCCAGTGGCATTCTCTGAAGTGATTGCCAGGATGCCAGATGATTTATATATATCTAGTCGGACACTCCTCTTCAAACAACGAATGGAAAAAAAATACCTGGAGTGCTGATAGCAACCACTGAAGATCAATTCCAGGGCACTGAAATCTATAAGCTGCCACCAGGATTGTACATTGAGCTTTCTCCTGCAACCATATTCTCCAGCTGAAATAATCCTGTCTAGGTAAAGGTCGATGGACTCTATGCTCCATTCCTCCCCTCTCAAGACACTCTAGAAGCAACTTGGCAGCTGGTAGTCCACTCCCCCAAGATCTCTGGTGACAGAGCTTTGCAGGGCACCCCTTCAAGACCAAATCAACAGTCAGCCTTTCCTGGCAGCCAATCAGCATCTAGCATTAACACCATTTAGTGCTGCTATCAGTCTGACAGACGAAGCTATTTCTATCTCACAAGAATCCAAGTTAAAGATCTATTGTCCACAGCCACATTGATAGAATCATAGAAAATGAGAGTTGGAAAGGATCTCAGGAGGTTGTCTAGTCCAACCCCTTCCTCAAAGCAAGACCAGCCTCAACTATACCATCCCAGCCAACGTTCTGTCTAGCTGGGTCTTAAAAACCTCCAAGGATGGAGATTCCACAACCACTCTGGGTAACCTGTTCCAGTGAGAGAGGTTTCCCTCATATTTAACCTAAACTTCCCTTGCTGCAACTTGAGATCATTGCTCCATGTTCTATTATCCACCACTATTGAGAACAGTCTAGTTCCATCCTCTTTGCAACCACACTTCAAGTAGTTGAAGGCTGCCATTAAATCCCTTTCTCAGTCTTCTCTTCTCCAGACTAAATAAGCCCACTTACTTCAGCCTTTCAAGTCATGTGCCCCAGCCTCCTAAACATTTTCGTTGCCTGCCGCTGGACTCTCTCCAACTTGTCCACATCCTTTCTATAGCGGGGGAGGCAAAACTGGACACAGTATTCCAGATGTGGCCTCACCAATGCCAAAAAAGCACATTCTATGCGGTTTGCTCACATACTTCATTCACTTAAGCTCAGTCTTCTTGTCCTTACTGTTCTTTGTGCCTCACACTGAAGACATGACTGGATGGATACTGCCATGTACTTCAGCCTCTCTACCATGGTTACAAAAGCCAGACATTATCCAAATAGTTTTATCCGAGTGGAAGGCCCAGGCATGTCCACTGTTTAGTAGGGGTGTGCAAAACAGGCTGTATTTAATTCAGATTCGATCCAAATCAGGGACAGCGATTCAATTTGTTGATTTGGAACACTGTCCCGATTCAACTCAGCTGAATCCAATTTGAAGATAAGATGCTGATTCAGAGAAGCAGTGATTCGACCATAGACACAGCTCTAAATATTTTTTCTACATACCTCGAGGTACCAAGCACGGCTCATAAACGCTGTGATGCTGGGGAGGATGGAGCATCCCACAGGAGTGCGGGGAGAACCCCCGTGCGCTCGATGGCGAACCAGGTCTGCCGCTGAGTGCACTGGGGGACCTCCTGGCACCCCCTCCTGGCTTGGTGATAAGCTGTGGGGGGCCCTGGGTGCCCACCCAGACCCAGGAGGCACTAGTCGCCAAGCTGGGGGGATGCAGCAGGGGGGGCTCAGCATGCTCCCCGGTGGACCCAGAAGTGGACTGGAAGCGCTTCTGGTCCACTTCCGGGTCTGCTGCTGAGCATGCTGGGGACCTCCCTGTGCTCCTGTGGGATGCTCCATCTGCTCCACCATCGCAGCATTCATGAGCTGCCTGGTACCTTGAGGTATGTAGAGAAAACATTTAAAGCCATGTCTATGCCTGAATTATTTAATCTTTCTGAATCTCTCCAAATCGATTCGGAGGGTTCTGATTTAATTCAGAGAGATTAAAGGGTCTCCTGATTCGATTTGGATTCAGAGATTTGGCCACTGAATCGGGCCGAATCTCCGCTGAATCGAATCGGCGATTGAAGCTTCGCACAACCCTACTGTTTAGGAAGGTGGTATCGCTTCATACCCTGACCATGTGGTTTTGGAGAAAATAGCAAAAAGCAGGCTTGGTGGTGTGAGGTCAAACTCCAACTTGAGGGTTTGGAGCAAATTCTTAATGGACCATGCAGGAGGGGCTGCATCTCCTAACCCTTCTATCTGAGGTGATAATGATCCAGAAAGCTATTGTCACTTACAAGTGTGCCACGATACAGGATGCCATTGACTTGATCAATAGGTCTATGAAAGTTCTAAGGATGAGGCTAAAATCCCATCCTTCATCGATGCAAATAACGTTGACCTTCCAAAGGTTTTAGCAAAGCAGGGCAGGAAAACATTACCTGCTTCCCCACTGGCAAATGATCAGCCGAGATTACTGGTAGGTGCATCTTGACTGAATTCACAAAGGTCATCCTGCTTCAACTCCAAAAGACAGGGTGACAAATACTGACATCTCACACAGTAACAGGACCTTTTCTTGGTGGAATACAACAATCTTGCCCACTTCACCACAGAAGTTTGCCTCAGGGTTTTTACTGCTATTAGCCCCAGTGTCACGTACAAATAAAGAATAGGACTGCTTTATGCTCAAGAGCCCTTTGTCATTCAGACAGTGATCTGGAAGGGTCTTAGATCCAGGAAGAGCATGCATTCTTTTTGTCTTAGATTGAAAGAACTGGATTTGGGGTAGATGGATGACACATGCAGAACATCTAGAAATAAAAAGTCTCAGCCATGCCAGGGTTATTAAGATCAGGTTGGAAGAGTTTTGTTTGGTTTTATAACAACTAGAAGTTAGAGAAGTCAAGAATAGGTATATAATCCCAAGTCCACAAGACCAGAAAGACACTGACTGGACAAAGATCCTGAGCTCACAGAACTAAAAGATCTGACATTTTGTTGATCTGCATCATGAACAGGCCTGCCCTAGGATAAGCCCAGTCTAAAAAAATGTCTTGAAGGATGGAGTTCTTGTCAAGTCCACATGTTGGAGATCAAGTAGTACTGGTCTAGGCTGCCTGCCTGGGTGTCACATAGGCCTGGACGATGTACTGCAGAAAGGTTTAGCTCATGTCTGCTGCATCAGGTCCAGAGCTTGATTGCTTCCTTGCACTGGGGAAAACCTCAGCTCAGAGGTGCCAGCACCACTGTATTTGGCCAAAAGATACATCAATATGATATAGGCATGATCTACTGCAACTGTTTTAAGACATGAAGAAAGGATTTTCAGGCCATGTAGACCTGAGCTCCTGTACGTTGTTCTGCATTGGTGCTTCTTGTTGGGACCTTAGGCCTTAGGTCTGAAGCTCATCCATATGTGCTCAATAGGCAGCAATGAGGCATCATCAGTCACTGCAGTTCTGGATGGTAAAGGAGGACAAAAATGGACCTTCCCTGTAGAAGTCTACAGGATAATTCCATTACTTTGGAACAATAGGACTAGCAGGGAAATTGTCACAGATCTGTCCAAGGATTGTTTGCCTGCACACACACACACCCCAACCTTACCAAGCTGTCCATGTAGCCCTGAGGAAGGGCACCTGAGGCCCAAAAGCTTGTCAACAGCTCTCCCAACTATATACTTGGTCCAGTAAAAGGATATCACGAAGTAGCCTTGATTCTCCAAATTTCCTGGACCATCATGGCTACAACAGTACTCCAACCCTACTACTCAGGCCAAGTTGTCCAGCAAGCAGTTCATGCCACTGTTATGATCAGATTTACTTCCAGTGTGAAGCCAGGTTGGTTAGGCCCTAGAACAGTCATTTCCAAAATTTTTAGACACAAGGCACTCCTTGAAAAATGCTAGCTCTTAGCTTTGTTTTTTGACAGCAAAAATGGAGGAATTCTGTTGCAAAGAATTCAGGAAGACCACAATAGGTCAGAATACTTTTGACTCTGCAGGATCCTATTTAAAATCTCTGGGTTTATCTTGTGAATCATGTATAGGGTGACTTAACAGTGCTAATATTGCCCAGCATCCTGTGGTAGCCTTAGAAGGATCTTGCTATACCACCCTGGTTGAGAATCACTGCCCTAGAATCTGTCCTAAGGGGCACATCCTATGGCTAACAGTATTTTCTTGCCCAGTGTTGAAGTTGTAGGTCTGCGAGGTAGGGGAGTTACACTAGTACTCCTCAGTTCTCTAGAGCAGCTGCCCCCACACATGGAAGGAGAATGGGGCAGACTGTTAATAAGTGCCCTTATATGCACACTGCCTCTGCTCTCCTGGAGTGCCTGATGTCTCATCCAGTTTCGGTGGAAGATGAGGGAGGTGCACTGGGAAACTGGAGGCAGAATGTACAGGATAGCACTTGCTGGCAATGCCCCCTGGAGAAGAGGTAGCATAGCCACAGGACAAAGCAGCCCCTGAGATGCAAGGGGGTGCAGAGTGCCCGCTGACAGTTAATGGAGCCCACCAGTGACTGTTAGTGGCCATTCCCGGGGCACTCCACCTCTGTTCTCCTGGAACAGCTTCACCCCACACCATCTGGAACTAGGATAGGCTTAGGAGTCCTTTGAAAGACCAGTGGCACAGGGTATAGCAGAAGGGGTTCACTGACAGTCAACTCCACTGCAGAGTGCTCAGTGATGGTTCACTCGGCTCCCTCTACTCTTGCAGGGGAGGAAAGGGAGGCAGAAGCAGTGCCACAGGATGCAGCAGCCCCCTGCCATGCTCCCTGGCTAGAGAAAATGCCAGTGTATGCAGCTGCTGCAATTTCAGAGTGTTCCAGCTGGGGAGGATGGTAGTGGGCTGCAGGTCTGCTCAAGGCTGAAGCACTCCATTTCTGAAATGCTTCAAATGCTACAGGGGTATAGGTTGTAGCCATGTTGGTCTAAGGACATAGGCAGAAAAGGTTCTACAGGTGAATCTGATATCTTTTATTAGACCAACTTAAATAGTTGTAAAAAATTCTTTTGGCAAGCTTTCGGGTTTAAAAACCCTTAGTCAGGCTGAGGAAGTCTCTGCAGTTGGTGTGTGCTCTTCCTGGATGACACATCTGTTTTTAGGCAAGCAAGGTTCTTTGGGTAAATGCAATATCTTTCATTAGACCAGCTAATTTTTAGGTGGTCTAATAAAAGATATCAGATTTACCCAAAGAACCTCGCCTGCCTATGTCCTTAGATCAACACAGCTACAATCTATTCCCTTGAAATATGGAAAACATCTGTTTACACTTTATAGGTTCTTTTGCATAAGGGGGAATACTTGAAGCCAGGTGACCTTGACGTGGCCAGTTTGGGTCCAGAAAATGTTTTTTTGGGGCTTGCTTTGTCTTCTATGTCTTTGGTACAAAGCACAAGAAACAGCAGTACATATTTCCCTTGGATGAGCAGTGCCAGCCACAGCCTGACTTTGAGTGAATGAAGTGCATGTGCATCGAATGGAACCTCCACAAAGACAATCACTCAATGGAGAATTAGTCCTGGCTATACTAGAAGAGCAGAAATGGGGTTGTACTTTATAGAGCCACTCAGGAAAGACAGGGAGCTAGCCTGATATTGCAGAGACTGTTTTATTTCTCTCCAAGCTGGGTGGTGAAAGTTTCATGGTCACCTCATCTCCAAACCTCAATTTAGTGGGTATATGAGGTTTTTAATTTTTCTAATGTCTGCAGCACTCTTACAAATCACAACAAGCATGAATATAGGCTGCCTCTCCATCCACCGCTCCTGAGCTAAGTAGTAAACACACGAAACATTTATTTTATTAATTCAATTTATATGCAGCCCTTCCCAAGAAAGGATATGGCAGCTCACAGTAAAAAACAAAACAACTTATGAAAGCAGGTATGATATACACATATACAAAAGAAAATCCTGAAACAATATTCTAACTTAACCTTACTTGCTAAATGCCTGCCCAAATTAAAAGGTTTCCAGAAGACATCCAGGCTCAGGCTCTGGTGGGCCTCAAGGAAGAGGGAGTTTCAAAGCAGAAATGCTATTACAGAGAATGACCTCCCACATGTTTTTGCCAAGTGAACTTGGTGCACAGATGGTACTCACATAAAGTTGCTTTTGGGTGACCTTAAGGACCAAGGTGGAACATAAGGGAGACGGCAGATTGGACCCAGACTGTTCAGGGACTTACAGGTCAAAAACTTATAGGCTCGGCAGTGCTATGTTGGCTAGCACTATGGAAGAAAGAGACTTGGGGGTCATCATTGACCACAAGATGAACATAAGCCTGCAGTGCGATGCTGCGGTTAGTAAAGTGACCAAAACGCTGGCTTGCATTCATAGATGCTTCTCAAGCAAATCCCGGGACATCATTCTCCCCTTGTACTCGGCCTTGGTGAGGCCGCAGCTGGAGTACTGCGTCCAGTTTTGGGCTCCACAATTCAAAAAGGATGTGGAGAAGCTTGAGAGAGTCCAGAGAAGAGCCACGCGCATGATCAGAGGTCAGGGAAGCAGACCCTACCATGACAGGCTGAGAGCCCTGGGGCTCTTTAGCCTGGAAAAGCGCAGGCTCAGGGGTGATCTGATGGCCACCTATAAGTTTATCAGGGGTGACCACCAGTATCTGGGGGAACGTTTGTTCACCAGAGCGCCCCAAGGGATGACAACTAGGTCGAATGGTCATAAACTACGACAAGACTGTTTCAGGCTGGACATAAGGAAGAATTTCTTTACTGTCCAAGCCCCCAAGGTCTGGAACAGCCTGCCACCGGAAGTGGTTCAAGCACCTACATTGAACACCTTCAAGAGCAAACTGGATGCTTATCTTGCTGGGATCCTGTGACCCCAGCTGACTTCCTGCCCTTTGGGCAGGGGGCTGGACTCGATGATCTTCCGAGGTCCCTTCCAGCCCTAATGTCTATGAAATCTATGAAAAAACAGCACCTTCAATGGTGCGTGGAAAGCTACTTGGAGACTGGACTGAGATAATGTGGTCCTAGCAACCTATCCCTATCACAAGGCAGGCTGCTGCATTCTGCACTGGCTACAGCTTCTGCATGGTCATTGTCCATTGTGTAGTCTAGGTTCAAGGTAACAAAAGCATGGATGATGGTGGCCAGATTCAAATCTGAAAGAAAGGGTTGCAGCTTTCTCACCTGATGGAGTTAGTGAAAGGCATTCCTAGTCACCAGCACAACCTGAAAATCCAGGTGCAGCAAGGCACCAGAAGCACCCCAATGCTGTGAACCTGAGTGACAAGGGGAGGTTGAACCCCGTTAATGATGGGTTTTCCCATCCTCCCCAAGTCATGTGGTCTACCAAGCAGCATCACCTCTGTTTTGTATGGTTCAGCTTTAGTTAGTTTACCTGCGTTCAATCCCCAAGTTCAGTTGCCTTCTCGATGTAGCATCTGTAGGGCTTTTTTTTGGAAATAGCAGAGCTCTCTCCCAAAACAACCATGTCTCCAAAGGCTGCCTAAGAGGGGGAATAACAAAGGGATGTCATCCTCTATAAGCAGATGACATCACCCATATACCAGTGACTGGGGCTGTGAACTGAATAACTGGGCCACCTGAATGATCCAAAAGCACAGCTACTCACTGTCCTCAAATCACATGAATACAGATGTGAAACCAACTTAGTATGGCTTTCGGGGTGGGGGGGAATGCTGTGTGGGTGCACAGTGCAGCAGTGGGGGTGACGTACCTGAATGTGTATGCGATGCAGCTGTCTATGTAGAGGGCGTGGATGCCCAGGCATACAGTGCTGCAGTGGAGGCATCTGTGTGGTGCACAGCCTGGGGCTTATCCTGGTGTGGCCCCTGGATGCTTGGAATTTGAACAGTCCTGACTTAAGAGATCACTTTCCCCTTGTTCGGATTCAAAAAGACAGGTTTCTGTAGTTATCCAACTTTGTCTAGCAGTCAACCAAGATGACACAAGCTTCCTGTCACATGCAGAGGATACCCACCATCAACAGACATATGTAAAATGTATTTCAGTGTAAATGTAAACACCTGAAATTTTCACTACCTATATAAAATTCTTTCCTCTGCTTCCCACCTCAGGGGAACATTACTAAACAATACTTTTACAAAGTCTTCACCTTCAAAGCACAAGGCAATGAAACCTGGCTTTTTATCATAGGTAAAGTCATTTTTAATTTAGAAAGATGCACAAAACAGCCTTTTAATTTACAGAGCATGGTGATTTTATGGGACAGTAAGCGTTCAGCTCTACACTGTTCTGAAATGTCAGAACATTTAATAAGTCAAGTGAAGACATAAGGTGCCAGAAGCTACTGTTATAGACAATCTCATTTTCTCAGTCTTCTATCATTTCTTTCAAGACAGTGAAGTGCTTTTTCTCCCTAAAGGCTTCTTTAAACATCTGTAAATGTTACTGTTCTGTCACCACATTCTTACTCGGCAGTTTTGTGAAAAATCAGTTTAGGTGTGGTGAGGGGAAAAATATCCTGCACAGATAACAGGAACTTAACCATTTTACAGGACTTTCTGTATCATTCTAGGTCTATTTTTTGCCAAATCTTTTTTTTTTTTTTTTTTTTAAAGAAAATAAAACAGTAAAAGCTGCGTTAACCAGCATGAATGGGAAACATGGTGTGCTGGTGATATAAAAATCCTGGTTACCTGAGGGCAGGGGTTTTTGGCCAGATGTGAAAGGGGGGGGGGGGGGGGGGG
>NW_005841994.1:554014-558719 GCF_000455745.1 Alligator sinensis
AAGCAGTAGCAACTGCATGCAAGCTCCTGAATGTCCTGACCCCTCCTGGATCAGAGGCAGGCATGCAGGTACTGCTAGGACCTGGCTGCCACTGGCCCTTATCCCCACAACAGCACAAGGACAACTCCCACAGAAGGACCCCACCCCTCCTTACCAAATGCTGCCAAAGCCCCATATCCACGGGTCATATCCAGCGAGCCATAGGTTGCTGGCCACTGCTCTAAATTAAACATCTCCAACACCAGTCCAAGTCTCCTCTCCATGAGTAATGACTCTCCAAGATCTTCTCAGGACTGAGCAGTAAACTCTCTCTCTTTAGTGAGCCAGTCCCACCTCATTTTTATCCAGATGGGAGGAGGAATGTTTGGAATAGTCAGCACAACATACACTATTTTCCAACATGACTATCACTTGTTAACAAACTGGTTCTCAGGCATCAACCTGTTGTTCCAAGGACTACTGAAGACCTCATCCCTTGATATTAAATTGTCCTGCATCCAGCAATCCATCTTACAGGTAAAAGATTAGCATTAAAAATACCTTCAGCTTACATAACCTCACACATTCAAGTCAATTCCATCTCCAAAGTTGGACTACTGAAAACAAAACAAAATGAAAAAGAAAACAACCTTGAGGATATATGGAATTAAAATTACAACAGTAGCAAGTAGTTCACTGAAGCATGAGAGCTTCAGATCAATAAATAACAGAATAGTATCTGCCGACCTGCATTAAAAATGGAAAAAGGCAAGAAGTCCAAAAAGAATAGTCAGAGTCAGTTAAGACTTGAAGCGAAGAGGAGCAAGAAAAAGAGAATGAATTAGTGCTAGCTTAAGTATAACAGGAAGAACTCTTACACTTATAAAAAACCTTGGGAAAGAGAATACTGGAAAATAATCAAGAATAACTTGCAGGGGTGTCTGCCTCAAGAATAACTTGGAATTCATTCAGCTATTTCATCCATAGGTCAGAGTATCACAGAAAACTTGAGTATTTCATTATTCTTATTTTACAGTGAGGTTTGTAGGTCCATTAATAATTGATGGTTCTAAAATTACTAAAGTCCTGAAGTCCTGAACTGTTTTCTAAAGGCTGAATTCTGTACTACTCTTAGTGTAGTTCTTAGCTTTGCTTCACACAAGCAAAATACAGACTGTTTTCTTGACACTAGAAGCTGTGTACCTTTTTTGATTAAGCCTCTGTTCCCATAATTATATATTTATTTTTTGTTTTTGGCACAATGGGAAAGATGTGACCCCTGAATTATTATTTCTGCATCCAGAACAGACAGACTAAAAGAAGTTCAGAAAAAGTTCAAAGAAAAATTAAAGACCTGGAGTCATGCCTGAAGAAAGACTGAGACTTAAAAGGGTTGGTATAGTATGTGAAAGCCAGGGAAGGAGTTTGAAAGCTAGGGAGCTGGGTATCTGAAAAGCATAAGCACACCAACGAGAGAAATGCATTTCTGAAGCAGCATGAAAAAGTAAAACCAGAAGTAACAAAGTATATCAAGCATGGAAAAATTTAACGTGAATAATTGGAATTTCCCTCCAAGCAGATGTATAAGACCACAGAAAAGGCTCTCAAAGAGCTATACCAGAGGTAGGCAACGTTTATTGACTGGAGTGCCGAAAAAAACAATGTCTACCTTGGAAGGTGCTGGAGTGCCAGTATACCAGAAAAAAACAACCGGGGGAGGGGGGGGGGGGGGACAGGGCAGGGAACCCCGGGGGGGGGGGGGGTTGGTGTATATGGCAGGACACACTGCATATTAGTATAGTTAATCATCATAAATGTTGCCTTTTTTTTTTTTTTAAACTGTAAATACCAGATTTTCTAAAAATTCTAAACCTGGAGACAATAAATAAAACTTTTTATACTACCTTTGCTCTTGTGTATTTGTTTTGTTAAGCATGTTGTGATAAGAGTGAGAAAAAGAGAGAAAGAGAAAAGAAAGGAGACAAAAGAGGGGAGAGAGAAAAAAGAGAGACAGAAGAGAAGAAAAAGAAGAGAGACAGAGAAAGAAAAAGAGGAGAGACAGAGAAAAAGAAAGAGGAAGTGACTATCATTGCCCACATCTACCACCACTACTAGCTGTGGCTGAGGCCTGCTGGCCCAGGGCAGTGTCCGGCAGAGGGAGGCAGTGACACCCCAGCAGCAACCACCAGGACAGGGGCACTCAGGCCTCCCTGATGGTCCTGGAGTGGGGTGAGCCCGGGCCCAGAGCTGAGAGGGAGGTCCTGGTTGGGGCAGACAGCATATACAATGTGGGGAAGGGGTGGGAGGAGGAGAAAGGACTGTGGGGGAAAACAGCCTAGCCCGGAGCCACGGCCATGGCCTTGGCGGGCGCGGGTGCAGTGCCGGCACTGGCTGCCTCCCTGCCCTGGTCCTGGCCCTTGTGGATGCAGCGAAATTAAAGGAAAGGGAAAAGTTATGGCTTCCATGTTGATCTGGCCATTTTATGCATCGGTATATTTTCTGGCATGCATTTTACATCATAGATGTGTCATATTTCATTATAAATGTTCAACTGATTAAACTGGGTTGAAACGGCTGTACACCGCCAAAATTCCATAAATAGCATCAATTCAGCAATCTTCGTTTTTATCTGACTTAGAATTATATGCCATTTCTGTCCCTAATGTTAAATGTGAAAAAGTGCTACTATATTTCCCTTGTTTCTGCAGAAAAAAGTAAAAGCAATTTTGAAAAAAATCAATAGATTTTACACTGTCATAGTAAAGGTCAGGTTTGAGGAAGAAGTGGTGCTACACTATTGGCAATCCTAAAAGTAAATGGGCATTTCTAACAAAAATAGAAAATTAAACTGTCACCATTGGACTTTAGAATCAACATCCCATGCCAGAAAGAAAGGAAGTAACCTCGGGCAACTCCTTAGGAGGCTTTTTGCCAACTTTGCCAGATGGTAGGAAGATTCTGGACATCACAGAGGTCTTGGATTGGTGCTAAGTTTCTTATTATTTCCTAGTCCTTCACCACAAAACTGACATAAGATCAGAGGGTTCATGCACCGAGAAAAGCAAATGCAGTTGAGGGGTACATTAATTTTAACATAGCTTCCCTCTGTGTTGTGGAAGAGCTGAAGAAAGGAAAGGCCCTGGAGCATCTCCTGGCAGAATAAGCCCCACTAATCCATCTCAATTAGTGCTGGAAAAAAACAGAAAGCCTGGAATAGGTGTGGAAGCAACAGGGGTCCATTAAACAAAGTACCTTGTCTTCCAATCTATGGCTTCTCTAGGATCCAGTCCTACATGCTGCGGGGAAGAGACTGAATGCCTTTTTCATTCTAGCAAGGGAGGTAGGAAAAAAGCAATTCCATGCACACCTCCTTCACCCACCTCAGAAACACAATAATACATAGAAAACTCTTAGAGCTGCTTTCCAGCCCTCCTTACGGAGATTTCCTCTTGGAGGGGGGAGAATCTTTTCCACATTTAGGCTGGGTCTGACCTTGCAGCTCTTACTACAGGGAAAACTCCCCCTGAGCTGCTCCCCCAGCATTTTATTTCTTCATTACTGCTGGGTGGTCAGTTTGTTTTTATTAAGTGGGAAGCAGGGGATAGATACAAGGGTCATGTCTCTGAAAGGAAATCGACCAGAAATAGTTTGCATGCTAAAAGTTGTATTTCTGAAGATTTGTTTACAAATAAGAATACTGTACTGACAAAATAAAATGAATATGTAGGAAGTTAATAATACTATTTCAGTCTAAATATTTCCACAACATTACAGAAAGGGATAGAGAATAAACCTAATCATTCAACTAACCAGGCCACAATTATTTCTGAGAAGTCAAATCTACATTCTCTAAGTTAAAACAGTCAACACAAGCTACATTTTAGGATACTGCTTCTATAATATCTTAGAAAGAAAAAGGTACAAGCAGGTCAGATTTGGTTTAGTTCTTGCGCTAATATAAAGGTGTCTGGCAAGCAGGCAGAAACCAGCAACTATGTGCTTCGTTTTACTGTTTGCAAGTATCCTTTCAGCAACTGTACTAGTGGCATAATAAAGGACAAGAGGAGAAAACCATTCAGTTGTCTTAGCTGTAAATAAATTAAACGTGACTGGAAAGCACAGTGAAGAATAAAGGTGCTTGTACTTTTCCTATATTTGCCTTTCCTGGGAAGCCATTGGATTTTAAAACAAAATGATGCTTTTAGTGATAATTGCTTTTTTTAAAAATGTTTTTCTCCCAGAACATATCTTGATCTAAGAACAGCTTTATCCACAAAATTCTGCCATTTATTTATTAATGATAATTCCAGTCTTCGTCCAAAAACATTCCAGTCATGTTTCAGTGAATAGCACATTAATGGTTTAAATATGAATGACAAGCTAACACTAAAGACTCTGGGATATTACTGGCATGAAGAAATAGGCCCCTTTGATTCACACTCAAACCCCCTCCACCTCCAAAACTGCAATTATTTTAAGACTTGTCTCCATTATAGTCACTTGGAAGCTGCATATTAATCAATCAAACAAACAAAACAAAGAACCTACAGTATATCATAAATTCAAGTAAAGTTTTTAAGGGAAGAGGGGAGGTTGTAAAAGTGCTGCTTTTTGATGCTGCGAGGTTAAACGGGTTCTTAATATTACCAATAATGCTCCAGACAATGATTCATTTTTTAATGCAATGAGGCCACACATGAAAAATCCGAGTCTTTGGTTTCCTGCT